>NC_056733.1:16082830-16405330 GCF_019279795.1 Protopterus annectens
CTAATAAACTTCTACTTAGTATTAGTAAGTGTTACAACATGGCAGGTAAAGTACAGTTTTGTACCTACCATAAATGTAGATGTTCGAAGATCCACATTGCTGCAGTCCTAACACTTGGGTAGTCCGCTGTCCCAGTCGGCCCGAATACCAAAGTATAAGGTTGACGTCGGTCAAGGCGCATTTGACTGACATCAGGACGTCAGGGTACAAATGCGCATGACCGACGTCATATCCTCAGTCTTTTCTTGCCCCAGATGTCAGAAGACCCTAAAAAGATAAGGCCAAAACCAAAAAACACCAAACACTCCTGTACCTAATATATGTACAATATATACAAATTTTCAAAAATAGAACCCCACCCACACAACCACCCCTAAACACAGAGGGAAGGAGGGAGGTAAATTGGACTGCAGCAATGTGGATCTTGAACATCTACATTTATGGTAGGTACAAAACTGTACTATGTTCTTCATCTCACATTGCTGCAGTCCTAACACTTGGGTAGAATCCCAAAGCAGAGGTAAGGGAGGATGGCTAAACTATAATGAAGCAGGAGCTGCCAAAATGCCCTGCAACACAGCAGTGGCAAAACCAGCCCTGGATTTAGAATAGAGAGGAAGGTGGTAATGCTTGGAGAATGTATGCACTGAACTCCAAGTAGCTGCCTCCAAAATATCCTTAGTTGCCACCCCCCTTAGAAATGCTGTTGAAGTGGCAGTAGCCCTCGTGGAATGAGGCCTAATCCCAGCTGGAATCTCCTTGCCATGATGGGAATAACAGAATGCAATGCAAAACCCAATCCACTTAGATATAGTTTGTTTTGACACAGGCTTGCCCTGGGAACTCAAAGCAAAAGAAACAAACAACTGCTGAGACTGCCTAAAATCCCTAGTCCTGCTTAAATAATAACGCAACTGCCTGTGTACATCTAAAGTGTGCAAAATCTTTTCCCCCTTATTTTGGGGATCTGCATAAAAAGTAGGCAAATGAATAGTTTGGTTTAAAGCCACACTAGAAACCACCTTAGGCATAAATGAAGGATTAGTGCGTAATGATACCTATCCTTATGAAAAATCAAAAAAAGGCTCAACCGCCATAAGGGCCTGCAATTCAGAAACCCTTCTTGCAGAAGTAATGGCCAACAAAAAAGCAGTCTTCCATGACAAGTATTTCAATTCAGCAGTAGCCGCAGGCTCAAAGGTTGTAGAGTAAGTTTCTCCAACACAAAATTGAGGTCCCAAGCAGGAGTAGGAGCTCTACATGGGGGTCTTATATTCTTTGCCCCTCTAAGAAATTGCTTGAACAAAGGATGAGAAAACAATGGTGGGTCACAATCATAGTGAGCTGAAATTGCTGCAGCATGAATCTTAATGGAAGAGAAAGACAAACCTTTGTCCAATAACTCAGTAAGATATTGAAGAGCCACACTCAAATTAGGCTCAGAAACATCCAAATCCTTTGCTGCACTCCAAAATAAAATCTCTTCCATTTTCTGCATACACTTTACGGCGTACTAGGTCTTCTGGCTTCCATAATCACATTCAAAACTTGTTGAGGAAGTTGAGACCTGCTGTGGTTCAAAACAGAATATGCCAGGCTGTTAGATGAAGAGAGTGAAGCTTGACATTGAGAAGATGACCGTCCCTCTGAGACAAAGGTGTGGAATTAAAGGTAAAGGCCATGGAGGCTTCCTTACCAGATTCCTCAGTAATGGGTACCAGTGTTGCGAGGCCAATCTGGAGCTATCAAAATCATCCTTGGCTTGTCTTGTCTGACCTTTAGGAGTACCTTTGGGAGGAGAGGCAGAGGTGGAAAGGCATACACATGAAGATTTTCCCAACTGAGCGAAGAGCATCCACTTTCCAAGCTGTGTGATGAAACCTTTTAGGTGCACAACTTTGGCAGCTGGTGGTTTAGTGGAGAAGCGAACAGATCTATGTCTGGAGTTCCCCAGGACACTGTCAATTGTCGAAATACATGAAGATCCAGTTTCCACTCGTGGGGATCCATGATTTGCCTGCTTAACACATCTGCTAAGGAGTTCTGTGCTCCTGGCAGAAACCTTGCCTGTAGATTTAGCTGCAAGCTGAGCGCAGTCTCCCACAAAATCATTGCTTGCCTGCATAGAGGATAAGAATGTGTTCCCCATTGCTTGTTGATGTACCACATGACAGTTGTGTTGTCTGTTAGAATCAACACCTGCCCAGGAAGAAGTAACTCCTTGAAAGCCATTAATGCAAACTGGACTGCTAACATCTCCTTCATGTTGATATGTAGATGCTGTAGTCTGGCAGGCCACTTGTCCTGTATCCACTTTCCATTCAGATGAGCTCCCCAAGCTATGTCTGAGGCATCTGTCGTTAGAATCTGACTCGCCTCTGGCCGGGTCACAGAGAGTCCCTTGTTTAGGTGACATTCCTGAGCCCACCACAAAAATTCCTTTTGAATGCAAGGTATTATTGGAATGACAGTGTCCAAATCCTGGCAGTGCTGTGTCCATACATTTTTAGATACCATTGCAGCTTCCTCATATGCAGTTTGGCATTGGGAAGCACCAGAATACAAGATGCCATGAACCCTAATGCTTGAAGGACTGTCCTTGCAGTCAGCACGGACTGATGAGATAGTTGATGGAAGTAAAGGGATAGACTCTTTTGTTTGTCCGGGGTTAAAAGGCCATCTGGGCTGCTGTATTCAGTCTCACACCCAGAAAGCACATGTCTTGAGAGGGTACTAGACTGGACTTTATTTCGTTCACAGAATACCCCAGGCATCTTAGCACTGCTATCACATATTCCAGATGCTGAAGAAGCTCGTCCTTTTCTTGAGCCAGAATCAGACAGTCGTCCAAGTAAGGATAGATTTGTATTCCTTTTAGCCTGAAAAAAGCTACAACTGGAGCCAGAACTTTTGTGAATACTCTGGGCAGTAGATAAGCCAAAGGGCACTGAGAGAACTGCTAATGTGAATTTCCAGCTCGGTAAAGCAGATACTTCCTGCAACTGAGTCTGATAGGCACATGAAGGTAAGCCTCCTTGAGATCTAAAGTTACCATCCAGTGATCTTTGCCCAGCAGAGGTAAAAGCTGTTGTAGCGTCAACATTTTGAACTTGGGAATGTCCAAATAAGTGTTGAGGATAGACAAATCCAAAATTGGTCTCCACGTGTTCCCCTTTTTGGTACTAGGAACAGGCGAGAATAAAATCCTAGGCCCCTTTCTGGCACAGGAACCGGCTGAATGGCCCCTATCTGGAGCAACAGAGAAATTTGCTTGTGAGCCTCTTTTCTTTGTATAGGAGGAATGTCTGGCATGCCTTTGAAAGGAGGCAAGGTATGAAAATAAAACCTGTAACCGTGGTGAGCGATATCCAATACCCATCTGTCTTTGGTAATAACACTCCAATTTTCTTTGAAAAGTGCCAGCCTTCCTCCCAAAGGTGCTGCCAGGCGAGAAGGCTCTGGCAGCTGAAAAGGCAAGTCATTGGGTCTGCTTACGAAAGGACTGACCCCTGCCCTCACCAGAAGACTGGGCAGGCGAACTGCCTGTTCTAGGCCTAAAAGAACCTTGAGCTCTGCCCCTACCACGTCTAGATCTACCCCTAGACTGAGAATCATAAGAAGGATAAGTCCACCCCTTAGTAGGCCAATTTCTACTAAACTTTGGAGGCTGAACCTGCAAAAAATCTTTAACAGTCTGCATAGACTTAGCCTTGTCCTCCATTTTCTTTAAAACTGCTTCCACAGGCGCACCAAATAACACATCAGATTGTAAAGGAGCATCTAAAATCCTTGTCTTTACATGTTCAGCTAAATTCTGATCCCTCAGCTAGGCGTGCCTGCGAAGAACAGAACCAGTGGCTGCCACCCTCGAAGAGGCCTGTACAGCATCAAAACCACATTGCAAGGAATGCTTACCCACCTGTTCAGAAACATGAACCAAATCCTGCAACTCTTTTTACACTCAATACCTTCCGCCAGAGCATCCACCTTAGACTTCAATTGTGAAAGGAGATAATTTTGGTATTTCAACATGTGAAACTGGCAATTCAAAGCCCTCATGGCTAAAGTGGAAGAAGTATACACCTTTTTCCCCCATCTATCCAAAGCCCTTGCCTCTTTATCAGAAGGAACAGGATTTTTAACAACAGAAGCCTTAACACCTTTAGGGCCCTGAGAAACAGTTTCTGGGTCTGCCCTAGGACTCTTAAAAGATACTTATGAGCTTCAGACACCCTATAATACCTGTCGGTTTAACTGGGGCAGGAGGCAAAGAATCAGGGTTCAGGGAAGCCTCTGCAAAAACATCCTCTACCACATCCAGAACAGGAGGTATAGCTAAAGGCCTATGCTGGGGTAGAAACAAAAATTCCCTAAGCCTTTTCCTAGAATCAGAGAAATCTTGACCTTCCCATTTAAAATGCTCCCTCATGGAATGAAGAGTCTCTGAAAAGAAAAATCCTCAGGAGGAGAAGCCGAAGGTGTAGAGTCATCTACATCAGAATCAGAATAAGGAGGATACTCCTGCAAGTCTTCAGCCGAAGACTCAGAAGCCTCGAACACTGCTCAAAACTCTCAAGCTCAGGTTCCACCCTAGGCCTCTTATCAGGGGGGGGTAAAGAACCTCTAATCATAGTAATCAAATCTTCTGCCATTTTAAGCATATGTTTCTTAGGCAGAGACCCTGAAGAACTAGGGAGACCCCCTGGCCGGCCTCTAGAAGGAGCCTTGGAAACAGAAGGGAGGGCCTAACCACCTTAGAAAGGGAGGAGAACAGCTACCTGAGAAGCCCCTTCAGCCTGGCCTACCTCCTGAGAGGACACATCTTGTAACAGTAAAGTCTCTCCCTGAGAATCCAGAGGAACTTCTGGTAGAACCACCGGCTCCACCGAGCCCTCTAAAGAACCGGCGTCCGGGACAGGCG
The DNA here is from genome assembly GCF_019279795.1 of Protopterus annectens. Taxonomy (NCBI): domain Eukaryota; kingdom Metazoa; phylum Chordata; order Ceratodontiformes; family Protopteridae; genus Protopterus; species Protopterus annectens. The sequence continues at coordinate 16,087,752 of NC_056733.1, forward strand.
GTTCTTCCACCTAAACCGCTGCTTTGTCTTTGCGCTTTTTAGGCGAAGCGGCCGGAGCATCCGGCGGCATGTTGTAATTACAACGCTTCCCAAAACTAACCTGGCACAATCTAATCTTCTCTTAATAGTGCGTTTGTTAAATCTAGCACAAGGCGACAGCCAACAACGTCGTGCTCAGGCCCTAAGCAAGGTATACACAATGTATGGTAATCTCTATGAGGTATCTGTTTCCCACAAGAAATACAGTTATTCACTTTTTCTGACATCGGTTCAATACTGAGGCAAGAAAAAACCAAAACATTCCCCAACGGGGTACTTAGCCAACTTTGATTCGGTCTGAAACTCCGACTTCAGAAAATTTCAGAACGCCAACCTGCACTCGCAATACTGCTTCTGCATCGGACCATGCGGCAAAAAAGACTGAGGATATGACGTCGGTCATGCGCATTTGTACCCTGACGTCCTGATGTCAGTCAAATGCGCCTTGACCGACGTCAACCTTATACTTTGGTATTCGGGCCGACTGGGACAGCGGACTACCCAAGTGTTAGGACTGCAGCAATGTGAGATGAAGAACATCTCTCTTTTCTCAAACACAACTGGGAAAAACTGGAACCTTCTACCTAGTGATCTTACTTCACTTCCTTCCCTACCCACTTCAAACAAAAACTCAAAATATACCTTAGAACACATTGGTTATGCCCTTGCACCAACACTGACTAACCCACCACCTCTGTGACTAAATTTCTCCTAACTCCACTCTGACTTTTAATTCAATGCTCTTTACTGCAAACATTGCAGGAATTGTAAACCTGCATACAGTTATGATCTAACTCACGTGGGTATCTTGTTCTATATGTTGTAAATACTCTTATGCAACCATTCTCAGGAATTGTAAACCTGAAAAAAGTTAAATCTACCTCATGTGAATATCTTGTTCTATATTTTTGTAAATATTGTTCTACAATGTACTGTAAAATGCTTTGTATCATCTGCCACGTTAACTTGATTGTAACCTTATATACAGTTTTGAATTCTAACCTTATACATATTGGTATAATGGATCTGTCTTGGAGCTTTTCTCCCCGGGCCTCTACTGAAAATGGACATATATCCGGTTGGACTAGCCCAGTCAACAAATGTAAAATAAATAAAATAAATAAATAACTTTTACAATATTAAACCTTCAGAAATGAGAACTGGTAAGAATGTCACTAATTACTGACATTCACTGCACATACTAAAGGAATGAAAGCCAGCCTTCTGATGAGTTTATATCAGCACATCTATAATGACGTAGCATTCACTGAACCTAACAGTAAGCGCCATGACACATACCTGGAAATCATATTTCTAGAACCTTCCCAGTGTTATTAGATCTAAAACAGCTAAGCATTATACAAATAAATTACAAATGTCTGATGAAATCTTTCATTCCAAAAAGAAGTTATTAAACTGCTGTGCTTGTGACATGCATACCTCTCAACTGTAGAGAACATTTTTGCAGATTGTCCAGATTTTGCCTCATATTACTGGTCAATTTTTCATAAAATCCCTTGTTTTCTCGCAAAATAGTAGTAAATCATTAAATATTAAAGTTAGAAAATAAAGACAGACATTTGAGTTTCAGACTTCATACCCTTCAGAAAATCCATGTTAATGCAAAATCTGATAGTCTAAGTTTGTAAAAATTGTCCCTATTTTGGGGACTTTGTCCCACTTTTAATTATGTCTTTGTCCAGATTTCTTGCTCTTAAGAGTTGAGAGGTATGGCTGAGATGCTGTGTTTCATTTTACAGACAAGAGGACCCCAGAAAGATTACAAGGTGTTTTAATCTTATTCACATATTGCCAGAATTTTAAACATTAAACCCACAGTAATGATAGAACGTTCTAATTAATGCAATTAAAATGATGTTGCTCAAAGCAGGAAACATAACCAAAAAAAAAAAAGAAAATGATATTACTGGTGGTCTGCAGTTGCTACAGGTTATACCCTTGCTGCATGGAGTGCTACCGTTATCTGGTTCTAGTTAAATAAAATCTTTTTATTCTAGTAAGCCACACAGGCTTAAAATCTATCATTGCTGCTGAAATCTGAAAATGTAGTTATGCCCATTTGCGGCTTGGCAGCCCATTCGCTACAGTGTATACCTCCCTGTAGAGAGAGCTTCATTTCAACTCTCCAGTTTTAGGAAAAATAAAAATGTTTCACAAACAGCTGCAATGCGGCAAACAGCTGCGATAGTGTACACCATTCACACAGCAATACGTCATTTAGGTCTTAGCTAAAATCAATGAGTGAAGAGCACTGGTGATCAGCAACATTTCTCTGGTTTCTATACAGCCAGAAACGTTCTCAATGCTGCCGAAATCTCGCAGCTCGTTTATGCCTGTTTGCAGCTAGGCAGCCCTCCTTGCACAGAGCTTCAATTTCGGCTTTCATTAAAAAAAGGTTTCTGAAACAGCTACAAAGCAGCAAACAGCTGCAGCAGTGTAGACATCACACACAGAACAATTTGTGGATTAGGTTTTCAGCTAAAATGCTATATAGCAAAAAGCACGGACGATCGGCAACATTTCTTTGTTTGAATATCTGCAGAAACTCACTCAATGAAATCTGAAGGTTTACTTATGCCCATTTGCAGCTAGGCAGCCCTGTCACTAAAGTGTATACCTCCCTGCAGAGAGGGCTTCATTTCAGCTCTCCGATTTTAGTTAAAAAAAAATAAAAAAAGTTTCACAAACAGCTACAATGCAGCGAACAGCTGCAGAAGTGTAGACCATACAGAGAACAGTACGTTGGTTCAGTTTTCAGCTAGAGTGCTATACAGTAAAGACCACTGATGATCGGCAACATTTCTCTTTATTTTGCATTCCATCCCGCTAGTTATAGTAAGGAATCGGGACATAAAAGTTTACACTGACCAAGTAAGTTAATTCAATCTGCCAAAATGCTTCGGAACCACAGTACGATTGTGTTCAGTTTCCCAAGGGAAGGAAAATAATCCTGGAAAATGTCATGCTAGGGTTTAATTTTAAAAGCTGAGGGTAGGGAAGGGGTGTGTATGCTGATGTCACAATGTGGGTGGTGGTATCTGAGCCAGACTGAGAGCGGGACGCTCCTCAAATAAAAAGAGCCTAATTGCTTAAAAAATAAGGGGAAAGGTACAGAAAGAGTGATACAGATGCACTTTACACTACTTAAAGTATGCATTAGTGAAAAAAAAAAAAGTGTGTTCTGGAAGCTGCATCTTTGACCCTCTCCCTTTAAGAACCAGTTATCAAGATTTAAGTTTTTGTATTTAAGCATGTACTTTTTTAACAGCTTACATTTTTCAGCATAAGAAATGTCCTGTTATTTATGTCCATGTCACGGGACTCCGAAACACCGAAACTTCTGTTTAGCCAGTCGCTAAAGTTAATATCTGCGTATTTGTCCAAGTACGATTTTTCATCGCATTTCTTTCTTACAGCAACTCTTTCACTCGTATTTCCTTCACCATTGTTATTGAAAACATGCGGCTGCCTAGTATCAGTTGGAATAGGTCTGTTGGCACTACGAGTGTTACTGTGCTTACCCGCAGATGGCTGTGCACACGGTATAAGGACATCCGCTTCCTGCGAATTAGTGTCCGGCTGAGAAAAGGCTTGTGTGAGCCTGGTAAGCTCACCAATCAAAGTTTTTCGTTCCTGGAGGATTGTGAGGCCCCTTGTCTATCCTGTAGTTCCATTTGCAAGCAAAACCAATAAAACAGAATAAATGGAAAAAAATGGAGAAAAACATAAAACTAGTAAAACAAATGTTCTCCGTTAAACAGGATCCAATAAAGGCAGTCCCACGAACCGTTGCTGTATACCAAAATAATAACAGTAGTTCTCCGTCAAAGACTGTTCAAGTCCACAAACAAACAGTATTTTTATAAAATTTATTGAATTACAATGCAATTTAGATTTAGCGCTTTCATTTCCAATACAGGAAACTTCATCAGAATGAATGGCATTGTTCTACTTACATATTATATAGTCTGTACTTGATTAATTTGTTGCAATTAAGTCATTTTAATTAAGACATTTAAATCACTCTGGTTAAAAATAAAGGTGCAGTACTCCATACAAAAAGACAAGACAAAACAAGACATGAAATATGTGCAATAAATACATAAATATAGTAACTATCTAAAATATTTAAAGATGTACATACTATCAAACATCATTAATCATCATTGAAAACCTATGTATTTAAAATTTGTTGAGAAAAACTCTCTGAGGACAAACATGTAAAACAGTACAACATCAGAATTAAACTGTGATGTATGAATGATATAGTAAAATAATAATATGATGTACAGTCTCCAACTAAAATTCATAATATAATCAGTCCCTTCAACTAGAGTTCATAATATATACCCCTCATTTTTAAAAAATATAAATATAAAACACGAGTGTATGCAATAATAATAAATCTGATGATGTGCTAAATAGATGTCTAACATAATTTTATGTAATAGTAATGTAACAATAATTGTGAAATATAATGAATTTGGACGTTGATATTATAACAAATATCATGGTCCACATGAATAAATTAAAAGTACAATAAAAGAAAAAAAAAGCTTCTTAAACCGCACATAAAAAAATAAATAAATAAAATCAAGCTTTAAATTAAAGACACCATTAGGAATATGAAGGCATCCTATGAATTTAGACTAGCATTAGAAGCTAAAGACAATTACAAATCATTCATTAGTTACATTACATTAGAAAACCACATTACTTACTTCAAAATGGCACAACATACTTGATCCAATAGAAATAGCCAACATACTAGCAAAGAAATTCAACATAAATGGTAAAGTGGTGCAGCGGTTAACATTGTCTCCTCACAAAAAAAGGTTCTTTGGTTCAATTCTCGGCTGGGGTGCCCTCTGTGCGGAGTTTGCTTGTCCTCCCCGTGTTCATGTGGGGTTCCTCTGGGTGTTCCGGTTTTCTCCCACATAACAAAGACATGTGTCTGTAGCGTTTCTACCTGAGCCTCTACTGAAAATTGGCTTGTTCCAAGTCAGACTTTTCCAGTAAACAAATGTTAAATAAATAAATAAATAAATTTCAACCCACAAAACCATACAAAGCCCACAGTAACCCACAGAATCTCAACCCACCCATCACAACCAAAGAACTATCAATGAAGGTACTTTCCAAAATGAAAAATGCATCATCCATTAGGCCTGGCAATATACCTGGTTACCTGATAAACAGTACAACACATGCCCTAGTGGACCCACTCCTATAGCTATTTAGCCTGAGCTTAGCCGCTGATTTTGTCCCTGAAGTATGGCATAAAACTGTTGTGATGCCACTTCTCAAAGATGGATCCACCGCTGACTCCAGAAACTACAGGCCCATTAGCCTGACTAGTCTAGAAATGTATTGTAACAAACCTAATTAACTATGATATCCAAAATCTCATAAGGCTTGTTAAGGGTAGATCCTGTCTAATATCTGGTTAACTTCTTTGAATGAGTAATATAAGCCGTGGACAGTGGACATGCTATTCATACAGCATACCACATCCTGGCTAAGGCATTTCACAACACACCACATGCTAACATAATAAATAAGTTGAATGAGTTCCAAATTCATCCCTATATAGTTAGGCAGATAGCAAACAGGTGGAAGGCTAGAACTAGTGCAGTGAGCATAGCAAGTGTGTCCTCAGTAAGGATGAAGATGACGAGTGATGTTCCTCAGAGCTGTGTGCTCAAACCCCTACTATTCAGCATCTACTTCACAAATGTCCAAATTACAAGTTGGGATCTCTGGCTAACCAAGTTTTCAGATGACTGCAAACTTGGTCCCCTCTTCCTGTTCCTCTCCAATACTCAAAGTCTAAATGGAACTCACATGTCAGTAACTGGTTTTCAAAACAACAGGTTAAAACTGAGTGTTAAAAGGAACAATAACATCATAGATGGGAAAAAATACCTTTACCCATATTATAGTACAAATAATACCTCACTTCAAAATAAAAGTTTGGTGAGAGACTTTGCAGCATGAGTAGACAATTCTCTTACCTTTGGCCATCACACTGCAAAAGTGGTTAGGAAATATTTTGCCTGGTGCAATTGATTGCAAAACACATTTCATCTAGATCCAAGGAGTACTTACACTCCATAATACACTTTGAACAGACCCATTAACAAATACACTGTCCCTTTGGGGATATATCAAACAAGGTATATTGAGCAATCAGAAAGACCAGAGAGATTTCTACCTAAAAAGAACACAGGCTTAAAATGACAAGAGCTAGCAGAAGATGCTGATAGCACTGTCCCTTTATTTGGTGTCCTACATACTCCTTAGGGGCAATATGTGCCTTGTTGAGCTATTAGGGATCCAGAAGTCCAAGACCTCTTTTATACCAATAAATGAAACAATCCCACAAACACTAGAAAGTACAGTTGTGTACACTTACCATAAATGTAGATGTTCGAGTGTATCCACTGTTGCAGTCATCACATTTGGGTTATCCTGTCAGGGGTAGTCCTCAGTTGGCCTGAATACCAGAGGCTTAGTATTTCTGCGTTGGTTGCTGTCACTCCAGAAATGACGTCAGGTCGTCAGTGGTATAAAATCAGGCAGCTGATGCCATTACATCAGTTTTTCTTTCCCTGTCAGGAGCCCCCCAAATAGGGAACTAGGTTATGGTGGAAGAACACCACCAGTAGAAAGTAAATACCAAAAAATCCCTGTAAGGAGAGAGAAAGAGAGAGAGACAAGGGGGATGGAGGGAGGGAAACTAGGACTGCAGCAGTGAATACACTTGAACATCTACATTTATGGTAAGTGTACACAACTGTACTATGTTCTTCAAGTTTCACAGTTGCAGTCATCACATTTGGGTTGATTCCCAAAACTGGAGAAAAGAGTGGAGGCAGTCAAGAAGACTGTGGGGCTGGCTAGGATGCCCTGCAAGACTGCGGTGGCAAAGCCTGCCCTGGATTTGGAGAAGAAAGACAGGTGGTAATGCTTGGTGAAGGCATGAACAGATGTCCATGTTGCAGCCTCAATGATGTCCCTGGTGGGGACCCCTCTGAGAAAGGCTGCAGAGGTGGAGGTTGCCCTGGTGGAATGTGTTCTGAACCCCTTTGGGGGCAGTTTCCTGTGCCATTTGTAGTAGAAATGGATGCAGTGTGCTATCCATTTGGAGACTGATTGTTTGGATATGGCCTTGCCCTCTGCTCCTGCTGTGAAGCGGACAAGCAATTGATCAGTTTTTCTGAAATATTTAGTCCTGTCTAAACAGAATCTGAGCTGTCTGTGCTCCTCTAGAGAGTGCAGAATCCTTTCCCCCTTGTTTTGTGGGTTAGGGAAAAAGGTGGGCAAATGTATGGATTGGTTGAGAATCACACTGGACACCACTTTAGGCATGAAAGATGGGTTAGTCCTGAGTGAGACTCTGTCAGCATGGAAAATGATGGAAGGGCTCTACAGCCATGAGTGTTTGCAGCTCTGATACTCTTCTAGCTGAAGTGATGGCCAGAACCAAGGTTGTTTTCCAAGAAAGAAATTTTAACTCTGCTGAAGCTGCAGGTTCAAAGGGGGGTAAAGGTGAGCTTTTCCAACACAAAGTTAATGTCCCAAGCTGCGGTAGGAGCTCTTCTGAGTGGCCATAAGTTGTTAGCCCCTCTTAGGAACTGTTTGATGAGAGGGTGTGAGAAGAGAGGATGCTCTGTGCTGCAATGAGCAGAGATGGCACAGGCATGAATTTTAATAGAAGAGAAGGATAGACCCCTGTGTAGTAGGTCTGCCAGGTAATCCAGGATGAGAGGTAGGGAGGGCTGCGCCATTCCGGCTCCCTTAGCCTGGATCCAGGTGCAAAACCTTTCCACTTGTCAGCATAGGATTTTCCGAGTGTTGGGGCATCTGGCCTCACATATAACATCTAGGACTTGTTTGCTTAGGCTGGCAGCTTAAGGGGTGGTCAGGGAATAAGCCAGGCTGCCAGGTTGAGGGTCTGCAATTGGGGATGCATGAATTCTCTATTCCCCTGGGTCAGGAGTGTTGGGATCTGAAGTAGGTGCCATGGTGGCAGGGGTGACAGGCTGCGCAGCAGTGGGTACCAGTGCTGGCATGGCCAGTCTGGGGCAATCAGGACTGCCCTCAGTTTTTCCTCCCTTATTTTGAGCAGTACCCATGATATGAGTGGTAGTGGGGGAATGCATAGAGAGGGGTTTACCCACTGGAAGGATAGAGCATCCACTTTCCAGGCCTTGCTGTGAGGTTAATCCAAGCCCAAACTAACTCCGCACGTAAGGCAGGTGCAACCGGCCAAAAAGCAAACTCCAAATCCAAAAAAGAAGGCCAGCACCAAGAGTGAAACCTGAATTTATTGCAAAATAGGTATATAATCAAATCAGTTTTGGCAGTTTTGCCTTCATCAGTGAATACCATTGTCATTATATAACATTCCTTATATACATCCAGCACTACGTCCCAATCAAGTAATTTAAACAGACAGTGATATCAAAAAAACAGTAATGACAAAAACTGAAAATGCCTCTATAGTATATGAATGAACAATCTAATTTGTAATTATTTACTCTTGTTATGCCAGTTATAAGTGGTCATTTAGACCAGGAGAAAAAAGAGCTCCTAGCCTAATAATCCACATCCTTTCTTTATCATTCAAAAATACTATGCCACCCTAACTTGTTCACTCTATCACCCACTATCTTGTCAATAATACAAAAATTAAATATTGCTGATTTGTGATCACATACATGCATTCATCATTCGTTTGTTTCGAATATCACTTAGATGTTCAGACATTCTGATTCTAAATGGTCTAGACGTTTGCCCAACATAAAAAGATGAACAGGAACATGTGGCCAAATAGACCACTCAGTCTGTTCCACAATTTGCAAAATGCTTAATCCTGTGGACCATTTGGGTATTTTTGCTAGAGAACTCCTTAGACTTGGGCATATATCTATAAAAGGAGCAATATCCACAAGAAAATGACCCAACCAATATGTCCCCTGTGATGATTAGTTGTTCCAAAGAGTGATTTCCACCATTCGATTTGTAATGATTAAAGTGAGACCCCAGTGTTTGTCCCCTGCGATATGAAAACTTGCATCTATCTGTAAGAAGACTTGATAGTTCTTGACTTGCCATGAGAATATTCCAATTTTTATTGATAACATTTCTGATGGCATGAATGTTCCTACCATAGGTAGTGACAAATCAAATACTATCCCCTGAGATACACTTTTTTTCTTTATATTGCAGTAATTCTGACCTGTCTTGTCCACTAGCCCAATTAGTGGCTGAAAGGATAGTTCCTGGTTTATAGCCCCTAGCTCTGAATCTATGTATTAAATCAGTCTTATGATGTTCATAGTCAACATTGGAGGAGCATATTCTTTTGATGCGTAGAAATTGTGACTTGGGAATGTTCCTTATAATATGATAGGATGCAAGCTAGTTCCCTGTAAAAGGCTGTTATACTCTGGATATTTGTGGAAGACCTGGGTCGACAGAGTATGATCTTCATTTCTACAAATTTTGACATCAAGAAAATGAATTTCTTGGTGATGCATGTTGTGCATAAATTCAATACTCCACTTGTTTTCATTGAGGTATTGAACAAATTCTAAAAGATATTCTATGTCCGCCCCCCAAACCATCCAACAGTCGTCCAGGTACTGCTGCCAGTCCCTCCCTGCTTGTTGATATACCACATCACTGTGGTGTTGCCTGTTTTGATTAGTAGTGGCCTCGGGGAGAGAAGGGGTATGAAGGCTGTCAGGGCATGCTAAACAGCTAACATCTCTTTTTGGCTGATGTGCAGATGTATTTGAGTTGGGCTCCAATGTCCTTGAATGTACCTGCCATCCAGGTGTGCACCCCAGGCATAGTCTGATGCATCTGTGGTGAGGGTCTTTCCTTAGACAATGTATCATTAGTATGAGAGTTTACAGGTCTTGATAGTGTTGACACCAAAGGCTTTTTAGGTACCATTGTAGTTTCCTCATATGCAGTCTGGCATATGGAATAAGTAGGATGCAGGAAGCCATGAACCCTAGATCTTGCAGGATTTTCCTTGCGGTTAACTGGGTTCTGGTGGCTAGTTTAGAGAAGTAGGCTGTCAGGTAGGCTTGTTTTGCTGGAATAAAGAATGCCATCTGGGATGCTGTGTCCCAAGAATATAGTTTTTTGTGTGGGGACTAGTTTTGATTGCTTTTCATTGATAGTATATCCCAGGGAGGTCAGTAGGTCCCTTTACAAAAGTGAGGTGCTGTAACAGCTTTTCCTGACTGTCTGCCTGAATCAGGCAATCTAAGTGTGGGTAAATTTGAATATTTCTTTGTCTGCAAAAAGCAATGGCGGGAACTAGGCATTTTGTGAAAACTCTGGGAGCAGTGGATAAGCCAAAGGGAAGCGCAGAGAACTGAAAGTGCATAGATCCTGCCCTGAAACGTAGGTATTTCCTGCATGATTCCCTGATTGGGATGTGTAGGTAGGCCTCTTTTATGTCTAGGGTGGCTAACCAAGCACCCTTGGAAAGCATTGGTAAAATCTGCTGAAGGGTGAGCATTTTGAATTTTGGTATCACCAGAAAGGTGTTTAGAATAGATAGAGCGAGGATGGGGCTCCATGTGCCTTTTTTTTTCTGGGTACCAGGAAAGGTCTGGAGTAGAAACCTTGGCCTATCTGTTATGCAGGAACATGCTGTATTGCCCTCATGGAGAGCAGGGAAAGGACTTGCTTTTTGGCCTCTGCCCACTGGTTTGGAGGAAGATCTGGGAACCCTTTTGGGGTTGGCGGAGTGTGGAAACAAAATTTGTATCCCTGGGACACTATGTTTAGGACCCATCAGTCGTTGGTAATAGTGGCCCAGTTGCTTGCGTGGAAGGAGAGTTTTCCTCCTAGGGGCACAAGCAGGTGGGCAGAGGTAAGGGGTGGAGGTGTAAAGTCATTGGGATGTGGCTTTGCACTCCCTGATTTTGAAGAGGAGGAACTCCATTGCTTAGATCTCTGCATTCCCTGGGGCTGCTGTCTGGGAGGTCTGCTTCCCCTGGGTCTGGGCTGTGCTGGCCTGGAGGGGGCAGGAAAGGACCAGTGCTTGGAGGGGCAATGCCTACTGAACCTTGGAGGCTGGACCTGTAAGAAGTCTAACTGTCTGCATAGATTTAGCTTTTTCTTTCATCTTTTTAAGGCCTCTTCTGCCTTGGTGCCAAATAAGTTGTCTTTGTTCAATGGTGCGTCCAACAATTTGGATTTGGCAAGGTCTTTTCCTCAAGCCAAGCATGCCTTCTAAGGACAGAACCAGTGACTGCTGCCCTACAAGATGCTTCTAGGCCATCAAAGCCACATTGCAAGATGTGCTTAGTTACTTGCAGAATGCATTAGCTCTTGTAATTCTTTATTTTCTGCACAAGCAGGAAAGGAAGATATTTTTGTTTGAGGAGTTCCATGGTATGCTGCTGATATTTCAGCATGTGGAACTGACAATTTAATGCTCTAATAGCAAGAGTAGCAGAGGTGTATACTTTTTACCCCATCTGTCTAAAGCTCGGAAATCCCTATCTGAGGGGGTGGGATTCTTAGCTGAAGTTGCTTTAATTCCTTTAGGTCCTTGAGAGATAACCTCTGGGTCAGCGGTAGGATTTTTGAAAATAAATTTGTGAGAATCAGGGACTCTGTAATACCTGTCAGGTTTCCTGGGAGCAGGAGGAAGGGTGTCAGGAGTCAAACTGGATTCCAAAAAAACATCATCCATAACATGCAAGACAGGAGGAATGGCCAAAGGTCTGTGCTGTGGTAAATCTAAGAATTCCCTGAGTCTCTTTTTTGACTGAGGATAGTCTTGACATTCCCATTGGAAATGCTCCCTTAAAGTATGAAGGGTTTCCCCAAATTAAAAATCCTCGGGTGGAGAGGCAGAAGGAATGGATTCCTCTGCATCAGAATCCTCATAAGCAGAGAGGGTTTGCATATATTCATATTCAAATGGATCAGAGTCATCGGACTCCTGTTCAGATAAAACTACTGGGGACAAGTTTCTTTTTCTTTGGGAAGGGGTAGCCTGGCTTCCCCTAATAAGCATAATAAGGTCTTCCACCATTTTAAGCATTTGAGAGTGAAGCAAGGAAGCAGGTGCCTGAGCTTGGGTCGTTGGTTTTTTGGGTGTGGGTCATACCCTGGGCCTTAGAAACTCAGTAATTTTGGAAAGAACTGAAGACGTGAAAGAAGTCATCGGTCTGTGTTGAGTATTGGTAGTGCGAAATACTTCCTCGGAAGCCGGTGCCTGCTCAGAGGCTCTGGACCCATCCAAGGTAGAGACATCCGCCCACAGGATCTTTAGTTGAAGAAGAGTCTCACGGCATATCTGACTCCGAAAGGGTCTCAGTAGTAGCCTGCAAATTCACAGAAGCGGGCATCAGGGGCTACGAAAGCGCCTCAATGAGGACCGGAGAAGTGACGACTAGCTTAGCTGAAGCATCGTTGGCAGTTTTGGATCTGTGTGGTCTGTCTCTGTCTTTATCCTTACTTTTTTCAGAAGATTGGTAGTCGGATGGCTTACCGAAGCCATATGGAATTCGAGGACTGAGAGTGAAAATATCTAGCTACAATAAGGGCCCGACAACATATATTTCTGCCATTGAACAAAGCACAAAAGCGACAGCGGGGGACGTTGTGGTCTGGGCCTAAACAGGTGACACAGTAAGAATGGAAGTATCGGTGTGGTATTTGCTTTCCACAGGCGAGAGAATTGTTAGCTTTTTCTGACATCGGTTAGAGCAAGAAAAAAGTATGCCCAAACAGGGTACTTAGCTTTAGAAGACTTCAACTTAAATTTGGAAATGAAAACCCAGGTAGTGGCCAACCGGCAATCATACGAACTGCTTCTGCTTCGGACTCCTCGACAAGAAAGACTGAAGTAATGGCGTCGGCTGCCTGACTTTATACCACTGACAACCTGACGTCAGTCCTGGAGCAACAGCAACTGATGCAGAAATACTAAGTCTCTGGTACTCAGCCCGACTAAAGGCTACCCCCTGGCAGGATAACCCAAATGTGATGACTGCAATAGTGAAACACGAAGGACATCCAGGGATCTAAATCTGTTTCAGTAAATAAACAAAACAATGTGCAGCGGCATGCTTGCCATGCAATGCTTACCCCTTTTCTGGAAAAATGTGCACCAAAAGTGTATTCAATTAAAGATACTTTAGGATGGCCGAAATACAAATCTCAAAAGGAAATTGACTTAATTTCTCAATCACAAAATTTAAATCTCATGCAGGACACCGGATGTTTTGAAGCCCTTAAATGAAGAATCACATTCAAGCACTTGAGGTGTGGATATAGAACTCACATTCCTGTTCGGTTAACAGAACTACTGCCATCTGTATCAGAAGTGCCTGCCATAGCAAACAAGTACTTTTTTTTCCCCACTTCTCATCTTAAGCAACATTTTTTTTAAGAATGTAACAAAACAGAGGATATGCATGTAACAGCTCTTGATTCCAGACATTAAGAAAACACTTGTCACTTATGTTCAACAGTGAGGAGTTTGTAGTAAACAAGGGAAGCTGGTGATTCAGATGGGAAACAAATCTACTATTGGATACCATTATTTTACTCATCACAAGAAAAGATCTGTCTGTCTAGTTTATCTTAGACTATCTGTCAATTTATTTTGCTGCCTAAATATATCTGATTTGCTTGCTTCAATATTTTCATGGGTAACCTGCAAAAAAGAAAAGAACAGGTACCTCCTTATTTGTTGACCACAATACTGTTTTACTGTCGTCATTGTCTCTGACAAGCCAATGGATACCACAGTTTTGGATTAGAATGAAAGTTACCAAGGCCAGGTGGAAACCCATGATCTTTAAAACAATATGCTATACTTTCATGGATGATGACTGTAATCCTTGCAATTTGAGATTCTTGACATGTAATCTCTACACATAATTAAAAGTGTATGCCATAACTGTGTGGATTAGGATTAGAAGAAATGAAGGTTGGGTCCTTGGTTTAGAGCAAACTAGTTATTGCACCACAGGCATTCCTACTATCAAAACATTTGGGAGACTTGCATCTCAGGAACCCAAAAACATTCTGGCTAACACAGCCATTTGAAGTGTAATGTGTGTTATTGCCTAGTGAAAGAAAGCAACACTGCAAGACTCAACTCAGAGAGATACTACAATAAATTGTTTTAACCTGCTGGGGTTATAAAGCTGACTTTTGTAGGCTAAGAGTAAAAAATGAACTATTGAAAAAAACATGTTTTTGATGTCACTGGAATGTAGATCATGAAAAGCGTTTGCCTGTATGAGATTAATTAAGAATGATTAAAAATGAACAAATACTGAAGCTAAGTATTTGATGAACACTGTTAAGATCAGGCCAAAGTTAGTCTTCAGCACATCTTTAACATCTCTCTTACGAACTTGTCTGAAATGATCAGAATCTGCTGATCTGCAAGTATAGATAAATAGCTTTCCTTTTAAGCTTAGGGATTGGTAAGGGGTTTCCCACTGATTTGCAAATAAAGGCAGTCTTCCTTCTTATCAGAGTGAATGTGAAAGTTTTTTTAAGGTTCAGAAAGAGGAAACAGTTAGTGGAAAACAGCACCTTGGGTTTCCATAGAAGAAATTCCTGCTTCTGAGTTAAGCAATCCCAAGACATTCACAATTATTTTTCAGGCATTTCCTTGGTCTAAAATTATTTTTTTTAGGTAGCTCTTGATAAATGTTTGTTCTTTATTGTTAGGTCTTGTTTGGAACTAAGTAATTATACAAACAATATTTTACTATATGCATACTACAGACTATTTTTTCTCTAGTCATCCACATCTCTAAAGCTTTTGTTTCAAAAAACAAAAAGAAAGCAAGATTTCAGAGATGATGTAAATATACACTTAATGCTATGGAAAAGGCTGGAGACACAGCCAGCATATGTTCTTATAACTAATACAGCAATCAAAGAAAAAAAAATACCAGACCTCACCAGTGTCTTTGCATACTTGTTAGAACATCACACAGTAAAATTGCTTAACATCTGTTGCTGTAGCATTCGGGTAGTTACTGGAGATTAACTGAGTTAATGGAGGGGGGGGGGGTGTAACCTCTTTACATTTCTTCTTAAAAAAATGAAAAGTGGGGACTAAAGGGCAGCCCATGTTCCAAACATAATTAACAGAGCAATCTTGCTATCTACCTATCTAGCTGTCTATCCATCATGTAGCTATCTGCCCTCTCTATCTATGTATCTAAGCAAAAATAAAAACGGTCTGTGCTAGGGAAAAATGCCTGTCTACCTACCTACCTAGTTATCTCATCTATCTGCTTACCTGCCCTAATTCAAAATAACGGCAAGTATGTGCAATTTGGTTACCAAACAAGCACCTCTGCTTGTGCAACCATGCAACTCTATTCTGGGCACATATTTACGAAAGATCCAGTGTTCGCCATAGTCACTCATTTCTCACTTGTTTAACCAAGTTCCAAAAAAAAAGTACATGGTTCAGGGACCTTGGATCACATTTTTATACATTTTGAATTTTCAAAATGTTGTAGTGTTAAAGGACTCAAACATTTTATTAACATCAGGCAAATGCATCAATGGCAAAATAGCGTGTTGTAAATTGATTCTCTAAAAAATACAATTCTCAGGCACTCTAAGGGGATCCAGTATCAATCTGTCTGGCTGGGGTGACATGACTGAGAAACCACGATGCTTTGCCAGAGAGGGCATGCACCTGTCACCCTTGGGATTCCAGATACTGGCAAAGGCTCTTGCCACCCCTACAGTGCCTTTTTTTAATGCAAGGTTCAAATGACAAATTCACCACAGTAACAGGTACAAGCAAGCAAAATCTGAGGGTAATGTTACTCAATGCTAGAAGTCTAAACCTCAAAATGCACTCACTCGAGGCACTCCTTTAAAATGGAGAACATCGACATCTGTGCAGTGACAGAGACCTGGTTTGAAGCTCCAGAGAGCACCCCTGCATTACCAGGCTATAATTCGTACCACACCTTTCGGCCACCTAACCTGGACCGAAACACTAAAGGCGGCGACGTGTCCATATTCATTAAGGATATCCAAACCTCCAGGCTAGCTGCTCAGCATAATGCATCTGAGATTATCCAAGTGCAACTAACTCTGGGCAAGACCGCAATACAAATTGTAACTTGCTACAGATCCCCCACCATGCCCCAGGATTTCCACTCCTCATTTCTTGATGCACTGGAAAATATTAGGCTACAACCCAAAACCCTCATAATGGCCAATTTCAAATACCCCACCATTAAATGGGAAAACTACTCATGTACCAACTCTTGTGCTCAACGTTTTCTGGAATTCATAAATTCCAACACCTTATCAACTTATCCACACCCCCACCAGGGACAGCAATATCCTAGACCTGGCCATTACCAACATGGGCAACTGGTGTTCCACACCAGAGGTCAATTCCTCATTGGTCAGATCCGACTACAAGCTAATCAACCATAGACATCCACATCCCACCCACACCCCCCATTAGGGAAACCACCGTAAATAACTTCTCCAAAGCCAACTTCACGCTTCTTAAGACAGAAGTGGCAAACTTCATGACACCCATGCTGATGGACAATAGAGGTACGACTGCTGAATCCTATACAAATGCACTTTATAAGCACTTACACAAGTGCATGGATCGTGCAATCCCTAACAGAACCAAGATGCTATCTTCCAAAAAAGGAAGCCAATCTGGTGGCCCCCTGCCCCTGCCATAAACAAACTCTACAACAGAAGAAAGAAACTATTGCAAAAAAAAAAAAAAAAAAAAAAAAGAGCAAAATCCCATGATTGGAGGAACTTCCTGGTTAGCTCCATAAACTTCTCCAAAGCTAGTTACGAAAACAAAATTGCCACTGATTCTAAAGACAACCACAGAGCATTCTATAGCTATGTCAAGAATCTCAATAGCAACACTCAGATCTGCTCTGAGTTACAGCACAATGGCACTAAATATACAGAACCAACTAATATTGCCAACATCCTGGCAGATAGGTTCAGTGCTAACTTTACCCCTCTCTCATCCCCTAAAGGGCCCATCTCTATACCGGAAGAATGCAAAGTTCCAGTAATCACGGCTGCACAGGTAAAAAAAAACACTCTCCAAAGCCAAGAACACAGCATCCGTGGGACCTGACAACATCCCAGGCTGCGTTCTACATGGACCGCCAAACGAACTGGCACCCCCACCTAAGTACCATGTTCAATCATAGCCTCGCCTCAGGCTTTATGCCCACTGAATGGCACATAGCAACTGTTATCCCACTCCACAAAAGGGGGAGCCACCACAGATCCTGGGAACTACCACCCCATTAGCCTGACGAGCCTGGTCTGCAAGACTATGGAATGTATCATCATGGAACTTATAAACAATGACATTGGTAATCTCCAAACTATGGACCCTACTCAGTTCTGGTTTGTAAAAGGCAGATCATGTCTCCTAAATCTGACAGACTTCTTTGAAGCGGTCACCAAAGCTGTAGATGAGGGTAGGGTGGTTCACACAGCCTTTCTAGATCTTGCCAATGCTTTCAACACCATCCCCCACTCTGGAATTATAGATAAACTCACTAAACTAGGTATAAATCCCTATGTCACAAGACGGGTTGCCAAATGGCTCACTGACAGAACCCACACTGTGAAAGTAGCAGACTCTAAATCCAACTTCAGATCAGTGACAAGTGCAGTACCACAGGGTTCAGTCCTGAGTCCTCTGCTGTCTGGTATCTACTTCTCTGAAAGTCTTTGGCTAACAAAATTTGCAGATGACTGCAAACTAGGAGCCATAATCAAAACTCCTAATGATGTGGACATCCTACAAAAGGGCCTTACTGAGACAAATGCCCGGTGTCAAAGCCATGGCCTCAAGCTCAATGCCAAAAAGTGCATTGTCATCCCTTTTGATAAAAACTCTGTACCCATGAACTACCATATAGGTGGTAGTCTACTTAACACCGAAAGTGTGATAAGACACCTTGGGAGACAGGTGGACAGTAGTCTCTCCTTTAATAATCACATTGCCACAGTAGTCAGGAAATCCTTCTATGTGGCACACTTCATCACAAAAGGTTTCTCATCCAGGAAAAAAAAGGTCATTGTTCCCCTCTACTCGTCACTCATTAGACCCATTATAGAGTACAATGCCCCTTTTGGTATGTACCTCACAAGACATCTACAACAACTAGAAAGGCTGCAGAAATACCTCACAAAGAGGATTACTGGCCTTAAAACAGATGCCCTACAAACAGTCTCAAAAAACTCCAGCTTTACTCTGTTGCATATTGCCTAATCAGAGGCGATCTCTGCCTAACATACAAAGCTATGTCAAACCCAGAGCTGTTGGACATGCTCCACTTAAAGAAATCCAAATCCCTCCGAGCTACATGCTCTAGGGACCTAAACCTCGTCACCACAATAAACAGAACATGTTGGAGGGATAGATTCCTGTCCCAGAGACTTCCCATACTCTGGAACAAACTATCTGTATCAAACAAAGCTCCTCATTAGCACTTTTCAAGAAAAATCTTAATGAATGGATAGGAGATTCACCCCAGGGATCACTTCTGTGGCTCTGCTCGACAGGGGCACAGGAAAATAATTTTCTTGGGTGGCAAAACCAGGGTACAATTTGGCTAGGCTTATAAGGCCCTAGGGCCAAATAGCCTAGTACCTACCTATGAACTTCTTACATATTTTACAAATAAATAGCAAGCTGACAGGGTTGTGTGACATGATGCTGTAGTAATCAACAAGTGGGTCCACCAGAAGTAGACAGTACAATTATAAAAGTAAACTTACCATAACAGTAGATGTTTGACTAGATCACTGTTGCACTAGCTTACAGCTATATGGGATGTATCCTGCCAAGATTTAGACATATGGCCAGTACAGTAAACTCTCAGTTAAAGGAAAACTCCACCCTAGAACTAAAAAAATTTGTTTTTTTCACTCTATCTTCGTTTCCTGACCTATTTTAACACCTCAAAATCACGAAGTCCTTTATTTGTAATTTTAGCCGGTTTCCACCACATGGCTACCAATGGGGCTTGATGTATCAACATGATCTTCTTCTCCCTCAGCCCTCTTCTCTTTCCCATAATGCTTTGTACGTCATACCAGATATAAGGAAGTAACTTGGAATTTCCATGCCATTGGCATATAATGGGATTTGTGTGAGTCGCTGTTATTTTCTTTACTTTCTGGTAAAAGGACTGCTTCTTTTCTGACTCTAATCACCCACATTTATATTTGTCTCAAACCTTGTTTTACACTATACTTAAAAGTTATCCAGCTACAGCCAGAAAAATAACTAAATTGCAGGCGTTTGTTCAGTTTTCTTTTGTTGCCTAAGAGGAATTGATTCTGCAAGGGTTTCAGTATAGTGACAGTTTTAACACCTCTGTAGTAGTATGGGGGGAGGAGAATCTCAATTCCTCTTGAACTACAAAAACACTGAACAAAGTCCTACAATTTTGATACTTTTCTGGCTGTAGCTGGATAACTTCTAAGTATAGTGTAAAACAATGTCTGTGTCAAACATAAATGAGGGTAATTAGAGACAGATTATTATTTTGGAATATATGGGCTTACAGGTATAGACAAAAGGAGAGGGTGTTGAATTATATTAAATTCAGAGTGCAGGAGACCCATCTGAAAAATGAGCATAGGAAATTGACAAAGGATTTTAGAACTGATATTCAGGAGGAATCAGGAACAAAGGAAAAGTGAAGTAATTATACTAATTGCTAGAGGGGCTCCAATAGTGATAGAAAAGAGGGAAAAAACAATAATGGTAGTAAGTGACTACTGGCAAGGGAGGGGGATTACACGGTTATGTATCATATCTTTATTCCACCAAAAATGTCATTACTGGGCTTAAAAAATTTGGGAAAATTAAACAGCTTTCAGCAGGGAGTATTACTTATAGGTAAGGACTAGAACTTAATTTAATAGTAAAGTTGCATCAGAGGGTAGATATCCATTTATTTTTTATGAAATTATTTGGTGTGGAAGATGTGAATTCAGCAGTAGGAACTCTTGACAGAACTTACATATTCCCCAATATACAATAACTGGGCTAGACTAGGTAAAAAGTATACTTCACAGGAACTTATACATTTGATTGAAAGCTTGACACACAACCAATAACTATCTCAGATCATGCACCCATAAAAACAAGATAAAAATGAGGGGCAATGAAGTAAGAATGAAACACTGGCACTTTCCCATCTAATTGTTAAAAAGTGAGGAATCTAAGAAATAGGTAGCAGAAATGATTCAAGAGTTAGTATAGCAGATAGAAATATCTTTATAAGTTATAACTAGTGACTGGGATAAAATGAAAATGACGTTTAAAAATAGGATAGAAATAAAAAGAAAGAGATATGCTTAGTAAGTAATAGGAATTACTTGGAGAGGCTGAAAAAGGTTAATGTACTGGAGATGTAGGGGAATCTCACAGAACAAGGAGAGGCACAAATGCACAGTGCTAAAGAGAAAATAAGGGTGCATTAACTGCAGAGCACAAAAACTTCTTACTACATTGATTTAGGCAACATAAAGTAGAAATGGTTGTTGGCAAACTTAGGGAGCCCATATTAAGAAAACTAACCAGAGATCCTGTAGAAGTATTCAAAATATTTAGCAAATTTTATAAAAATGTGTATAAAGCAGAGAAAATAGAAATAAAAAAAGAACACAAATGGAAATATTAATGTAAGACAATTATGCAAAGGTTACAGGTTGATCAGTCTCAACAACTAACAGCTAATAGAGGAGACGAGATAAAAACAGTGATGCAAAAATCCATCTTTAGGAAAATCTCTAGGAACAGATGGTATTCCTGTGGAAGTTTGGAGGTTAGGAAGGAAGAATGTGATAAAGATTTGGAAGAGTGTATTTAACAGTATTTTAAAAGCAGGGAAAGTACCAACATCTTGGAAGAAAGCTGTGGTAGCTGTACTAACTAAAGTCAGCAGAGACCCATAAGACAAATTTCAATTAGACCCAGTTCAATTCTAAACCAAGATTGTAGTGTTTATGTCTATATTAGTTAAATGAAGGCAAATCTGTTGCCACAATTGACAGACGTGGGTCAAGGTGGTTTTGTAGGGTGACAAACATTTGATAACATTAACAGAATGATCCAGAGGTAAGTGGAATGTAAGAAAATAGTGCTGCTGTTAGTGGGTCTTGATACAGTGAATGCATTCAATAGAGTAAGCTAGGATTTGATGAATAAGACAATGGAAGCATTTGCATCCCCTGATATAACAACAAAGTTAATTAAGAGGATATATGTAACCTCCAACGAGTTAATCATAACAATCCCCAAGGATTCTGCACAACCTTGAATAAAAATTCTTCCCATGAAACTGCCAATGCTTTCAATTCCTTCTTCACTAGTACTATCAATTCTCTGGCCTCTCAGCTTTTTCCTTTGACAATTCTAGCATCCCGGCTCAAGCAGATTCTCTAAACCCCTTCACTTTTACAACCTATAAAATGCATCCAAAAACTTAAACCTTGCACCCCATCAGCTGATCAACTTCCATCTGAATACCAAAAAACAGCTAAGGTTATAGCCTATCCCATTTCCATCCCTTATAAATAGAACTAAATGAAGGTTCCATACCTGACATCTGGAAAAATTCACACATTATACCCCTACACAAAGGAGGTAACTCAATGAATACTCTAATTACAGGCCTATAGCACTCTTATCTCCCCTAAAAAAAATGGAAAAAAATGTGTTCCAAATACACTACTAACTAACTAACTAAAAATCTCCTGTCAACAACCTTCAAGCAGCTACACAGTAGAAGCATGGTTCCTAAAAGCGCTGCTACTCTTAAATGCACTTATAACAGTATTGCTAGATTTGTAACTGGCAATCAATTTAGAACCCTTAACTAAACTTCTGCAACCCCTTGGTGGCTCCTCCTTTTTCCTAGCGTACCTCTTTTTTCGCCTGGAATCACTGGACTACAACTTTTACTTCTTCCTACTGATATTCAAAATCTCAAACTGTTCAAACAAAACTTAAAAATAAATCCAAAAAAATCTTTGGTTGTCCCCCTGTTGTAACCCTCTCCCTTTCTTCTTCTCCCTTCTCTCTCCTCTTCCTCTCTTCCTCTTTCTTTCTTTACCTAGTTAGTTTTCTTCACTTAACTATAAGCTAGCTCTCTCTATTTCCCTCTCCATCTTTAGATGCCTTTCTTTTACTGAAAGCATATTTTTACTAAACTCTCTTTCTTTTCTTCTCTGTATTTCCTCTTTCTCTCTTCTCCCTTAATAAATCTTCCTATCCTATAATGTGCAAATGTAAAATAAATAAATAAATAAAATAAAATATGAAGGATTAGCAGCAAGAATCAAAGTGGGAGAGTTCCTCTCTGATAACTTGTATGCTGAACAGGGGAACCGAGCAGGGTTGCTCTCTTTTCCCTTTGTTATTTGATTTATATTTAGAGCCATTAGCTAAGATAAGAGACTCAAAATGCAAAGATATAATTGGTATGGCAATCAAGAAAAATGGTCTTTATATGCAGATGATACTACTTTTTAACCGAGAAATCCAGAAAGGACAGCTCAGTTTTATGCAACATTCTGAGACACTTTCAAGTCATTTCAGGATATAAAATGAATAAAGGTAAAAACAAAGACTACAGTCAAAGTATGTACCCACTCATGAATTGGTTCACCAATACCCATATTTATGGGGAGATAAAATAATGTATTTAGTAACATGAATTATAAAGACTTCTGTTGTGGTATCTAAGGATATGTAGGAAGAGACTAAACAAAAGATAATACAAAAACTGAGAAACTGGAAGCTCTTGTTTATGGATATGGATGGTAAGATACAAGCAGTGAAAATGTTTTTACTCCTTTTAGTTTTACATATGGGTCAGGTATATTTAAACCAGGTTTTCTGAAGTACTGAATATTATGAGAGATTAAAGAAGTGGAAGATGAATTTTCAGCAAAGGGAAAGACCACATTACACAGAAATAAATGGAAATTGTTTGAATAGTATATGCAGAATAATGTTCAGCAGGAGGAGGAGGAGTAAGGTTTATGGGAAGGCATGAATTCAGCAATTTAAGTAATGTTGGACTGATGATAGCAACAAGGATAGAAAAGATGTGATGCATAATTTAAGTAAAAAAGAAAAAATGTTAATATGGTTCATTTTCTTTTCTGATAATGTATGCTTGCCTACATCTTCAGTAATAGTTCAATAAAAGTGTTTAAAAATGAGGAAAGCCATAAAATGCCAAGTTTCTTACATCTGCAAAGATATTGGCTTGATTTTTTTTCATTAGCAAATGTTCAGTGAGTGCCAAGATGTCTGCTTCTAAGGCATCTATATAATTCATTTTGAGTGACATGTACAAAGATTCACTGCTGACTACTTTTACACAGAGATGAGCTGTCCTGCAAGTGCAAGCACTTAATCTTAAGAGTTCTGTACAGTCTTTGCTGAAAGAAATGTAAAATGTACAGGTAGACTGGCAAGCAAGTTTGTGAAAAATAATGTCTGAAATTATGGAAAGTGAATAAGAGATAGCAGCCCTAATACTTAATGCATTTTATGAAATAGTGCACAATTTAGTTTTATTTAAAGACAGCCAGTGCACTTTTTCTTAGGGCCAAAAGTTAATATTTTCTGAAGAATGGCTGTTTTTTTACATCTGAGAGGGGGACAGATTTAAGAAAAAAAGCACACATCAATGCAGTGTAAGTCAGAACACAGGCTGTAGCATGTGCTTAGCGTGGTTAACCTTAGTTTTAGGTTAGGAAATGACTGTAGGTGCAGCTGTTGATTTGGGGCAACTGCTCTTATCTGGAGGGCTAAACTTCATTTTTGAAGATGTGCAGTGTTTTGTGCATTTGTTTTAAGTTAACATGGGATGGGGGTATTTTGAAAATGTATTTGCTGATTTTTTAGGGTTTTCATTAAAACAAAGTATTGAAAATGAGATATAGGTTGAAATGGAGATGAAAAGAAACAACTGTTCAAAAAGTTAGCCTGCCAAACAGTGTGTGCATGTAACCTGAAAGTTGAAAATATTCAGTCAAACAACTAACAGGTATAGTATATGTGTGAACAGCAACTTTTTAACACAATATTGACACTATCCATATTAATCTTGGAATGTAAATGGCCTTACAGGTACAGACAAAAAGGAAAAAGTATTGAATTATATTAACAAATGTAGAGTGCAAATAGCAATGCAACAGGAAATACATTTGGAAAGAAATGAGCAAGTGAATTTGACAAAGAAAGAATTTCAGAATGGATATTCAGCAGAATATCTGGGACAAAAGAAAAGCAGAGAAATTATATTAATTTCTAGATGGGCTCTAACAGTGACAAAAGTGGAAAAAGACAATAATGGTAGATCTGTGGTAGTAAGGGGGCTATTGTCAAGGGAGGTGGATTACGCTGGCATGTATTTATATTCCACCAAAAGTTACTAATGTGCAGCTTAAGTAAATTTTGGGAGAAATAATCTCCTTTTAGCAGGGACTATTACTTATAGGTGGGCAATGAAACTTGCTTTGCAATACTGAGGATGTTGTGGGGGAACCTAGAAGGGAAAATATAACAGAAGTAGTACATTTCTGAAGGAATTTATGAAAATATTTGGTACAGAAGATGTGAATTCAGTAACAGGAAGTCAGGAAGAATATATATATTATTCTCCAAGGTACAACACCTTGACTAGACCAGACAGAAATGATATTTCACAGAAAGATGTGCATTTGATTGAAAGCTTTGACAAACATCCATTAACTATTTCAGATAATGCACCTATAAAAACAAGATAAAAATACAGGGTAACACAGTAAAAATAAGACAGTGTCAATTTCACACCTACCTGTTAGAGTAATTTAAGGAATATGTAATGGAATTACTTATAGGGATTGATAAAGGTTAAAGTATTACAGAATAAGAAGATGATGTACAAATGCAGACTGCTAAAGAGGAAATGAGGGATATTTGGGATAATATGCATGAGTTTAGAAAGATTGCAGTCCTTCCAATCTTTAAAAGAACTGTGGTTATTAGAGGAAAGGCTAGAAAGGCATACTGGAACATTCCTATCCATGAGCAGGAAAAACATTGGTCTTCCAGGCCTTTCTGCAAGGTGTCCTGGGGCAGAATTTCTTCAGTTGTCTGTTACAAATTAGGGCAACAGATCTAGTTGGGAGATTCCCCACAGGTGGATAATCTTCAGGAAATCACAGAGTGTAACTTCCATTGGGAGATTCTATCCTAGATCTGTAGCGTTCTGCTGTGATGGAATGTAGGTAGCCTGTAAGAGTGAACTGTATTCTGCTGCAAGTTTCCAGGCTATCATGGCTAGTTTGCTTGGGGGGGGGGCTAGAACATGGTTGTCTATTCTTACCTGAAGTGGTTCTAGATTCTACAAATATTTTAATGTTTTTAATGCATTTATCATGAGCCATCATTTATTTCATATTTATGTTTTTTTTCTTGACATGATGATCCCAAAGACCCTGTACTTTAGAGCCTCTTGGATACAGCTCCTCCCCCAAGCAAAATCTTAAGCATCTATAGTTACAGAATGGGCTGGGACTGAAAAGGAAATTGGATGACCTCATTCAGTAAGGTTTTGTGTGCCCACCATACGTTCTTTCTTGACAAAGTGCAGCACAGGAGTTTAGAAAGATAGAAGGTGCTGATGCTGAACCGATACTTTTTTGAGAAACCACTGTATTTTCCTCATGCGTAACCTGGATAGAGGAATCATCGGCATAGTAGGAAGCCATCTATTCCAAATTCCTGAGATACTTTTTTTGCTCTAGTCACTGTTCACTGACATAACTGTAAAAAATGGCAGTGACAACAATTGTTCTTTTCTGGAGAAAGACAAGACATAATTAAGGATGTGTCAGGCAACTTATTAAATTTGCTTATGTGAGTAAGAGTAAGAGATTACTTCTCCAGACGGAGATGAACAAAAATGTTATGTACTTACCATAATGTTCCATCCGAGTTGTTGCTTTCCATTTGTCTTCAACCTGAGGGACTTGGGTCCAGCACAGATCTGACTCGGCTGTATACTCCAGCATTGGATCCAGAGTCCAAGCTCCTCCCCTACCCACAATGCCCCACTCTCCCTCCTCCCCTCAGATCGAGTTTGTTGCAGAACAGCACCAACCTTAAAAGTCAACAGGCCTATAAAACCTGGCACAACTGTATAAAGGCCCATATGCTAAAGTTAGCTAGGACAAGAGGGTCTATATGTTTTTCAGTCCAGTCCACTACACAGCCAGAAAAACAAGGCAGGGGGATGGAGGGAGGGACTGCTGAAAACAAATGAAAAGCAACAATTCAGATGGAACATTATAGTAAGTACATAACTTATTTATCTGAAGTTGCTGTTTTCATTTGGTCTTCAACCTGAGGGACAGAGTCCCTATCCATCAATAAAACCCTGGGAGGTCCTCATGCAAGGATATTCCAGAGTACGGCTGAGTCAAAAGATGCCCTGCTCCTGGAAAGAAGATCCAATTTATAATGAAAAATGAAAGTATGCGACAAATCCCAGGTTGCAGCAGAACGGATATCATCAAGAGAAACCCTGGACCAAAAGGCTGCAGACGTGAAGACTGATCTGATAGAGTGCACCCAGACATGTTCTGGTGGAGACAAACTTTTGGCTCAATAGGTCAAATAAATGCACTCTGAAGTCCAATGAGAAATGGTAACGGGCTTTCCCAAAAAGGGTTTAGAAAAGGGAACAAAAAGATGATCTGATTTACTCAAGCTTTTGGTTTTGTGCAGATGGAAACACAGCTGCCTGTGCACATCTAGTAGATGTAATTTGTACTCCTCTTTATTTTGCAAATTTGGAAAAAAGACTAGCAAATTAAATACTTGGTTAATGTTGGATTCTGAAGCCACCTTTGGCAAGAAAAAAAGATTGGTCCACAGGGACACACTGTCTTTATGGAAAACTAGGTAAGGAGGTTTAATAGATAATACTTGAAGCTCAGAAACCCTCTTGGCTGAGGTAACAGACACCAAAAAAAGGCAGTCTTTCAGGACAAAAACTGCAAATCAACCAAGGCAGCTGGTTCGAACTGGGGGGGGGACACCAAAGCCTGTAGAAAGAAGGGAAGATCCCAAGGGAGCGTGGTTTCCTTAACTTGAGGCCTAAGAAGAAAGGTACCTTTCAGAAAGGCCTTAGAAAGTTTAGCCAAGGCTAAGGAAGCTGGATTTTCATCCACATGGAAGTTGGAAATCGCTGCCAATTGGACCTTAACAGTAGAGAAACTAGCTCCATGATTAAAAATATCTTCCAAAAAATCCAAAATGGCAGAGACTGGGGATCCAGGTCATGCTGAGAAGCCCAGATCGAAAAATGCTTCCATTTGCTACAGTAGATCTTCCTTGTAGAAGTTTTATGAGCCACAATAAGGATCTTCTTAATAGGAGAAGAAAGCCCATGAGTTCTGGCTATCATGGAAACTGGAGCAGCCAAGCCGTGAATTTTAGGCTGACTAGATCCAGGTGAGGAACCCCTGACAGGTGCCGAATCAGATCCGGGACTGGATCCAGAGTCTAGGGAGGACACACTATATGAGACCACAGAGTGGGGAGCCAAACTTGATGAAGCAAAAGAAAGGGGCAATGAGGATAGGGCTTGAGGAATGTCCTGTACATGATGGCGGAGAGAAGACCGTCTGGCTGGAGGCAGAAACACTTTGCCTCGAGTAATGTCCAGTTGAGCACCTACGAGATCCAACACCTGAACTGGTGTTAGTTGAGACTTGGTAAGATTTATGGTAATACCCAAGGATGGGGCTATATGAAGAAGATAATCCAGTCTACATTAGCCAATGCCTGGTGGGAGTGGAGAGGCGTCAATTGTCCAGGTATGGAAAGACCTGAAATCTCTGCAGCTGCAGGTGAGCCGCCATTACTTTGGTAAACACATTGGGGGGGCAGTGGCAAGTCCAAAGGGTGTACTCTGAACTGAAAATGATTGGTTCCTAGCCAAAAATGGAGAAAACTCTGGGAGCACCTGTCCATCTTGATATGATAGTAAGCATCCTGGAGGTTCACTGACCACATCCAGTCATTCATTTGCAGGAAGGCCAGAATTGACTGAAAGGTGACAATCCAAAACTTTGTCTTGACAATGGACAGGTTCATGGTTGAAAGATCCAAAATGGGTCTTAAATCCCCCATTTTCTTTGGCACCAAAAAGAACCTGGAATAAATGCCTGATCCAGACTGGACTGGGGGAATGGGCTGGATGACTCACTTTGAGAGCAGCCTGGCAATTTCAGTTCCTGCCTTCTCCAGTTGACCAGATGGAACACCCAGGAGGTGTCTAAGTGGAACAGGGGGATGAAAAATGGGGGTACAGTAACCTCTGGACATGATCTGCAGAACCAGATAGTTTGTAATGGACTCCCAGGCTGCTGGCGCAGAGATAGGGTCCCCCCCCAACTGCCTCCAGAGATGAGTAGTCAAGCAATCTGTCAGGACTGCTGAAAGGGTCTGTCTGAAAAGCATCCCGAGACCCCTGGTTCTTTGGACCCCCTCTGCCATGAGAGTGGCACCTGTAGTAATCCCCTCTGCCCCTGGGGGAAGACATATCCTGAACATCTTGGGAAGAACCCTGAGACATCTGAAACCACAGCTTCTTAACCCCATGCTGATTCCTTGAAAAGGATCTTTGTGGAGTGGAGAAGCAGATCCCGATGGCAGACAAGGTCTTCCCATCCTTCACGCTCTAGGTTAACGTGTCACGAACCATTTTTCCAAACCTGGTGGAACTGTTCATGAAAGATGCCTTGTAAGGCTCTAAAAAGTCACAAAGCCACAGTCTCCACAGCCCTCGAGGCACCCTCGGTGGCATGTGAGAGAAGCCTCATGGACATATTCAAAATAGAAGTGAGGGTGGCCATACTGGAGGAGAAGTCCTTCTCCTCTGCTGACATGGACCCTGGGGCAGACTCAACAACCTCCTTGACCAGGTCCCTCTGCAGTCTGATTACATGTGTCAAGTAATTCAGTGAACGTAAGGCAAAGGTGGCTGAAGCATAGACCCACTTCCCAAAATGATCCATCACCCAAAACTCCCTGTCTGGAGGGTAGACTGAGGAGCTCTCCTGAGCAAGCTCTTTCATAGTGGCTGCTGCAACCACTATGGCATCAACTAGGAACCCCTTGGACCAATGGGGCTTGTCATACGGGGAGCTAAGAACCTTGTCCAGATGCTTGGGGATGGGCTCAACCATGTCCGGTTCCTTCTATGCCCTAGAGGAGATAAGATCCACTAAAGGATCTGCAGGGGGGAAACACCCAGGAGGTAGAAGGTCCTGTACCAAATGCCTCCAGGAATACAGACTCAGCACGATTGGGCCTGAGGGTAGACCACCCACTGCGTTGGTGAAGGAGCTCCATGATGCCCCCAAAGGAGACATCCTCCAGAGGTGATTGGGGGGGAGTCTTCCACTTCCTCCAAGTCAGTATCATCACTGAGAGACTCTGTGGGGAGTCTAAGTGTTTTCTCTTGCATGTATGCTTTTGAGGGGAATCCGAAGGGGGGGTACTCCAGGGAGGATTTGAAAACTTTGGGGAGTTCCAGGATCAGAACCTCCTGGGATCAACTGGCAGCAGGCTTTCCCTAAGGGGGCAGGCTCCGACCCAGAAAGAGAGGGAGCCAGGGTGGAATTTGAGAATGACAGTGTCAAGAATTTTGAAGGATCCGAGAGGACCCTCTCCACCACCTCAAATGCTAAAGTTGAGCAGACACCCCAAGGCAGAACGGCCAGGTCTGTGGCCAGATCCACTGCCCTCTATGCTGAGGGCACTGCCAAGCTTCCCGGTGCTGAGGCTCCGAGGAGAAGGACAACCTCAAAGTCGATGCCATCCCCTTGGATCTGACCCTGAAGCTTTGACTCAGAGTCAGTTTGCTCTGAAAATGTCAGAGCCAAACCGCTCAAGGCAATGGTCAGGGTCAAGGTCCCAGGGACCATCAGCACAAACCTCTCAACACCCGGGAACCTCAGACCCATGGACTCCAAAACCGAAGGCTGGATTGAAGGAGGAGAGATGGGGGGAAGGTGGACTGCATGCTCCCAGCCCCAGCGGGGGATGGAGCAAGCAAGACTCCCAGCTGAATCTGAGCCTGGAGGAATTTCATCCTCCTCGTCCTCTCCACTTCGGGTTTGGACAGACTCCAAGTAGACTGGACTGAAGAGGCCACTGACCCCGGCCTAGAATGGTGCTGAGGAGAGATGGTGGTTGGAGACCAAACCCGAGAGGTCTCTGGCTCCAGGGAAAAGCATGGAGACCAGAGCCAAGGGGAACTCCAGCTCAGATCAGAGTGGGACTTAGATGGGGGCTCTGGAGACCTCTTCCTAGGCCGATCCCACTTTTTAGTGTGGGCTTTTTCTCCGTCCCTGGACTTCTTAGCGGGAAGTTGAATCCCAGAAACCAGGGCAAATGAAGAAACAGCAGAAGCCTCTGCAGAGGGTTTGAGAAGACCCTTTAGAATAAGCTTGTTTCTCCTGTCAAAGCGCAGGGGTTGAAGCCCGCGCAGATCGAACAGGAGGAATCTAAATGACAATCGCCCAGACAATGTACAGAGTGTGGGCATGGGAGGGTCGTAGCTTATGCCCACACTCTGCACACTTCCTAAAGCCTGGCTTATGGGTGTCAGCCATGGCAAAGGAAGGCCCAAAAGCACTTGCAAGTGAGCGTGCATGTTAGGATAGAAAAGAAACATTTTTTTTTGATAGAGACCTACGCCAAGACATGAAAGAAAAAGGTAGGGGTTAGAAGGACAGAGAATTAGAGAAAGGAAGAAGAATAAAGCCCCAAAAGCAACACTTACAAACTATGTAGCTTGGAGCAGTGGAAACTTGTGCTGTTCAAATCAAGCGGCAAACAAGATCTGGGGGAGGAGGGAGAGCAGGCCATTATGGGTAGGGGAGGGGGGAGGAGCTTGGACCTTGGATCCAATGCTGGACTAATCGGCTGAGTCGGATCCCTGCCGGATCAGAGTTCCTCAGGTTGAAGACCAAATGAAAACAACTTAAGATCCAAGGTTTTGAAACAGATTTCTACCAAATATTAGAAATTCCTGACAGTTTTTAAAAGTGCCTTTAAAAATATTGCATGGAAACATGTGAATGCTTTGCAAGTCTACTAAAATCAATTACTGGTGCTAGACATTTTGCAGATACCCTTTTAGCAGTGGAGATACCAAACAAAGAAGAGAATTGAAAACGTGAGCCAGAAACAAATAAAAAAAGTTAAAAAGTGTTTGAAGTTTCTGTGAAAATGTATGTGATGTTAGGTATTCTTAGGTCCAGAGTCACCAAAAACACAGAGAGAATCAGGAGGAAAAAAAGAGCCTAGAGGGTAAGTATTTTGAAGTTGGAACTTTTATGCAATGTTTTAAAAAGACAGGTCTAAGTACAGGTCTCAAGTTCCTTTTTTTTGCTGAGCAATATGATTACTGAATTAAACTCTTCCTTTGTGAGAATCTGGAGAGATTCTAGGACTCCTTGAGACAACATATGAGAAATGATGGGAGGGAAGAGATTCGTTTGTTTTTCTGTATGGAAAGGAACCTCTAGGTCTAGAGGAAAAAGAGTTTCACTGCTACATTTGGGATGATTTCCAAAATGACTGACTGCAATACTTGAAGAATGGCCAGGGCGGGAGTGTGTGTGTGTGTGTGTGTGTGTGTGTGTGTGTGTGTATGTGTGTGTGTGTGTGTGTGTGTGTGTGTGTGTGTGTGTATGTGTGAGGGGGTGGAAGACCAAGAAAGGCAGGCATTTTTTTGGACCTGAGCAGAAACCCCCTTTTTCTCTGAATTGCCCTGCTATTATTTCTTGTACTTTTGTTCACAGACTTTTGCTGTAATTGTTTAAACATTTTCTATAGAAGGGCCCAGGACTGGAATGAATTCTGTTATAGTTGAGAATGGGAGATAGATTCATTGGATGCATTTGTCCTTCTCAAATCTTTTCAAAACATCAATTAAAGTACCAAATAGCATTCAGAATCTGTGCCTTGACACCCTCAGGCAAATTTCAAGATTTATGCCATACATATCTATGCATGACTTGACCTAGTTGCAGCTGTTTGAGATGCTGCTTCAGCTGCATCATATTAATATTTTAAAGAATGCTTAGTGATCCGAGTTAAAGAAGAGATCAAACAGGGCATGGAGGATATAATGTTTGATCATTGTAAACCCGCAAGTACCTTTCTTCTGTTAGCAAAGGATGCTAGCAGATATTTTGTCAAGTGATCCTGAAAGTTTGCAGTCCTGAAAGCACAG
Source organism: Protopterus annectens (assembly GCF_019279795.1). Classification (NCBI taxonomy): domain Eukaryota; kingdom Metazoa; phylum Chordata; order Ceratodontiformes; family Protopteridae; genus Protopterus; species Protopterus annectens. Next base: position 16,120,184 of record NC_056733.1, read on the forward strand.
ATACAGAAGTATAAACTTTTTTCCCCAAACATGTCAAAAGGTCCTTCATCCTTATCAGAAGGCACATGATTACTAGCAGTACGATGTCTAGAACTAACATCCATGACTATGGAAATTACAAATGGATCAGCCACAAAGTTACGAAAAAGAAATTTGTGACTCTGTGGCACTTTGGAAAGCCTGTGAGACTTCTTAGGTGCAAGGGTTGTCAAGTGAAGTACATATGCTGCATTAGAGGCATTCACCAAACACCTCTAAAAAGAGGAATGGCCAGAGGCTTTAGGTTTTCAACCTGTAAAAGACCATAGTTTCTTTTTTGGGTCTCAGAAATCTCTTTTCTCTTCCCTTTGGAAGAGGACCTGCATTCCACAATGGTGTTTGGAAAATGAAATGTCTTCTACTGGAGAATCTGAAGAAATTTTACTTCAGACTGACTCTAAAGAGTCACAAAACAATACCTGGAATCAGTCTCTTCTGTCATATTGAGTGTCACTACAAGGAGGAGATGGAGACTATGATGACATGAGGTAGTGCCACCTATGCCACACAGAATAAGGCAGTGCATGTGTAACATATGCCAGCATATGTAGCTGGAGTTTTGTAAAGACTTTTATGTAATTTGTATATCAAACTGATTTGTAAAGCTGCTTGTGTTAAAAATGCATCAACAGTGGGTCCTGCTGGACAGAAAAGAAATGTACATTTATATCAGACTGTACTGTTGTAACTGAGGAAATGTAAATATGTTATCACAGGATGCTGGAAGGGAAGGGATTAAGCTCAGCTCAGCTTACTTTAGTCCGAAATTAAATTACTTGATTTAGGCTATAAAGATTTTATCTCACAGGCCTGAATGCAGCCAGAGATGCAATGTCCTAAAAAGGCCTGCACTCTTATTTTCCTTAGTGCTGAAATAACTACTACCCTGGGGTGCCAAATTACTTGATTTAGGCCATAAAGATTTTATCTCACAGGCCTGAATGCAGCCAGAGATGCAATGTCCGAGAAAGGCCTGCACTATTATTGTCCTTAGTGCTGAACTAACTTCTACCCTGGGGTGCCAGAAAATGGCTGGTTTGCCTCTCCAGGAAGGATAAAATGGTTGGAATTGTGTTACAATCTCCAGATGCTGGAATAAGCTTAGCAAAGCTCTAGGTGTGTATTGTGACACATCTGTGCTCAACCATGGTTCAGCTTCTAGTCAGGAGAATAGTGTGGGAACCACAGAGTCAGGTGAGCAGATGTAATGTCATTCTATAGTCAGCACTGAAATGCATTTAGATATTAGTGAGAGATGTGATAGTGACATTCAACAATGTCTTGGACCGGACAACAACACTACTCATCCACTTCATCTTGCCTTGCTTTTGTAAGTAACATTACTAAGGAACAGTAATTCTTCAGTTAGTTAGAAAATATAGTGAGATTAGTTAAATACTGTTTTTCTGCATCTCTCGGAGTCTTTTCATCTGTGTTATTTTTTTATATTTTTTTGTGAATTGAAACTCTGCTGTTTATTGTAAACAAATATTCAGTATTTTCATGTTTTCCATTTTATTATTTATTATTAAATACATCTAAAACCTTACATTTTGGCTGGTCTTTTAGAAAATACTTTAACCTTTGAGAGTAATTGATTTATTTAGTGTTACTGTGGTTTCATGCTCCTGTAAGTCTTGCTGCTTGGCTAAACATTACCATTAGTATAAGTATTAATTTTACTAAGAGTAATTGGGTACCCTGATAAGAGCCTGAAAGTAGCTGGCTGGTGGCAGTGAATCTACTGTATAGCCTAGGTAGAGGTGGTATAGCCAGTAAATCTGTGCCAGCCTTTCCCAGGTGTGTGTGTGTGAGAAATTAAATCTCAAAGTGTGTGTGTGTCAGCTACTTGGAACAGGGACACAGAGAACCAATTTCTGCAGAGAGAAAGGTGAACTCTTGTTTGGGGCCTGGACAGGAAGTCCAGCCAGGTCAGGAGTGTGCTCCCTGTGCTAAGTCCCCATTTAGGAACATCTACTCTCAGAAATTATTGGCTTTTAAGAAAAATAGCATTTGTGACTAAAAGTAGCATTCCCCCTTTAAAAACTTGGCATTTTTTAATAACATAGGAAGTTTTCCTACCAGATTAGTGTGTTAAGGTATTTGGGGCTAATTTTGTGAAAAATTGTGCACTGCTTATATAAATTTTGAATTTTGTGGGACAGAAAAGTTTTACTGAAGAAAGGGTGGGAACTTGAGTCGGTGTATAGTAATACTTAGGATCACTTCATTACAACCTGCCTTTCAATTTGATTCTGTCAAAATGCATGTGTTTGCGAGTGTTTAAAGAGTACAACAGGGGAACTCTGTTCTACTTTTACTTTTTATAAGTGTCTTGAGTGAAGGTATGCTGCTTGTGAACACTCAGTGACCACTTCCAGCTGACTTGATCCAGCTACTATTACTGATTTTGGTGCTGCTTTTCCAGTTGCAGCATTCACAGTGGTCCAGCTGGCTGTCTTCTCCTGCTAGCCGCTAGAAAGAAAAAAAATCACATGCCAAGGTGTCCTGTCCATTGTCGTGCACTCAGTCTGTGCCACAGCAGCAGTAGATAAACCTGCAGTGTTCATTGGCTGTTCCACAGATCACTGAATTACCTTCAAGCTTCCTCTGTTGTCCTTTTGGCTAGCATGAAACACCAATCACTTCCTTTTTGGCTGTTCTAGTGTCTGATATGAGAAAACCATGTACTGTAGGCCTGGGAGAAGACTGCAGGATTTTTCTTGTGGACCATTTGACTGGCAGACATCACTCCTTCAAGTTGTTCTTCTTCTGCTGAAACTCCTTTTAAGAAAAAAAATATTTTTCTTCTGATGAAGTTACTATTAAAAAGATTAAATTCTTCTCTTGACTACACGTGCATTACAGACATTAATTCCTGGTACACAGAAGCCTTTACCAGACGGGCATACCGAGTAAAGTTATTCCTGAGGAAACTTTGGTGTGATGATTCAGATTTTGACTGAGATTAGGCTTCTTCTGCAGTTTCCCAAGCTGACCTCTCTGATGGTGAGAAAAACTTTCTTATCCTCCTGTGAAGGAATTTCCTTTTAATTAGCTCAATGAATGATGTATTTTTATGAGAACAAATGGGTGTTCCCCCTGGACTGAAGAGATACTATTGTATGTTACAAATGGATATACCTTATTCCTCTTTTATCCTTCCTATACTGCCAGCCTTCTAGACATTCTAATACCCAGCCGGTAATCCCCAAAACAAGCAGATAAGCTGTATAAGGTAGCTCAGGCTAATAAATGTATTTTCTGTCACCTTAGGTGTGATGCAGCTGCTATTTCAACTGTGTCCCTTGCTGGCAGCAGGCTGTTCTTCTACACCAACCTTTCACCTGCTGATAAGGTAAAATGTTGGACTGTATAGGTAAGAATAGAAATGTATACTCTATCATGTGGATAGTCTGAGAGAATTCACTTTCACTCTTCTTACAGAATAAAGCTCTTGTTAAAACTGTTTCTGCCACTACATGGGTATCTAAACATGTTTGAAGTATGTGTATGATTATGCAGATACTGTGTCTAGAGCCAGTGCTACTGCTACAGTGTTGAGAACATACACTTGGATGCGTAACCAAATGTTTACTGATGAGGTAAAGTATGAAATCATTTAGTTTCAGATAAAGAGTTATTTGGTTCTTCTGCTACCCAAGTTCCCAAACAGTATAATGAAAGAGGGAAAATAATTCAGGTAGTTTTTATGATATTTCTGATACCCAAATACAAATCTTATAGACCTATGTCCTACACAAAAAAGTCAGATAAACAAAGCCAGTCTTTTTCTGGCAAGCAAAAGGCAAAAAAGATGGATAGAGGGTAAGAACAAAAACAGGAGTCTTTTCAGAAAAGAAGTATAGTCCAACAATATACAGTGGCTATGCCAACATTCCTTACCCTCTTCCCTGTAAGTCTGTCCCAAACATTGCTCTCCTGAATGTTTGACCTGGACCTAGAAAAAGAATCAAGTTTGTAATGCTTTGTAAAAGTATCTAGAGAGGACCATCTAGCTGCCTCTAAAATGCTTCTAGAGTCCACTACTTTCCAGTATGCCACCAAAGAAGACAAGACTCTAAGAGAATGTGCCTTGATTCTGCTTGGAACATATTTGCAATGGCAGGAATAACAAAAAGCAATAGCTGAGGACAACAAGGTCTTCCTGTTGTGCCCCTAAATAAGAAATAAATAGCTGATCGGCTTTTCTACAGGACTTTGGGAGACTGATGACTTTATTCAAAGGAAACTTTAAAAGCATTTTGGGCATGAAGGGTTAGTTCTTAGAGAGACCTTATTCCTTTGGAAAGCAGATAAGGTTCACTTCACTACAGGAGCTTGCAACTCTTCATACTATTCTTGCAGATATCAGAGCAAAGATGAGTAGTTTTCCAAGTCACGAACCTTAAATCAGCTTGATATGCAGGTTCCAAGAGTGACAGTCAATTTCCTCAGTGTACAGTTTAGTTCCAAAGAGGTACAATCTGTTTAACAGGAGGTCACAGGTTTAAAATGTCTTTCAGAAGCTGTTTTACCACAAAATGAGAAGAAAAATAAGAATGCCTAGGAAGACCTACTGAAATGGCCACAAGATGAAACTTTTAGAGGAATAGATGAGACCAAAAGAAAATAACCTCACGCAAACAGCTGAGCAGCCCCTGATTATTGTTAGGCACCAACTAGAAAATCACTCCACTTATCAATGTAGAATTTTCTAGTAGCAGGCTTTCTTTAGTACTTGCTGCATGTCCACATGAAATCAGTGCCTGAAATGTATTAAAACTGAATCATCCAGGCAGTCAGTTGACGTTTGATTTATTCTGAGATGTATCAAGCTCCCTGTCTTGTATGTACAGCTGTCAACCTCTTAGCCCAGAAAATCTGGACAAAGACAAACATAATAGAGGGACAAAGCCCAAAAAATAGGGACAAGTTTTTAATATTGCTCTTATAAATTTAGAAACTTGCTAGAATAAAAGTTCTTGAATTGACATGCATTTTTTGAAGGATATGAGGTGTTCCCCTGAACTGGATCAGTTCCTGGAGGACCTCCTCATTCAATTTCCATTTGTGATGGGTCTTGTCCCGGTCCTGCTCAGCTTGTCTGCTGCTATGTTTTACTGTCACTGAATATATGATACTTGGAGGATTAAGGAATGCTGAAGAGCTAACTCCCAAGCTGCCATTCCCAGCCTGCACATAGGGTATAACCTTGTACTTTCCTGTTTGTTTATATACTGCACAACTGTGGTATTATCTGTCATCACTTGAAGAGGTTCTAGGGACCAAAGGTGGTGAATAGACTTCAAGGCATGTATCACAGCCAACATCTCCTTGAAGCTTATGTGCTTTAGTCTGTCTAAAGGATTTCGCAAGGTTTGCATTTTTACACCTCTGGAAACTGCTGCTGAAGCAAAATCTGATGTGTCTGTGGTAAAAGATTTGTCTGGGGAGAGAAGGGAAGACTTGGGTTCAGATGAATTTGTCATCTTCCCCAAAGCAGTTCATTTTTTATAAAGCCAAAAATTAGACTTTGATATCCAGAGAATGCAAATGTCGGTTCCATTTTTTTTTTTATAAACCATTGTTATTTTTTTTTCCATATGTACTCTAGCTAGAGGTATCATGAGAACCATAGAAGCCACGGACCCTAGGATCCTGAGAAATTCTCTTTCAGAAGTCTGAAACTGACTGGAGAAATTCAGGAAAACGCCAGATAAAGATCCGCCTTGTATTGTGTTAAAAAGGCCTTTTGAAGAGAAAAGCATATAAGGCATCCCAGACACAATCATGTGACACAGTTAAGGAGGATTTTGTAATATTTATCTGGAAGCCCAAACTAACCAAAAGAGAGACAGAGACCATATTAATGGCTCCTGACATCAGCATAAAAATGCTGCAAAGATAAGAAAGTTGTCCAAATAAGGAAACATGTGAATGCCATTCAGTCTGCAATAAGCTATGATTGGGGCTAGATGTTTTGCAACCACCCTTGGAGCTATAGATAAACCAAAGGGTAATGCAGACAACTGATGATGTGACACAGAAACAGAGCCATAGAAATTTCCTGAAGTCTGTGTCCATGGGAATGTGTGGTAGTGTGCATCTTTTAGGTCTAGTGCTACAAAGTAACTAATGAGGAATGAGGGGTAAGAAGTTCTGTATGGTCAACAGTTTGAACTTTGGAACTTTCATGTACAGATTTATAAAAGAAATATCTAGTACTTGTCTCCAAGAGGTACCAGAAACTCTCTGGAGTAGAAGCTTTACCATTCCAGTCATTCCCGGTTGGATAGACTTTTGTTGCTAGCCCATATAGTCCAATGGCTACTACAGCAGTGGGATTAATGAACATAGTATAATTGTGTAAGGTGCAGTTACCTATAACAATAGATATTCGGATTCCTCACTAATGCAGTAACCAGACCTGCCATATATCCCCCTTTTTTGTACATATCCCTCCGTGAGATAAGTCAGTCAGCAGTCAGAGTGAAGGAGCTGGAGCAGCTACCAAGGCTACTACTGCAGTAAAGAATTTGAGCATCTACTGTTTTGGGTAAACGCAAATTGCACAACTATATTTTCTTTGTTTTCACCTTATGGCCTGCCCTCTGCATGCTTCCCCCTTATTCATTAGTTTCCTCTAATCCCATTTCCACTCATTAATTTGGTTAAAAGATAACCAAGACCACTATACTGGCCATTTAATGCTTCTGCATGACTTCTTTTTGCCATTCCTCTGTACTAGTGATCATTACAAGCCACTTTGTAGCACATACACAACAAATGTTCACTGCTGTTCCTCATTTTTGCATCTGTCTGTAACTCAGTGGTGTATTTTCTTACATCACACACTGCTGTAGTCACAAGCAGGATACTTAATATGTTCCACGTCTCACACTGATTTTCCCAACTGTTAATTGCTGATGAACTTTTGGCCTCTTCACTTTGAGGTAAATGGCAGCAGGCTGTCTGTGACTTACACCTGCAGTGTTATTGAATCACAGAACTGGTTCCTTTAACCTAGTGTTTGAGGAAACATTTGGTCTGTGAAGGAATAGAAGGCTAAATAGGGTGAATTTTTCATGCTTCAAAAGGATAGAAACATATACCCACTAAAGAATCTATAAGAAACATGAGTATATAGAGAGAGGGCTGACAGTCTCTCCTGATAACTAGGTATTTTGAAGCCACTGATCTTTTTAGTTAGGAACATCTGAAGTCTCTTAAGTTGAAGAATATGTTTGGACAAATACATGCCAAAGGGAGGATTATATTCAGTAATGGGTCTGGTGAGGTATGAGTAAATGGGAATTGGGACGTCTCTTGATCTAGAGGAGATACTTTTGAAAATTTGATGAGCCAACTAGAAGGCTTTCCTAATTACTGCTGAGACATGATGGTCAAAAGGTAAAAAAATTATCAGGAGGAGTGCCTGGAGTTCTTATAGCAGTATGTGATTGGAGGACTATGCTACCTAGATGGAATGGGAAAATGTTTTATTTACTAAAATTAAATGTGCTGATTTTTTGTTTACTAAAATTAACTCTGCTATATTTTATCATGCTTAATTTGAGACAGTTGTTCTTCCACCAGTTAACAAGTCTAACACTTATTGGTGCAGCTGTGAGTCATCAGAATATGGAATGATGGCTTCCAATTTAGTCATTTGCAAACTTAAGATAACCATATGCCAGGAGTGTTTACATGAAGGTGCAAGAAACAGATGCCAAATAGGAGATGGCCCAATGCTCAGCCTGGTGGTACACCACTGGTAACTTTTTGCTTTCAGAAGTGGCAGCTGCAACTCTAACCAGGTTGGTCCAGTTAGACCATTGGTTAGCTATTCACCACACAACATAAGGATTTATATTCAGATTTACATGTTTGTCAGTAATGTCTGCAATGGAATAATCTTAAAGCACTTTGCCAGGTTCAGATGTACTGTAGGTACCACATAATCACTAGCCACTGCTTCAGTGACTTTTTCAAAAAAATTATAAGTTTAAAAAGGCAGGACCTTCCTCTGACAAAGCTGAACTGATGAATGTCCAGAATTAAGAGTTTTTAAATTTCCAGATTAATGAGATCCAAGATGAGTGCATCATCTAGGGCTGGACATATGCATATCAATGAGACTAGAGTACTATGCATAATGATATCTGAAGGGTCCAACTGCATCCTTCTAATGCTGGTGAAGAGGTAATGGGGGTCTCATATTAAAGTCTACAGCCATTAAAGTTCATGCTTTAGTTCCAGAGTACTCATTAAAACAAAAGTGAAAAAACAAAGCATTTCTCTTTCTCCTCCAATACCCATTTTTAAGAGTGTCTAAAGAGGAATGGTATTCCTTTGATAAATCTCTTTTTAAGGCCTTTCTGTCTTTGCAGTCTATCTCCCCTGCTTCTTTCACTCTAATAAAAAAAAAAAAAAAAAAAAAAGAGGTCTCTATCACATTCCTCCTCTGGGCTAGTAATCAAGGAGCATCAGTCCACACAACTGACACAAATAGAGAACGTTCACTTAGAACAAAAATGGATACACACAGTATTTTCAGATGCAACTTTGTGCACCAAGCACATTTTTCCTTAACACAGAAGACACGCAGAAGACGCTCTAGTTGAGAATCGAACCGGACAGCGTCTTACTGTGAGGCGACAACGCTACCGCAGCACCACCACTGCAGATACATGAATGAACATATATATATATAAAACAGATTATATACACACACATATATATATATATATATATATATATATATATATATATATATATGATAGATTTTATTATATATATATATATATATATATATATATATATATATATATATGGATTCACTTCATAACATTGAAACTTCAAAATACTGAAACTCAAAATACTGAAACCAAAATACTGAAATCTCAAAATACTGAATACTCAAAATACTGAAAACACATATTATGCGTAAACTCAGCTTAAACAACATAAATCATAACAATTTCTACCAAATATATGCAGGGGCAAGCCCCTGCACCCCCCACACCCCCTGCTAATTAAATATATCAACTCCTGATTGCACAAAGTGTAGTTAAGTGCAATCTTGCAGTTGATATATATAATTAGCAGGGGTGTGAATGCATGGGGGCTTGCCCCCCTGCATATATTTGGTAGAAATTGCTATGATTTATGTTGTTTAAGCTGAGTTTACGCATAATATGTGTTTTCAGTATTTTGAGTTTCAGTATTTTGAGTATTCAGTATTTTGAGCTTTCAGTATTTTGGTCTTCAGTATTATGACGTTTTGTCATTTTCAGTATTTTGAAGTTTCAGTGTTATGAAGTGAATCCATATATATATATATATATATATATATATATATATATATATATATATATATATATATATATATAGACAGATATAGATATAAGCTATGAATCGAACAAGCAGCACAATGACTCCATTTCCATTAGGTGAAATGTGGAATTACATATACCCCAACAGAGCCAAAGGAAGAACTGCACATGCGGTATGTCTAGACACTTGAATTTGCATGATACAAGAGTGAAGGAAGGTGGTAAGCCTCATTGCATAATGGAAGAAATTGTAGAATTGCAAGATGAAAAGTCTTTACAAGAGAGATTCGAATGTTGGATTACTTAGAGGAATCATAGCTTGTTTAAGGGAAGTACTACTTTTAAGCTTCACTTTTGCAAGTAGAGCCACATATTGCTCTTGTTTTACCTATATACACAATACATTAGTGCCAACATTACTTTTGAGGGAAGAAGTAATTGTGTTGAAGGAATGTTGAGCCTAATGGGAGAGACACCCACCTGAAATTACTCAAGAGTGTATGTGAGGACATTCAGGCCTGCTTTGTAGTAGGATTTTGTGTAAAACCAATTGCCTGGTATATAGCTTATAATTGTAAGAGGTTGTATAATGGTTACGGTATATACCTTACAGACACAAGGTACAGGGCTTGATTCTCATATGGGGTAACTGGCTGGCTAGACTTAAAGAGGCCCCACAAGGGCAGTTAATCTACTACTAATCTATAGGGTTGGCAGGGTGGCCTAATGGTTAAGGTGTTTGCCTTACAAACACAAGGTGCAGGGTTTGAGTCTCACAAGGGATAATTGGCTAGGCTTAAAATGGCACACAAGGGCAGTTAGCTTAGTACTAACCTATGAACCTATGAACCTATGTGTGAGTGCTTTTAACAATGTGAAGAAACACTCATGTCAGTGTGGTGAGTGGAAATCTGAAGGGTTTGGGGGTGTGGGAGAAATTGTCCATAGTATTATGAACCTGACATTGCATAAACTGTTTTGATCAGATATACATGACAATCAGACACAACATCAGCATGGCACAGGGACAAGGGGGAAGATAGTATGGCAAGGGGTTGCCTTGGGCAGTCATTACCATGCCACTAATACCACTGTTTTTCCATGCCTACAAACAGAGCCTACTAAGGATAAGAGAATGAAGAACAGTGATTCTGTTGAAAAAGCCACCCATAAAATCATGTTCTCCAAAGCAGAGAATGATACATGACTGCAGGCCCTCCGTAACCATGAATGACAGTTCTTAGAACATAATGCTGTCAACAAGGCCTACTAACACTGTGCCTGGAAAGACCTTGTGGCAGGCATTACTGCTGCAGATAGCCAAGACCATACTTATGAAATGGTCCACTGTACGGCCACAGAACTTGTGTGTTATGTGGAGAAAAAAGCTGTCTGCCTGGCCTAGGAAGGTAGGTGGGCCATTGGTAGAGCCTCCTCTGGTGGAGACAGAGGAATTTCTGCCTACGTCAGAGGTAGTAATACTTCCTTATGGTCGCATGCCGGGCATTAGATAAAAGCTTCATAGGTTGGTACTAGGCTATCGGCCCTAGGACCTATACAAGCCTAGCCATAACAATTCCCTGGAAATTTCTTCCCACAATATTTACTTCCCTGGACCCCTGTCTAGCAGGGTGACTGACATGATCCCCGGGGTGAATTTCCTATCTCCCATCCAATCATCAAGGTTCCTTCTGAAGAGGACCAAGGAGGCGCTCTGCTTAACATGTATGGGCAAGTCTATTTCAGAGTATGGGGATTCTTTTGGTCAGGAACCTATCCCTCCAGCATTTTTTGTTCATTGTGATGACAATGTTTAGATCCCTGGAGCGTGTGGCTCTGATGTGTGCTTCATCATTCACCAACAGTATCCTCTGCAGATATCCTGCTACATACATATTCCTGTGTAACAGTACAATAAATTTCCTTTGCCCAAGTACTCAATGGTCAACTTAGTAAAGTTGTCTGCTTTGGGGTATATAGGAACATCACAGATTCAACCTGCAGAGCCATCTGCGTGAAGTACAATATTATAATGTTTTGTTTACAAACACAAATACATCTGAATTTGAGGAAAACTTCCGGTGTTAGGTTATACTTACACAAGGTCTGATGTGTTTTGCTGTGTTCATAGGTGATTCTCTCTCCAGCACCACCTACCATACGACATGTCCTCTCATGCTCACCTGCCATCCATTAGGTGCCACCCATGAAAATGTTCCACTGCTACCTTCACAGATGGTGGCCATCATATCCATGGATAACCTAGATCATGGTCACAGAGAGCTAGCCCTTGTACAGGTACATTTGTTGTGGAGGTTGGTTGTGTCACTGGCACCTCTGGTACTGGAAGCAGATCATGTCACACTCCAGTATCTAGCCAGGGCTGTTGTACAACTAATGCAATACCTGGTAATAGCAGCTTTCATGTGTGGGTGCATGCACAGGATACTCAACCCTCTACCATGCATGTTCTGGACCTGTCCAGTAGATGAAACCTTACAGCTGGAACTACTGCTGCTGTTGTGAGCCATCAGACACACATACACACCATCACCACTGCCACCAGTGCTTCACACACTCAGCTATCCAGTGATGGTAGACTTTTCTTCAGAAGCCCAAACATGCTCCAAAATGACTCCAGTTTGTGACAGGTTGTAGTTGTATCCCTGGTCTGCTTCATTATGTGGATCTCTGATTGGTATTATCAGCCTGGGTACCAGGGCATATTCAACACTGCCAATAAATGGTCCTTGGGTGGGGCGGGGGGTCTCCACTTACAAACTGTTGACACAGGCCACACACATGCCAAAGTGGGACTTGTGATAGTTGCCTGGGAGCCCTGCTGACACAGTGTAGATGATTACACCCATGCATTGCATACCACCTGGCAACACAGTTATGCCATTTGTGGTTTATGTACCTTATTCCCAGCTTCCCAGGAAGGGCCTTTATTTCATTATGGGTGCAGTCTATGGCATCAGGGAAGCAGGCCATATCACATAAGCCCTGCATGGTGTTGCCTCTCTCCCCTCTGTGTTACATGGAAACCACATGTGCTCCCCCATAAGATGCAACATGGCACTGAGGAACTAATGGAGTACTCTCAAGGCAGTTGACCAAGATATCCCCATTGTGAGCTCAAATACATCTTGGTGTCTACAGGGATAGGTATTTCATGAATCCCATTAACCTGCAGATAAGGCCAACATATGTCCACCAGGTCCTGCATGGCATTCTTATCTACATGGTACCGGTCTACAATGTCAGGGTTGTGGAGTCCATGAAATGTTAAGTGGTCAGATGACACAGCACCTCCAAAGATGACAAAGCATACCACTATAGCCTGTAGCAACAATAAGAGTTTCTTGCATATACAAATTAAAGAATGCCGTGGAAGCCACTAATATTCTTCCACATTCAGTATCATGAACAGGACGATTTAGCTACATTTAATAATGATGGTATGATGTTAGAGGGAGACGTTATGAGCTTTATATGTTTCTGAATCACTCTGCCATCTTGATTTACCTCATCTGCCTACATCAGGCCACTTATTTTAATAATGCAGCTCAATGTCATCCATTTATATTTTATTTATTTATTTTTTTATTTATTTAACATTTGTTGACCGGGAAAGTCCGACTAGGTTCCACAGATCCTGTTTTCAGCGGAGGCCCGGGGAGAAACGCTCCAGAAGCATGTCTTTAGAATGTGGGAGGAAACCCACACGAACGCAGGGAGAACATGCAAACTCCACACAGAAGGCACCCCAGCCGAGAATCAAACCGGAGAACCTCTTGCTGTGAGGCGACAGCATTAACCGCTGCACCACTGCACCGCCCATATATGGCTATTAGCATATACCATGGACAGCTCTGATGCTCAGCATGCACTGCTCACTGTAAGCATTCCAGTGTAAAAATCATTTACCACAATGTTGCTAAGTTGTTTCAGTCCCAGACAATCTTCACAACATATAAATAAGACACTCTGGCATAATACATTCATATTCTAATATATCCCCCACTTCTTGAACAAACTTCTGGTACAGATGTAGCAGAATAGCATCCTTGCCACCTTCATGGCAAACAGATAATTGAGTGAGCAGCCTGAAATTCTCCCTGGCTAGCTTGTACTGCCTTCCTTGAGGATGGCAGGAACTTCTGAATATAGGTTATTGGCTAATCTTATAATGGCTTGTTGACTGATTGCTTAATACGTGATATTGAACCTATGTTTCAAAATGTTCCACAGCACCAGGATATCATGTTTTCAGTCCGTACAATACGATATTAGGTGCAAACAAGACTTTTTTTATTGATTATACTAGCTATATTCCTGGATACAAGCACCTTATTTTTCTTGACAATGGTTCCAAATATAAGGCAAAATAGTGGTGAGAGAGTTCATCCCTGCCAGGTTCCCCCGCTGCAACTCAAGCTGCCTGTTAGTATCCCTTAAATGTATTCTCACTGCTGATTCTTCATATAGTTTCTATTAACACTTTTATTATAGTGGAAAATACAAATGCTACCTTTACTCTACAAACACAATCACTGCAGACCTTGTTTCTTTTTCTGCATCCGAATTCACCAACAGCAGTGTTTTTATGTTCTGATTCCCCTGAATCATCACAGTCATTAATATTTTCAAACGACTGTTCCTCTTCCATAGACCCAGCTTCATGTCTATCAATGTTTGGAAACATTTTTGCTACTCTCTTAGCCAGTATATTAACTTCATTATCATGCTTTAAAACATAAATTGGTTTATATGTGGGTCTGTGTTTTTTGTTTTGTTTCTCTCTCTCAGTAATACTGCTACCACTGCTTTCCTCCCCCTTTAAATACATTAATAAATTCCACCCAGGTCTTTATCTGTTTTCTCCTTCCCAGTTTCCATACTTCTATAGGAATGCCATCTGTTCCTGGGGATTTCCCTATGGATTGACTATACATTATAGTTTTATTACTTCTCCATTCCAGCAATTAACAACTGAGCCTCTTTCTGTAAAACAGGCAAAGCTAAATCTTCCATAAATATTTACAATTGCACCTTACCCTGATTTTCCCATTCCTCATCCTTATGTTCACAAAAATGTACAGATATTTCAAATATCTTCTTGGGATCTCTGGTTATGCTTCTTACTTTTGCTGCCTTAGTTGTTACTAACAACTGCTGTGCTCTTGGATTATTGTCAAAAAATAACTGCATAATATCATGTTTTCTAAACTCATGTAAATAATTGCACATTTATTTTTGTCCCTAACACTCTGCAGCTGTTTCTCCTCCTGTTCTGAAAATTTTCACTTATTTTGAATTGATTTAACTTTTGCCAATCCTTCTAAACATTTTCTATTTCCCTTCTCTCTCATTTTACTATTACTTTATTTCCCTGCAACTGTATCCCAATTCTAATAGCAGCATGGTCAGAGACAGTTTGGATGCGTCTCAAAACTTTCACTCAAATGAACACATGCCTTTGACATTTAGATTCTATTCAACCTGTCCCAGTGGATATATCATGGAGCATAATATGTAAATTGTACTTGAGCGCCTACTACTGAGATAATATCCTCTCTAGCAAATACTTTCACAATCTACCCTACCTTATACATCCTCCGATACATGCTCACTACTACAAATCAAATTCCATTCACCACCCATAATTAATGTCTTGCTGCAAATTTATTTCTACTAAATACTTTCTAGCTCCAACATCTTCATTTGAGGGGGGAATATAGCCAAATGTCAACCTCCTTCCTTACCAATAACCTTTTACAAATTTACCATTACTTTCATCTATCACTATTGTCACTCCTTTTTCCTACTAATATAATTACTTCATTCTTTCTTTGTAACCAACATCCTGAGTATCCACCCTGAAACCCTTGCCTCATTAAGTTCATGTGTTCAAGTCCATCTTCTATAGCATTGATATTTGCACCTTATGCTTCTTAATAGTCTAGGTCATCACTCTTTTCCTTTTATTCTGTCACTGTAAGACCTTTTACCTTCCATGTTAATACTGACAATGTAGCTATTCTAACAAATGAACGTTATAATCACTAATACTGCCTACATTTCTTTTACAAAAAATTCCAATCTGCCAGCTTACATAAAACACACTTGCAGTGTGCAGCTACATCTTCTATATATTAACAACTTTTCATCCCTTTTAGAACTCATTATACCTTTTATCAAATACTTTAAGCCACAGCACACTCCCCTTCTCCTTCTAACACAAACAAATCACACAGAACTGTGTGTAATTTAAAAGGCAAAGAAAAAAATACAACTATTCTAGCCAGGATCTACCCTTTCTAGTTCTAACGAATTAATGTTCTAGTTCTGTGGCAGATTACACAGGCTTTACCTATTCCAAAGGTGAGATTATTCATGCTACAGCACATGATTTTGCATATGGTAATTTTAAAGCTAATATTTCTCTGTCACTGTCTAATCTTAATTTCCCAGCATAGAAAACCAATTGCAGACATTTAGCAGAATATAACATTTTTACTTTTTTTTCTAACCCGCCTTCAACTAATAAATTAATGTTACAATTGTTTATTCAATTTTGTTCAATACTACAGTCACTGAGGAAGTGTTTGCATTTAGAAATGAATTAGTTCTTCTCTTTTTAATTTCAGTTTCCCACCTCAATAAGCTCCATATCATCGCCCTTTTGAACCTAAATTCTCTCTCTCAAGTGCTAGTGAAAAGGCCACCTAACTCACAGTGCCTCATCAATTTCTGACTGATGGCTGCTTTATCTCAGAAGCAGATGCCTTTTAAGATCACCATTTATCCCAGTTTCTTAACTGTCATATTTAAGCTACTCAGCTTAGAAAAAGCAGACACATTTGCTAAAACTACATGTAGTAATTTATCTTGTTGCCTCTATGCTTAAACAAACTACCACTGGCATTTTTTATTTGAGCTGTTTGAATCATAGCAACACACCTAACCCCAGCATCTGAACTTCCACATGGTTTCATTTTACACAGCACTTTTATTCCTTTCTATACTACATACAATGTAATGCTTAGCTTGTTAAACATTTAACTAGTTATTCTCCTATCCATGTACTGCTTAATTTATGTAACAAGCACTCAAAGTACCCTCTCCACAGATGCAGAACTATTACAATACTTACTATACCTTTCTTTGTTATATTTTTACAAAGACAACATACAATTTTAGCCAGGCAATATTTGCAAAAATGAACACTACTCTGCTTACAGTCATTTTTTCACTTACATCTTTTTCTAGGATACTTCAGTTCTCTCACTAGTTTCACACAGCCAGCATCATTCAAACCTCCTTGCGCTACTTCTCATACCTCTGCAATCCAACTAATTAACTACAAATAATAACATTAATACTTAAAAATAAAAATAAAAAAATCTTCCTTCTGATACTTAGCCTCACAGCCAGCATCTGGCTCAAATCTCAAGTTTCTCTTCATTCTTCTGGTTAATTACTGGCACTCTTGTCTTTCATACATTTTCTTTGAAATTGTGGGAATTGTTTCGTTGGCATAATCTCCCCCAAGCACCATTTAGTTGCAGCAAGCTGAGAAGCTGCATACCCTTTAGTTTGCTAGTTTGTTTTCTGTTGACTGAACACTTATTTCCTCCCACATCTGTAATGTTTCTGCATAAGCATTCAATCCAACAGAAAAAAAAAACATATTGAAAAAATGTTGGCTATTATGGCTTGAATCTCAAAACAGTCTCATGATATCCTCTGACTGATGGACTGAAGTTATTTATTTTTGCTTGGTGTATAACAAATAATCATTTCCATGAAAATTCTGGCTTCACCTACTTTCAGTACCTATCTCCTCCACAACATTTTACTCAGGAACATCTCCTTCAGCTGGGATAACTGTGTCTTCACTAGAATTGGTATTGTGTGTTGAAGAGTGCAGCTGCCATATTGCTGGTGTAGACCACAGAACAAAACATGCTGTGTATTAGGCTGGAAAAGGGGCAGGACTGCAGAGGAAGTATGTTAGAGTAGAGGTGGCCTAACACTATACAAATATATATACCTGGTGGTTGGGGGCCAAGATAGGCTTGTCACCACAAAGATTGGGACATTCATCTCAAAGATCCAGATACCCAGAAGTAAGCCTGGAACCTACTAGGTGGAGGTACTGACTAAAACCTGACAGTCCACAGAAATACTCTCTCTTCCTAGTTTGTCTGACCCTTGCTGCTGGCAACCAAAGGGGAATAAAGTGAACTGAGAGTGGCTGGAAAGGTGATAGTTGGGTGAAGTCAGAAAGGTAAAAAAAAATTCTAATACAAAAGCATGATTTTTAACAAAGACTGTCATCTTCTGGGTTCCAAGATGGCTGCATACTGATCAACAGCTTGACTTCAGCTCTCCCATTGTGAAAAAAAGAAACTGAGAGATAAGGGCTAGTAATTCTGACAATTACTGGCTAATGAGTACACTGCCTGGATGCCAGCAAAGAAGAAAGTTAGAGAGCCAGAAAGAAAAACAACTAGAAAAGGTAAACAGAAAACACTGACTGGAAAGAATACTGCACCTGTTCAGCAAAAAGCAGTTCAAGCTCTAGCTTTAGTACAAGAGATAGCTACACATAATTTAATAGAAAAATAATTCAAATATGCTCAGTGCTGATCAAATAAATAAAACATTGAAGGAGTATATCAACTCAAATAACAGAAAGCTGGAAAATGGGAGAAGCTTTACAAAGCTGTTCAGATGATCTCATAAAACTACAAAAAACAGAGGTGAAAATGCTGGCTGAGTGTGAAACTGCTGAAGAAGAGCCATGCAAAAAAAAGAGTTAGAGGACAGAGCACACACAGAAGACCTGAGATTTTCTACTGTACCATCAAAACTGCAAGGAGTAGACTGTATTAACTTTATAAAAGTACAAATAAGGAACGGGACTGAAGGGTCACACTGTGTGTTCCAAACTTGGCCATGGAAAGCAGCCAATACCTGTATAAGTAAAGATGTAATCATACCAGAAGAAAGAGTTGATCCTGACAAAACTGTGGCAGTAGTAGTAATATTAAAAAAATGGAAATAATTGAGTGTTTGTGGAAAATGATTAATCACTCCACACCAGGCAGAAGAAGAGAGTTATGGACTTACCATAACTTGGCATCTGTGTTATCCTATGTCACTATCCATCACTCTTGGGTCGTAGGATCCGACATCGGATCCAAGCCGGCAACTTTTAAAGACAGCCTCTAGGCTCAAGCTTCTCCCACTCCCATGATCCCTTGCTGCCTTCTAACCCCTCAAATAAAGTTCGCCCTAAAGCTAGAAAGCAGCTAAGGAAGACCTTGACCACCAGATAGGACATTTCCACTTCCTCTATATCCAACAGGATGGGGGAAGGAGGGAGGGATAGTGATGAATAGTGACACAGGATAACACAGATGCCAATTTATGGTAAGTACATAGCTCTTTATCTGATATTATCCATATGATTATTCCTCACTCTTGGGTCAGGTCCTCAGCTATCCTAAATCCTGGGCGGCCTCATAGAAGGACATGCCGAAGAACTGTAAAGTCAAAGGAACCCCTGTTCCTAGAGACAATGTCAAGCTTGTAATGACTGACAAAAGTGTGAGGAGTAGAACAGGTGCTTGCTGCACAAATTATATCTATGGAATTATGGGCCAGATATGCAGCAGACGTAGCCATTGACCTAGCAGAATGAGCTCTGATTGGACCTGGCAGGGATAAGCCTTTGGACAAATAGGCAAAGGAAATGCACATTGAAATTGGAGACAACTGCACTTTGACAGTTGAGAAGCTAGCCCCTTCCTGAAAGAGTGAAGACAAGAAAAGTAAGATTTCCGGGATGGGAGCCAAGACGAGGTCCAGATTTCACTACCTGGTGCAAATAGAGAACTTTTTCCACTTACTCACATATATCTTTCTGGTGGATGCCTTCTGAGAGGCAAGAATAATGCTCCTGACAGGAGAAGCAAGCCTGGACTGCTTCAAGATTACAGGAAGTGGACAAACCACACCATCAGGCGAAGAGTCTGGAGGTTGGGAATCAGAAGGTGAGAAGGATGAAAAATCAGATCCAGAAGTGGATTTACTACTCAAGGGGGTTACTTCAAATGAGACCGTAGAAAGGGGAACTACACCTGCCAAGGCCAAAAGGGGGTGATGAGGATCAAGGTGGCGTTGAGGTGACCAGCTTTCTGAAGTGCTCTGGGAATGAGAGGTATTGGAGGATAAGCATATAGGAGACCGATGGGCCAACCATGAATCACAGCATTCCTGGGGGACTCCGTGACTGGGGGAATCAGGGCAAAATACTGGCTGCGTTTGTGGTTGTGAAGGGGAATGAACAGATCGCAGCTTGGCTGGCCACAAGGAAGGAAGATCTCTTTCACCACAGAAGGATTCACAGTCCACTCATAAGGACTCAGGATTGCCCTGCTGAGTCTGTCCTGAACTGGTAGTGATTGGCCCCTACTCGAAAGTGGAGATGTCTCCTGGAGCGCCTGTCTATTCTTATATGACAGCATGCATCCCGGAGATCCACAGAGCACATCCAATTGTCCTTATGCAAAAGAGGCACTATGGACTGAACCATGACCATCCGGAACTTGGACTTCTTGACGGAGAGATTGAGCTTGCTGAGGTTCAGGATTTGACGCAGGTCCCCCATCTTTTTTGGTACCAAAAAAAAGCAAAAGTATCTTCCAGATTCTCATTGTCCTTGGGGACCTCTTGGATGGCTCTCTTCTGAAGGAGCTTGAGCACTTCTTTCTAGGCTAACTCCCTCTGATGGGATGGTGCATTGGGGAGGTATCTCCTGATTGGAGGCACAGACTGAGAAAAAGGAACAGTATAGTCCCCGGAAATAATTACCCAGCAATCCTTTGTAATATTTGCCCAGGCCAAAGGGTGCAGTGACAAATAACCTGCGACTGCCTCCAGGGCAAGACAGTCAGGCAGTACTTCAGGAACGCTGCTGAGGCTTCCCAGAGAAAGGTTTTGCGGACCCCCTCTGCCTCTGGGGTGGCATCTACCATTGAACCCTCTTCTCCAACCTCTAGAGGGGGGCTCATCCTGAGCATCTGGAAAGGCAGACTGTGACTTACAAAACCATATTTTCCTGAGGAAAGGCAGACTGTGACTTACAAAACCATATTTTCCTGACCCCTCGATGCATCTTGGACAAGGAGCACTGAGGGGTGGAAATCCCCGATTCCCACAGCCGACAAGGTCTTGCCTTCCTGCTCACTGCGGGTGAGAGTTTCTTTGATCGAAGGACCAAAATGGGTACATCCATCGAAGGGGGAATTGGCGAAAGATGCCTTAAAGGACTCCACAAATGTGCAGCCAGGTGCGACATTAAATAGCGATGCCTGTGCCAGCCACTTGAGAGGCACCTTCCATAGCACTGGCAATCAGCCTCATTGCTAAATTAGCCAGGGAAGAAAGTGCGGATAGTTTGGAGGACACCTTACTTAGTTCCCCGGCAGGTAATAACTCAGAAAGGGAGGTGGCAATCTCCTTAACCAAGTCCCTGTGTAGTTGGGGGAAATGTGCCAAGTAGTCTAGCACCCGCAGACTGAATGTAGCTGAGGAGAAATCCCACTTTCCATGCCTGTCAATCATCCGGGACTCATGGTTAAGTGGATGAACAGACGTGCTCTGCTCCATCAACTCTTTCTTAGTGGCAGCAGCTAACACAATTACATCAACTGGCACACCCTTGGACCAGAACTGTTTGTTGGAAAGGGGGGCTGAGGAACTTGTCAGTGTGTTTAGGAACAGGCTTCACGGTATCTGTCTCCTTCCACACCTTGCTGGCAATAAGGTCTACAAGTCTGTCTACGGGGGGAACCCAGGAGGTAGATGGTCCTATCCCAAAAGCCTTCAGGAACATGGACTCCTCGAGGGATGGGGGAAGGGAAGACCATCTGCCTTTAAGCTAGGATATTGACATCTTTTGGCAGAGATGAGGTCCGTATCCTCTGCGAGAGGCTCCATATGGTAGACTAGGTGACTCCTCAAACCATCACTTCCGAGTGACCTCCTCCAGGTGGAGCTCATGGGAGGATTCGGAAGAGAGGGAGACCCCAAGTGGGAGTAAGGCCTGCCTTAAAGCTAGTTTGAGAGAGCTGACCGGGAACAGGATGAGAAGAGTTTTCTCAGAGGGGCTGGGATGGTCCATGGAAGGCTGGACAGGAAACTCTCTGGGGGGAAAAGTCCTCTCTACCATCAGGAAAGCTAAAGGACTGGACAATGCCCCCATCCACACTCCCGGCAGGCAAGCCCATCTGAGAAGAGGGACCAGAGCAAGCCAGCACCTCCGGGCCTCCACACAGTATCAGTCTCCAGCTGTTGAGGGACGAAATGCCAAGGGTAAGGGATCAATCCGAGAAAACCAGTCCACAGCCCCCACCCAAGGACTCTAGGGCGACAGGTTGGGCTCAAGACTCTACCTAACCAGGGGGAGGCAGAGGCAGTCAGGGACTCTATCGGGGTATGAATGGAAAGGTCTCTAGGGATCCTTATCTCTTCCCCTGTGCGATCCAGGGCCTGAAAGTCTGAAACCAACAGAGTCGGACGAGGAAAAGCCAATGAGATGGCAGGGAGATGGACCCCTAGCCAGATGGGCAGGCGATGGAAGAAGCCCTAACTCAATCTGAGCCTTGAGGAAGGTCCTTATCATCCTGTCCATATCTGTTAGGAGCAAACTGGTGGAGGACCTAGCTGGGGATGGATGCCTGGATCCAAGGACCTCCCCTCAGAGGAATGATTCCTGTGCTTGGACGCAGAAGGGGACTGTCCCAAGCCAGAACCAGAGGGGGGTCCTCTATGATAATCATGGGATCCGACACCAATCTCGGATTTGACTGCCTCGGATCCAAGGGCACGCAAGGATCTGAAAGGTTGGATCCGTGGAAGCCAGATCTGTGGCTGATCTGGCCTGATACAAAGGCCTCGATCCGAAGACCTTGGATCTGAGAGTAGATTTCTGCAACCTCTGAGTAGAAGCTCCAGATCCGTGGGGAGAATCCTGGGGCCTAGGACCCAAGGATATCAGATCCGACTGGGTCGAGGCTGCAGTCATATCCAAGGAACTGGGATCCAAAAGCCTCACTTTTTTAGAAGAGGAAGACCCAGAGAGTGAGCGGGCATTTGTTTTTTTCTCAGAGAGTCCAAGCTTGGCAGGAGTCTGGGCCAAGGGACCCCCATGAGCCAACTCTTTCAAAAGAAGCTTGTTTTGGCACTCAACCAAAGCCCTGGAGTTGAACGCAGTGCAAATGTCATATTCAACCTCCAGGTGGTCAGCGCCCAAACAGTAAAGGCACTTCTCATGCGAACTGGATAAGAGGATCTTCCGACTGCACAAGGAGTATCTTTTGAAACCAACTGGCTTGTCAGACATGGTGGAAAACCTTAAGCCGAAGGTACACACTGGACTCAAAACCGGGAAACAAGCAAAGGTTAGAGCCAGAAAACACAGCCAATCACACTACTACTATGGGCTATAACATCACAATAAACCACACAGTACTAAACTAAGCCAGAAACCAACAGAGTAACACCACTACAAAAAGGGCAACAAAACACAAACTAAAACACTGAGAAACATAACGGGAGTGGAGGGACTAAAACTACCACTACTGCACTGAAGGCAATAAATACTGATACAGAAGAAAAATGTTGAGAATAGTTTGAAAATACAGCTACTTATCCCCACTGGAGACTCGAGCCAGAGAATCTGCGTCTGATGCTGATTGCGGCAAACAAGATCTGGGAGGTTAGAGGGAAGCAAGGGATCATGACAGTGGGAGAAGCTCGAGTCTAGAAGCTGTCCGTAAAGTTGCTGGCATGGATCCGATGTTGGATCTTACAACCCAAGAGTGAGGAATAGTGACATGGATAACATCAGATGTAAATTTATCCAAGCAATCAGGGAACATCAAGAGTCAGATGTGTGATTCAAGCTGCTGTAACCAGCCATCTTCAGAATATTTTTTCCTGGAGGATCAAAATAATTTTTTGATAAAGAGGCTAAGGAGGAAATACAAATGTCTAGCAAAAATGAGCCATCAAATAGAAGAGGACTCCGATTCTCATTCTTCTGATAATAAAGATAATAAAGCTCATAGAGTATTTTTCAGTGAAACCTTTTCCGATGTTCTAACGGAAAATGCTTGCGGGACAAAATAAAAGCATAGGAGCTGACTTGAAGAATCAGGAGTACCTTGGACTTGAACCAGATTCTGGAGTTTGGAGATGAAGATGAACAGTAAGAAGATCAGCAACACTGAAATTAGTGAATAAGTGTGAGACTTAGCATCCATCACATTTGTAAAGTATGGCTTTACAAGAAAAAATGGCTGAGAAAGATTGGACTTTTGTTGACTTTAATAAACATGTGGGGGGATTCAAAGGCATATATTCCACTTCATGTCATTTACATTTGGAAGGACAGTAAAAGGGGAAAAGGGCAACTGTAATTAAAACAATTGTTCTTAACAGTATCTGCACAACATATTTCATTATATAAATTGCATGTTATATAGTAAAGCATTTTCAGTGATTGTTCTATGCAATAAAGATATTAAAGTAAACATGTACTTTTTATCTTTAATAACTGTAGGTATCACAATGAAAAAAGAGAAGAATAGCTGGACAAAAGCATGCTCAAGTTAATATGCTGTAATCCTGGGCTGTTGGGATTGGCCATGAGGTGTAAAAGTGCAGTGATTATAATATATACAAAGTTAAGATGTTTTCTCTCTTGCATAGGTGGATATCTGGACCAATTTCCTTGGCTTAATCTAACATCAAGTTTCTTGTGTAAGCATGTGTGTTATAAAATAAGAGAGCATTGCTAATGTAATAGTGAGTATAGTGAACTTTTATTTGTTAACGTACTGAAATGTTTTCATTTAGCAAATAAATGTTCAGTGTGAGTTGAAAATGTTGCAGTTGGGGCAGCTATACATTCTGATTTTATATTTTCATGGAGACAAGCAGACTACAGGTCCAGAGAATAAATCTCGAGAACTCTGGACATTGTTTGCTGAGAAAAATGTAAAATTAAATGGTATAAAGGCAAGTAGCTTAGTAAAAATTTTAATTATTGGAAGTGAATAACAACAGTTTTCCTCATACTTAATAAATACCTCAATGCATTTACAAGTACATTGTATAATACAGCTTTATTTAAGGAGAGCCAGTGCACTTTTTCTTAAGGTTAAAAGTTAATGTTTTCTGAAAGCATATAAGCTATTTTTCACATCTTGGAGGGGAATAAAGGCAAGACAATAATAGACAGCAAATTAGTGTAAGTAGAAGCACAGGCTGTAAGATGTGCTTTAACATAGATTAATTTTAGGTAATGTAATGACTGTGGGTGCAGCTGTTGGTATGGGACAATTGTTCCTATTATAACAATTAAACTTCATTATTTGAATATGTAGATAGTTTTGTAAATTTGTTTTAAGTTAATAGGTTATGGGGGTGGGGGTGTTCTGGAGGTGTGTGTGTGTTTTTTTTGAGGGTTTTCATTAAAACAAACAGTCTTGCAAAATGTGACATAGGTTCAAATAGAGATGACAACAAAGAAATAACTGCATAAAGGATCAATGTGCCAAACTTTAGTGGGTGCATGTAACACAAAAACTGGAAACAGACATCTGAAAATGCTGAGATATATAACAGGTGGATGTAAGAACTTCTTATCACAATGGCTACACTATCCATATTATTTTGGAACGTGAATGGCCTCAAAGATACAAACAGGTAAGATTATTCAATTATTTGAAGAAATGCAAAGTGAAAATAGAAGTGGAAAGAAGTGAGATTGTGAATTTGATACAGAAATGATTTCAGGATGGATATTCAGCAGAATATCGGGGCAAAGGAAAAGGAGAGTATTAATACTAATTGCTAGAGGAGCAACAATAGCAATAGAAGAGAGGAAAAAAAGACAATAATGGTAGATTTACTAGTAAGGGGCTACAGTCAAGGGCAAGTATTATGCTGACATATATTTATATTCCAACTAAAATAGCTATTATTATTTATATTGCAACTAAAATAGCTACTACGGAGCTTAAGAAAATTTGTGAAGAATTCAGCTTTTAGCACAGAATATATATTGCAGATAGGGATTGGAACTTGATTTGTAACAGTGAGGATGTATCTGGGGGGACCTAAAAGGGAAGTACAACAGAAGAGGGCAGATGTCTGAAGAAACATATGAAAATATTTGATATGGAAGATGTGAATTCAATAGTAGAGTATGTCCATAGTATTTCTTCAAGGTATAAAAACTGGACTAGACTAGACAGAAATATTTCACAGGAACATGTGAATTCAATGAAAAGCTTTGACACATATCCAATGACTATTTCAGATTATGCGTCAATAACAACTAAGATACAAATGCAGGGTAATGAAGTAAAAATGAGACACTGGCTCTTCCATATCTACCTGTTAAAAAGGAGGGAATTTAAGGAAAGGGTAATAGAAATTATCTGGGAGTTAATAGGGAAAGATAAGATAGAAATATCTTCAGAAGTTATATCTAGTGAGTGGGATAAAATGAAACTAGAGTTTATAAATAGGGTCAAAATAAATGAAGAGAGAGATATGGTTAAGTAGCAGCAACTATTATTTAGAGGGGTTGAGCATTGCAGAATAAAGGTATTCTCACAGAACAACAGACATAACTGCAGAGTAATAAAGAGAAAATAAGGGAGTATCTGGATAATATGGATGAGTTTAGAAAAATTGCTGTTAAGCAGCTGTCTTTTGATAACTCCAGAGAACAAAAAAATATCATAATGACTTAGGCAACATAAAGTAGAAAGGGTTGTTGCCATACTTAAGAAGCCTATACCAAGAAACATAACCATAGACCCTGTAGAGGTAGAGGTATTAGAGATATTGGTTCTGAAAATTTTTATAAACCAGAGAAATGCTGAAATCAAGAAACAGCACAAATGGAAATATTTACTTAAGCATACTAAGGTTAAAAGTAGATGAGGCTCAACAATTAAACAGTTAACATAGGAGTAGATGAGATAAAAACAGTGACGTATAATCAATCTGCAGGGAAGTCTCTAGAATAGACAGTATTCCTGATGAAGTCTGGAAGCTGGAAGGAAGAAAGTGATAAAGACTTGGAAGATTTTGTTTAACAGTATTTTAAACGGAGGGGAAGCACCGATATCCTGGGGGAAAGCTATGGTGGCTGTAATACCTAAATATGGTAAGGACCCGTCAAAGTCCATTTCAAATTTTAACTATGATTATAAAGGGTTTATGCCCACAATAAATAAAATAATGGCAACGGTGTTGCGAAAATTGCTAGGTATGGATAAATGTGGTTTTGTGGAGGGGAGGCATACATTTGAGAGCATTAGAACAATGATGCTCGAGAGGGAATCAGAATGTAAGAAAATACCATTGTTGTTGGTAGGTGATGATGCAGAGAAAGTATTCAACAGAGTAAGCTGGGATTTTATGAGTAGGGTAATGGAAGCATTTGCATCTCCTGATACAATAATAAGGTTAATTAGAAGGATATATGAGGGATTGGAGGCAAAAATTAAGTGGGAGGGTTCCTCTGTGATACGTTGCATCGGAACAGAGGGCCCATACAGGGGTGTCTTCTTTCCCTTTTGTCATTTGTGTTACATTTGGTAAGGAAAATAAGGGACACAGAAATTAAAGGATATAGTTGGTATGGTAATCAGAAAATTTGTCTATAGTTGCAGATGATATTTTGTACTTTACAAAACCATAAAAGGACACCTCTGTTGTTGAACATTTTGAGGCAGTTTCAAGTCTTTTTGGGAAATAAAAATTAATGAAGATAAAACAAAGGCTATAGCTTTAAACTATGCACACATACATGATCTGGTTCAACAATACCCATATGTACGGTGACATGATAAAATAAAATACTTAGGAGTATTGGTAGCTATTAATATGTGAGAAGGGTCTAAAGAAAGAAAAATACAAAAACTGAGAACCTGGAAGGTCTGTTTGTTAAATACTGATAGCAAGATAAAAACAGCGAAAATCTTTTTATTCCCTCTATTTTTATATATAGGTCGGGCACATTTTTATCAACTGCAGGAACAGTTGTGGACAGTAATTAATGAAGAGTTGAAGGAATTTATCTAGGTGGGGAAAAGGGCATGGGTCAAGTGGGATAAGTAGATCCTTCCAATAGACCAAGGAGGTTTACGATTATCTCATATGAAGGAATATTTTAGATCTACACAGTTAAGGCTGAGGCATATAATACAAGCAGAAAGCTATAATTCAAAGTGAAAAGGGATGATGATGAAGTGGGAAGAAGTTCAATAAATAAGGAGAGAGTGGGATTTTGAATGCAGAGCCTTAAAGAAAACAACAGCCATACAGAATATTATGTTCATAAAGTAGCAGAAAGTATTCTATGAACTAAGCCAACAAAAGAATGGAGAAAGGGGATTTTGCTGATAGGAATGACTGCAATTATTGGTACAGAGAACAGGCAAGAGGGAGCTGGAATTTACTTGAGAAAACTGGCAAATAAACCAAGGTATTAGTAGCAAGTAACTAGAAAGGGAAACGTAAGAGAATGGGAAGAGGCCAAGAAGACATTTGCTTCAGGGATTGATATCACAGTATAGGCAAAGAGAAAGGGATAGGGAAATCCTTAGTGAAAGAACTGATTTGGAATAATTTTCTCTAGTGAATCTAGAACAGAAGCTGCTGTTAAAAAAACTGATAATTAATACGGCATATAAAATACAACACAATAACTATAAGAATCAATCAAAAAAGGTTAGAAAAGATTTAGAGAGACTTAGTCACAAGGAAACAATGGAAGGACATGTACATGGCTCCAAGATATGAAACAAAGTCTAGAAAAGGATTTTCGCTTGAAAGTATTTGCATAGGTATTTTTATACTTCAACCAGACTCCAAAGAATTGAAAAATGTTTCCTCAGGTAGATGGCAAATGTTGGAGGTCTAATGGGGAAGAAAGAAGTAAATGGGAACATATGTTTTAGGAGTATAATTAGTTAGCAGACTTCCCTACAGAGTACTCTGTTAGAAATATTGGGTGAGTAAAATGGGTGTAATGAAGGACTGATTTTTTTTTACCTAGGATACAGAATCTGAAATGCCTATACATAGTAAGGCCTCAGTAAGTTTAATTCTGGTGGCTGCCAAAAAGCAATTACTAGAAAATAGAAATCAAAGTCTAAACCAGCTATATTTGAAGTACTGAACATTGTAACAGAGAAAAAAACAGGAAGTGGGATCTTTAGAAAGGGTAGGGGCAAATTATATAGAAAAATGGAAATATATGCTGAATAAATGTTTTGGAAGATGAATGAGGTTTAAGGGAAGGTAGGAAATGATCAATTTATGTAGTGTTGGATTGATGATAAATATACAAAAGATGCATGATATATAATGTTTGCACCAGGAATATGTTAACACGATTTGTTGTCTTTTCTATAAACATATGTTTGTCCATGTCTTATGTGATAATTCAATAAAGGTGTTAAAAAAGGCTCTCATCTCCTTTCATTCTCTAAGCCTCTGAACAAGCCTTCTTGAATATTCTATACAGAATCACTAGCACCTCAGTGAGGACTATTTTACACAGTGGATAATATGTCTTGTATTGCTTATTAAAGCTGGCACAAAACTTCCATTCTTTTTAACTGGATTTTTTAAAACTTTTTTATCCCCTCTGCCTACCAAACATTAAGCCTCTCCAGTAATACACACAGAGGTTGTTCTTTCTCAGATGGTGAGGATCATCTTCAGATATGAAAAGGCAGGAGCCTGCATGGGAGCCATCACTGGGGTGGATAGCATAGATGTTTGTGTACATGCCTGCATCCTGAAAATGAAAACATTTTGCATTTTGCAGCAAGACCCTTCCACTTCCCCTACTGGTGATGTGCACACCTGCATCACCACAGGATCTGCTAACACCCCCCCACTTCCACATATGCATGCTCCTTCACATGTGGGATATAAGCTACCATGACTGGATTGGACAGACACAATGCATGCCTACGTTACTGACACCTGCTTCTTCTTCCATTCTTCTGCAACAAAACAGCAGGTAAACCTTGTCCTCAAGAACATGCACAATCTACTCTCAATGCCAGCACCATCAGCAACCTGGGCGGTTAATAAAGTACGAAACGGTCTGGTCTTTATTCATATATGCCACAGGGCCAGCTGCATTTTTTCTGAAATATAATACAAAGCAATAATGTTCATGTTATGTTTGCAGAATCTGTTCTCCTTTTAAGAAAGCTTTACTACAAATGATGTGCCAAATTTTCCATGTATTTAGAAACAGTTTAAGCATTAAAAAAACTTGGTACTTGCATAGCAACTGAAAATGCCTTAGAACCAGACTAATAACTTTTGTAGACTCTAATGCTAAGTCATGAGGTCTGCATACAAAATAAACCAAAGCTGTCCCCTCCCCCTTAATTGTATACTGAGCAGCTTAAATTCACTGTTCAAAAGCCCATAGCTTTATTTGGGTGGGGTTCACTTTATCAAAGAAGAAAAGAAAAAAAAATCACAAAACATTCAGTAACCATTTCAGGTTGTTCTTTTCTTTGAATTCTGCCACTGCCTTATGTCTTTATCTAGGGTTCTCTTTCTTGAATATTGGACTACATTTCTTGACATGACATGAAATTTCATACAGTAACACGTCCTCACAAAGGGCTTTTGTCATTGCCGTTTGAAAACTGTAAGAATGTAACTTTTCAATTACAGAGACATATAAAAAAGCTACAAGATACCTATTGTCCATATTTGTTTCTCCAACTATCACCTGTGAGTCAGAAATACTAAAGCTCATTTAACATGGAATCAGAGATTCACAGATATTCCAAGGCCATTGGGTCTCATGACCCTTCTCACCTTGCCAGCACTCTCCCCTCAGGCAATATCTCCCTTCTCTACGACGGCCATATCGGTCAATCCAAGAGTAAATTTGTGGATACCCATCCAGTCATCTAGTTTATGTTTAAAGGATGATAATGAGATGCACTGCCTAACATGTAGAGAAAGTTTATTTCATAGGTTTTTGAGGTGCTGAGTTATAAACCTGTCTCTCTACCTTCTTTTATTTATCTGGTGGTGATGATTTAGGACCCTAGTTTTAGTACTGCTGGAGATATTGGACTAGCAGGAGAAACAGTAGGTCCAAGACAATTGGTTCTCTAATGGCATGTTAAGCGAGACAAAAATCTCCCCTGAAATGTGTATGACACTGAATAAAGGGACTTCACATGGTCATGCAATGTATGCTAACAGGGTAAGCAATGGCTTTAGCTGACATTTGAAAGTATTCCAGGGGTAGGTTGTCAGGAGCATTAGTGCCAGGATTAAGATTGGAAGCAGTTCTGTTATAGTAGCAGTAGGTATGGGAGAGAAAGAGAAGGTAGGTCGAGAGGGGTAGTGGTATTTTGTGAAAACTGCTTTGTGGAGCAGAGTTAGTACTACAATTAGTTTGAGGAAAGGTGGCAGTGAGCTTAGATATGGTTCTGATGAAATATGAGTTGAAGAGGGTGGCTATTTTAATAGGTGTTTTGTCTGGATTTGGGCAAGGGTTGTTCTTAGAGCCGGGGTTAAGCAGAGATGAAATGGAGTTCCAGAATTTCTTCAGGTTTTGTTTACAGTTCTTTTGGAAACCAAGGTAGTATCCTTTTTTGTCATTAATGAGGGAGTGCTTTACTTGATTATAAAGCTGTCTAAATTGTAAGAGATCACAGAAATATTTACTTTTTGCCATTTTTTTCCATGATTTAGTATACTTAGCCATGAATTGCTTGATAGTTCTGGACAGCCATATGACATGGTTAGTTTTTACACTTTTTTGTCGAAGTGGGGCTAGTTTGTTTAGGGTCCTGAGAAATGCTGAGTTGAAGAACTCCACAGCTTCACTGAGGGGAAGGAATTTTAGTATATTCCAGTTGATGTTTCTCAAGGTTTCGTTAAGGGTTGTTGGGTTAAAATTGGTTACATTTCTTGTTTATTTATATTTATTTAATATTTGTTGACAAGGAAAGTCCGACTAGGACAGAGACGATTTTCAGTGGAGGCCTGGGGAGAAACATTCCACACACATCTTTAGAATGTATACTGATGCTGACTTGCAATTGGAGTGGTCTTACGTAGAGAATATAGGAAGGCAGGTGGTCACCAGTGTTGTAAGGTAGTGTGCCTGCTGATGAGATTTTACTTGGGTCAGAGACTAGAATCCAGTAAAGGATGGAACCACTGGCCTTTATTTCTGTTAGGTCTAGTTGTATTGATAATTAGCTGTGTAACGTTATAGAGGTTGATACTGGATGAGGGAGAGTGGTTAGAAAGATCAAGCCAGTTTATATTTACATCGCCCAGTATAATTGTTTAATTTTTTTATGTTGTTTGATGTCCAAGCAAGAATTTCTTTTAACAGAGGAATATTGTTACCTGAGGGGATATATAGGGCTATAATGCAGAGATTCTTATGGCTGTTCATTTTTAGAAATGATATTATAATTTTAGTGAAAAGAATTGTGGAATGAAGTTAGAATAGGGGCCAATGATGAAGATATTTGGAAAGAGTAGTGCAAGCCTCCTCCTTTTTTTATGGGGTCTTTGGAAAGAGTAGTGCAATGCCGCCTCCTTTTTTATGGGGTCCATCACCTCAAACAAGTACAGCCAGGGGGATTCAGAGTCTTTTATGTAGGGTTTTAACTAGGTTTCAGTTGCAGCTATTATATCTGGTACGCTGTAAGATATCCAGGCATGGAATTCTGGGATTTTAATTCTAACACTGTGAAGGTTGAGAGCTGTGATATTTAGTGATTTGTATGAGTTGAGGGAGTTGAAAGTGGAAGAAGTGGGTCTTGGGTATGGATGGATATCTCAACACTGGGATAGATTAGAGTGTTTGTGTGGCTAAATAATGGGTAACTTGCTTTCTTTTTGAGTTGTGATAGTAAGTCAGTGAGGTGTGGTTGTAAGTGTCGTTTTGTAGGAAAAGAGTTTTAGTTTAGTGTATAAAAGTATGTTAAGTACATACAGACAGGCAATATCTTTGAGTAACTAGTGACAGCTAGGGTTTGTGTAGATGTTACACATGTGAGTTTGGGAGGTAAGTATGTTATGAGCAGTGGTGTTAGGTTTAGTAAGGGGTTAGGTTTAGTAGGGGACAGAAAAATAGGAACAGAGAGGAGTAGTGTCATAGGAGTAGCAATGACAGCTATTGTAGATAAATGAAAAAGATAATACGTGAACAGATAAGTAGGTAGTGGTATAGAGAGGTAGAATGTGCTACTTGGATAGTTTAGGGGTTACTGATTAAGTGAGTTGACAGGAGTGATTAATAAGCTAATTAAAGATGGCACCTTAGGGAGGTGTGTAGGAGGAGGTGTGGTTGGGTATGACACGGACTTAAATTAATTGCTACTGGATGATGCTTTAGTGGGGGAGGAGTTTGGATAAGCATAAATGTAATCGATGTGGGGTGGGTGGGAATGGGGGTAGGGTAGAGGAGCAGAGTGAGGCCGAGCATAGTGAGGGTGAATGGAGTGGGCTTGCCAATGTCAAGAACTAGCTTAAAAAAAAAAGAAAAACAAACAATCAGACAGGTAAGTTTGTTAATGTGAAGTACTATAGAGAGAGGGTTTGGAGAAACAAAGTCTGAATAGCAGTGTTTTTTTTTAATTAAAGCTTGACAAAAAAAGGTAGTAATTAGTGAGAGGAGAATGTGCTAGGTTTTGAGAAAGAGTGCAAAATTAATTGCTTTAGAGCAAAGCAGTAAAACGATATTAAGTATTTACAGAGTTTACAAAACTACCACTGGCCAAAAAGACTAGTTCAGGGTTGGAATACACAAAATCACGGTGTCACCAATGATTTTGTGTATTCCAGTCGGAAGTTGTTTTGTGGTTATTTAGTTCAGGGCTGGAAAAGTGAGACAAGAGAGGGGCTAGAGTTGGCAGTGGTGATGTATGTGGGACCATTAGCTTAGTACAATTGATTACTAGTTAGGTATATACTTCTGTTTGTACATACATTAAAATAAGAAATTATCCCATGTATGAGGTTGACACATCCAGCAAGAAATAGGTGTCGGTTTTCTTCTTGAGTATAGTTTTTTCTTCGGCACTCTGATAGGCTGGTGAGAGAGAGAGACAGTAGGAGAGGGGTGTACTGCACAGAAATAAGAAATTATCCCAGGTATGAGGTTGGGACGTCCAGCAGGAAAAGTGTTGCTTTTCTTCTTGAGTTTAATTTTTTCTTAGGCACTCTGTTTGATTGGCTGGTGAGAGAGAGGGGTGTAATGCATTAAAATAAATTATTCCAGGTATGAGTTTGGTACGTGTAGCAGGATATAGATTTTGTTTTTCTTCTTGAGTTTATTTTTTTCTTGGGTACACTGCTTGGTCAGCTGATGACAGGGAGGTCAGACAGGGATGTACTGCTTTGTTTTTTTAGAAAAAAGCAACAAAAATCATAGAGAGTAACATCCGGTATAAGAACAGTGTTCCTACATCACTAATGCAGGCCCATGGAAGTGGACAGAAACATAGCGAGGAGGAAAGAATGCAGAATAGAAGCTGCTGTTAAAAAGGAATAATTAGTACAGCATACAAAATATTGCATGATGACTATTAGACTGAATCAGATGAGTTTAGAAAGCACTGGGAACATAGACTAGATAAGCAATTCACAAAGAACAATGGGGGGATATATGTATGTCTCCTAAATATGCAACAAAATCTAGAAGATTTAGGAACTTTGCTTGGAAGTATTTACACAGATATTTTTTATACCCAATGTAGACTCCAAATAATTTTTTCCTTGGGTAGACAGTAAATGTTGGAGGTATAATGGGGAAGAAAGAAGTAACTGGGAACATATTTTCTGGGAGTGTAATGATTTGGCAGACTTTAAAGATTCCCTGCAGACTGCTCTGTCAGAGATACTGGGTGAGCAAATTGGTTTAACTAAGGAAATGATTTTTTGAGCTATGATACAGAAATGGAATTGCCTAGACATAGTAATGCACTGCCGAGTCTAATTATGATGATTGCTAAAAAGCAATTAATAGAAAATGGAAATCAAAGTTTAAACCAACTTTACTAGAAGTAGTGAATATAGTAACAGAGATAAAACAACTGAAACTGGGATATTTACATAGAAAAAAGGGAACTGTGTGAACAATACATGCAGAGGAAGAACAAGGTTTATAAGTAGGCAGTATTTGAATGAGCTATATAATGTATGACTGACAAAGACTGGATAGATTATAAGTGATGTATAATGTTTGCAACTACAATTATGTCAACATGGTTTGTAAAGTATAATGTTTGCAACTAAAATTATGTCAACATAGTTTACTTTCATTTATATAAATATATGATTGCCTATGTCACACAAAACAATTTAATAAAGATGTTTCTTGTTTAAAAAAAAGATGGAGAAAACAAAGTCTGCCTTTTTTAGGGATTGAAGACTATCAGGATTATTGCAGGCAGAATGAATATCATTTTCCAAGGCTGGCATAATACAATGAATAGGTGTAGTATATGGCTTACCTATTTGTAAAATACTGTCTCTTTAAGGAGGGGGAATATTCTTTTGTTCCCACAAAAACAAGTTATTCATTCTGGACAGTCTTAGAAAAAGAAAACTTGTATATAGGAGAAAATGAGTAAACACTTTCCTCAGAATTAGGGTCAGGTGCCTTTGAAAAAACGTCCTCAGGATTTGTGGAACTAAGAATAATGTTTAAATGTAGCTGCTGTTCTACAGGATTCAAAACTTTCAATAAACACTTACCTAAGGTAAGCAATCCATTTTTAAAAGACTCACTGCCTTTAGATGAAGTATGTCTAACCTCTTGTTTTCTCTTGTCTACGGATATCCCTAGAAGGAGATTGAATGGAGAATAGCATTTCAATCTGGGAAAAGGTCTCTTACCCCAGCCATTTCCAGAGAAACTCCTTTACCAAAAGAAGATGGTTCTTCCATGCCCGGTATGGGCACTGGAACAGCCACAGAGGATATTGCTATCCCCCAGTCCACAGTGGTAGAATGAACTACACACCAGTGAGTGCTGGGGAAACTAGTGAGTGGCTAAGGAGCAAGCAGCGGCCATTGCATAGTCACGCACAAATGGTAGAGGTGTAGAATGAGTCAAAAGTGCAAACAAAGACTCTAATTTGCATTTTCTTTTAGATACAGTGAGAGGAGGAACCACAGAACCAGTAAGGCTATCCATGTTCTTGCCAAGGTAGAAGCCTGTTTGTTGGTAAGCCCTGCTGTAATGGGTCAGTCAAAAGGTAATTTTCACTCTAGTGCTCACAAGCTGTGCATACACTTACACTTCTCTATATAGTCCCGCAAATATCACAAAATTAAATGCACATGCAGTACACTTTAGTCCCCCCACAATTCAGAAGTCCCTTTTCATAGAAAGTATCACCAAGTAAAAATGAAGGCAAGTTTTCACTGAGTGTATGCAAGCATCAGAATACACTTACAATCCTTTTAAGTATATGTTGTTGTGTCTTTCGGCTTTTCCCGGTTAGGGGTTGCCACAGCGGAACTCCGGTCCGTTAATGATTGGCAGTAGATTTTTACGTGCTGAGTTGCCGGCCCTGACGCACAACCTTCAACGAAGGTACGCCCATTCACGCATGTCTCCACACAGAAGATGCTCTAGCTGAGAATCGAACAGGACAACGTCTTACTGTGAGGCGACAATGCTACCGCAGCACCACTACCACAGATACAATCCTTTTAAGTATATAATTCCTTTATTTCACTCATAAAAAAATACAAAAGCAGAATTAATTAGCCCAGCTGTTAAAATGACTTGTTTGATAAGACATAACCACTAAATGTCAACACAGTAAATTGTAGGAATTCTTAAAGAAACCTTTTCCTAATTCCTGTCAAAAAATAGAACAATAATACTTCTGTGATAACGTGTTCCTCAAAGAGGAGTTATCTGCCAGAAATAGCAGATCAGAGCTGACAGTTCATCCTGGGAAGCCCAGAGATTCTTTCCAGGCTGACAAGACAGTACTGAAGAAACTAGTGCTCAGTCTGTTTTTTCCTGAAGATCTCAAGACACAGCTGCCCGAGTGCTTGTGTGGAGAAAGCTAGAAACCTTTGAAAAGTGGTCAGCCATTATTTCCCAGGCAGGATATATGCTACTGCAGAAGTGAGAATGATGAACATCTACCTCTTACAAAACCAAACTGTTGGGGTTCAAGTCTAACAAGAGTCTTGATATCACAGTTTCTGAGGTAATGTACTCCATGGCTTTGCAGATGAGGCTTGTATGGCTGATAGGTCTGTAAAGAACTGGGTCAGTTTTAAGGTCACCCTTACTGGAGGGGCATCACCACTGATGTGCAGCACTCATCAGGTACAAAACCAGTAGATATACTTAAGTTAAACAGTTTGCAGAAAGTTTCTGCAAGGGCATGTTTAAGACTATTTATGAAGTAAGGAGGTACTGTCGTGTAGCATGCAGGAAGTATTTTTGGTCTTGTTTAGTATTTTCAGTAGATGGTCTTTAGATATAATTGAGGGAGTAAGGGATTTAGATATTTTGAGCTTTGAACTAGAGTCTTAGGGGTGAAAATGGCCCTAAATTTGTTAACAAGGATATGGCAACATCTTTAACAACAAACTCTTTGCCAAATTAAGTACTATATTTTTTAGAATTCCCTGTATGGTCTCCTGTTTGCTTCTTCCTTCACATTCAGGCTGCCTCACATCATTAGCCCTTCAACATTCTCTTGGGTTAGAGTACATACATTTCTCAGGTATTCTGGATAAAACTTCCTTTCACCTGCATAAATGCCACCACTGTCTCCCTTGAAAACAGGTCACTCGCCTAGTGAGACTAACCCAATCAGCAAACATATATGAATATATATCTGTACATAAATGAATAAATAGCTGAAATGTTAGTAGTTCAGTTTGCCTGCATGCATTTTAGTTTCCTCAATTGTCAAACATACTGTCATGTTTAGTTTATGTTGTTGAAGTGGCTGAAAAAAAAAACTAGAACAGAATACAATTTAAGATTAGTTATGTTCTACTCCTTTCAAACAACATAAAATGCAGTTGTAGAGTAACAGGGAAGAAATTACATAGTCACCAAGTACAGAAATGCAGAAATAGTACTACTAGCCATGCATTATAATCTTAGTCATTTTATTGCACCATAAAGTGCAGACTGATCCATGCAAATGGTGAAACATTTATAGTCTTCTCTTGTAAGGCAAAATATTTTCAACTTAATGTTTTAAGACAACCATTACTTTGGAAGCACTTTCTTTGAGAATTATCTTTGTTGTACTTCTGACCTACATTTTCTCTTTTGATCTGTAGGATGAATTATGTCTACTACTGAAACTGCTCTGGGCTTCACAGTCTGCAGTGCAACTAAGTCTTAACTACATACTTTTATAAAACAAATCAAAAATGGTAATCTTTTTGTCAAAGCAGTTCCTAGTTTATGTATGATTACTTATAACACAACCAAATTACTAATCTAAAATATCAAAAACATTTACAGAAGTTACAATTAAAAACAATGTTTTGTGCAGGCAGAACAATAACTAGGAAAAAATTGCACTGCTGGTGTGAATCACAGCAGTACTAAGACTACACATACCCGTATTTTGCTAAGCTTCATCTGGATCTTTTTGGATACCACATTAGACCAGTAGTTCTCTCCCAGGAAGTCCCAGAATATCCTTCCAAGCAAGGCATTTGCCCATGCCACTTGCTCTTCCCCTGCCAGTAGGTGGTCATCAGGCAGCTAGTTATAAAAACAATGACAATGTAAGTTTTGTTAAAGCACTGTGACTGAGGCTGCAATATGATCAAAGACCGATTGTTTGACTAAAAAGTTCAAAACAGGAAATGTGCATAAGTAACACAGATTTTTCTCTTCAGCTAATTGACGCAAAAAAGTAGCCTCTGTTCAATTATTCAGCCTAGCCTGCTCTAGTCAGGTGTGACTGCACAGGGCAGATATAACATACACAAAGAGAAACTCTGATATCAAGAAGTCCCAAGTGCATTACACTGTCATACTACTAGAGAAAGCAGCCACCCTGCAAATGAAATGTAATGTAAGAAGAAAACAAAATGTGCAATCACAAAAGGGAGATGCTAATGATATTTTGCTTCCACTACCCACCTCCCTTTTAGATTACACTGTTTCATTTCATTAACCCAAATGCTGTGCCATGTGCTGACAAAGATGAGTGCATCTGAGTCTTTGAATATCCACTATCTCTGTGAGACCAAAAATGAAATGCCTTCCTATGTTTTGATGGTTAAACTATGCCTCTAATATGGCAGTGATAGGACATCATCTTTAGACAGACTGCAAGCATTCATGCTTGATAAAAGTTTTTTCATGCAGCAAGACAGTCCATTTGGCAAGGAGTCCTCTTTAATCCAACTCTTTTAGTAAAAACACAGAAAAAAAAAGAAGACTACCACTGAAGGTCCAATTATTCATTTTAAGTTATTTTGTTAACTAATCAAAACAGACCACTTTCAGGGATATATCAGGAGAACTGGTCTGGGTTAAGTGATGAGAGGATGAGTATGTCACTGCAGGTTGTACAAATTAAATAATTGGTTTGCAGGACATTTTTGACTATAGCCACTGTGTCAAATGAAATGGTGGTTTGCAGAATACACTGCTTTAACAACTTTTACTACAGCCAATATGTTTTACCAAGCAGTCAGATATTTTAAAAGGACTTCAGATGCCCTAAGTGCTACCAGACTTACTGATTCAAAATAGTAAAATCTTGCTCCATTTCTTTATGGGTACTTTATGAAGCTGCACATACTTCAGACTTTTTTTGCCTTTTGGGTGTTACACTGACCTTTATTCCATTTGCTTCTGTCAGTATTCAGTCATTTATAGCATAAAGAAATACACATGCCATATTGTTTAATAGCTCAGTGTATGTTGGAAATGGTCATTTAGACCTTTCATATTGCAGACTCACTCAGTC
Organism: Protopterus annectens; assembly: GCF_019279795.1. Taxonomy (NCBI): domain Eukaryota; kingdom Metazoa; phylum Chordata; order Ceratodontiformes; family Protopteridae; genus Protopterus; species Protopterus annectens. The sequence continues at coordinate 16,159,656 of NC_056733.1, forward strand.
CTGGAATATACTTCTTTCCCAATTAATTATCTGATTTTCTTGAAATGTTTATATTAAAAAAGTGGTGTACTTTATTTCAACAGACATTTTGTTCTACACTTTTGGAATTAGGTTATACAAGAATCCTTTTTGTTTTATCAAATTTTATTCACTTGACTTAGCACATCAGCACAAATGCTGTCGAAGAGTAAAACACTAAGAAAAAAACAGTCTCCTATATAATCCCAACAATTAGGAAACAATAAAACAAAACAAATGTAGTTAATCGTGCATTTCCAATTACATTCCCTATTTAACCCTAATGGTTCCAAAGTACATATAAAGGATATTAAAAATGAAAGGCTGGAAAGCCCTTTAGGTACACATTTTAAATAATTTCATAATGCCAATCCAGACTGTTTAAAAGGTTGTGTTTTAGAGCAAGTAAGGGCTGAGCCAGGAAAATGTGCTGAAAAAAGAAGTTATGTACTCATCATAACGTTCCATCTGAGTAGGCAACTTCATTTGTCAGCAACCTGTGGGTATCGGATCCGACCTGGATCCGAGCCGGCAGCTTTCCAAGCTAAAGATCCGAGCTCCAAGCTCCTCCCCCTTACCCATAACACCCTGCTACCTCCTTCCAGTCCTCAGATCGCATTTGCCCAATTATACGTCACCTAGACAAAACAACAACCTGAAACATCCTAACCTAATGAATACCAAAAGCTGATATAATTCTAGGATTCAGATAACCAGGGAACCAGGTTAGGGGGAAGGAGGGGGGGGGGGTCGGTTGCTGACAAATGAAGTTACCTACTCAGATGGAACATTATGGTAAGTACATAACTTCTTTATCTTAAGTAGTTAACTTCATTTGATCAGCAACCTGTGGGACAGAGTCCCCAGCTACCAAAAAACTTGGGAGGTCCTCAAGGAAGGATATTCCGGAGCACTGCAGAGCCAAAAGTTGCTCTTCCTCTGGATATTAAATCCAATTTACAATGAGAGATAAAGGTATGAGAGGAAGCCCAAGTAGCCGCAGAACAAATATCATCCAAAGGCATTCTTGACCAGAATGCAGCAGAAGTAGCCATAGAATGGGTAGAATGGGCATGAACCCCTAATGGCTCAGGCAGACCAGATATCTTGTATGTGAGCAAAATGCAGTGAGAAATCCATCTAGCTCGAGTCACCTTCGACACTGGCTTACCCAAGAAAGGCTTCGCAAAGGAAACAAATAGCTGCTCTGTCTTGTGTAAGGCAGCTGTTCTGTGTAGGTAAAAGCGCAATTGTCTATGAACATCTAACAAATGAAGTTTGTATTCCCCTTTATTCTGATAGGTAGGGAAGAAAACTGGTAGATTAATGGACTGACTGATATTCGCCTCGGAAGCCACTTTAGGTAAGAAGGAAGTGTTAGTCCTGAGAGAGACTCTGTCCTTATGGAAAACAAGACATGGGGGTTTAGTACAAAGGGCCTGGAGTTCTGACACCTTCTAGCTGAAGTCATAGCTATTAAGAAAGCAGTTTTCCAACATTAAGAATTTTAAATCAACAGAAGCTGCAGGTTCAAAGGGTGGTCCAGTTAGAGCCTGAAGGACCAAGGTCAGGTCCCATGGGGGAACAGCATTCCTAATAGGAGGTCTCAAAAGAAAGGTTCCTTTTAAGAAGGTCTTACAAATCTTAGTGGAAGCTAAAGGACTAAGATTGTCTCCAATGTGAAAATGGGAAATGGCAGCCATTTGAACCTTTACAGTAGAAGAACTGGCCCCTTGCTGAAAAATATGAGATAGGAAATCAAGCACTGCTGGAATGGGAGCAGTGAAAGGATCCAAATTCTTATGCGAGGCCCAAATGGAAAACCGTTTCCATTTGCTGTTGTAAACCTTCCTGGTAGAAGGCTTATGCGCCACTACCAGGATGGATCTAACTGCGGGCGAGATACCGGGAGTCCTGGCAACTAATGGAACTGGATCAACCAAGCTGAGAGCTTGAGGTCGTCCAGATTCGGAGTTTCTAATCCCGAAGGATGAGAAATCAGATCCGGGATCTAAGATCCAAAGAGGAGCTATGAGATGAGACCGTAGGCACAGGAACCAGGTTTGACGAGGCCAGAATGGGTCTATAGGATAATCTTGTTTCCCAACTGACAAGCTTTCTGTAAAGGAGGATAAGCATAAAAAAGACCGGAAGGCCAAGCATGAACTAGATCGTCTCTGGGACTTTCCCCCGGGGGGGGGGGGATTAGAGCAAAAAACTCACTGCACTTCGCATTTGAAGGCGATGCAAAGAGATTGCAGCAAGGCTGACCCCACTTGCGGAAGATCTGTTTCGCTACTAAGGGGTTCAGAGACCACTCATAAGGCGGGAGGATAGTTAGACTCCGCTTGTCTGCTAGGATGTTGGACCAACCCAGAATGTGCGTTGCTAACGGAAAACGGTTGATGGATATCGCCCAATCCCAAACTCTCATGGCCTCCCGGCAAAGAGGGTAAGACCTGGTCCCCCCCTGTTTGCTGATGTACCAGACCACTGACATGTTGTCTGTCTGAATTGCAATAGTCCCTGGAGGGAGAAAGGCATGAAGAGCTTGCAACGCTAGAAGCACCGCTCTCATCTCCAGAACATTGATATGCAGAACAGTTTCTGAGTCCACGTACCTTGGACAGTTCTGCCCATACAATGCCCCCCCCACCCAAGGCGAGAAGCGTTCGTGGTTACCGTGTCCTTCCAGAAGCTCCCAAGATTGGAGTCACCATATGAGGGAATTTCGGCAAACTCTGCTGAGGGGGATCGGAGAGTCCAATGGGTGTTGAAGGATGGACCACTGTACCTGCAAGGTGCACTGGAGGACCATCATGTGCAACCGAGCTAAGGGCGAAAGGCTGATTGCTGCTGCCATGGACCCTAAGGCTCTCAGGACTAACTCCGCTGATGGGGCTGGAGATGGAAGGAGTGCTAGGATGTGAAGCTTTAAGCTGCGAAGCTTGTCCGACATCAAGAAGGTCTTGGTCTGAAGTGTATCTATTCTGGACCCTATGAAGTCCAGGACTTGCATTGGTTGAAGGGATGATTTCTTGTAATTTATAGTGATTCCCAACTGGGAGGTTAACAGCAGGAAGCAATCCCTGGCTGAGCAGAGTAGATGCCTGGTGGAGGCGGCAAGGAGCCAGTCATCTAGGTAAGGAAAGGCCTGTATTCCCTGGAGCCGCAGGTGGGCCGCTACAACTGCCATGACCTTGGTGAACACCCTGGGGGCTGTGGTGAGGCCGAATGGTAGGACCCTGAACTGGTAATGACTGGCCCCCAACTGAAAGCGGAGAAACCTCCTGGATCGTCTGTCCATAAGAATGTGGTAGTACGCATCCTTGAGGTCTATGGAGCACATCCAGTCGATCACCTGCAGTAGGGGGAGAATGGATTGAAGAGTGACCAACCGGAATTTCTCCTTGGCAATGAAGAGGTTTCATTGTAGAAAGGTCGAGAATTGGTCTTATGTCCCACATCTTTTTTGGCACCAAAAAGAACCTGGAGTAATTGCCTAACCCAAACTGGCCTGGGGGGGGGCGTGCTGGATGGCGTTTTTTTCTAGCAGCTTCTTTATTTCTAAAGCTGCAGCCTCCCTCTGACTGGGTGGAATATCAGGGAGGTGCCTCGATTGAGGAGGAAGGTTTATGAAGGGGATAGAGTAGCCTCTGGATATTATTCGAAGCACCCAGCGATCTGTCGTGATGGACTCCCATAGTGCCAGGTGCTTAGAAAAATGCCCCCACTGACTGCCTCCAGAGAGGAGCAGTCAGGCAACCCCTCAGGGCTGCTGCATGGGTCGATCGGAGAAAGGTTCTCGTGACCCAAAATTCTTTGGCCCCCCTCTGCCTCTGGGCCAGCATCCACCTTGTCCCCCTCTGCCTCTGAAGGACGAAGGGTCCGGAGCGTAACGGGACTGCTGAGATTTCTGGAACCACATCTTCTTTTGTCCTCTCTGGTTCCTGGAAAAGGACCTTTGAGGAGCCGAGAAGCGGATTCCGACGGCAGACAGCATCTTCCTATCTTTCTCGCTCTGGACCAATGTATCATGGATGGTCTTGCCAAACAGGGAGCATTCGCGAAAGATGCCTTGAAGGGTTCCGCAAAATCGCAAAGTTGGAGCTAGTTGTGATGCCGTAAGGCGATGCCTGATCCGCTGGCTCTAGCGGCCCCCTCCGTGGCATGGGAGAGTAGCCACATAGACGTGTTCGACACAGATTTCAGAGTGGCCATGCGAGTCGAGAAGGTCCGTTTGTCCTCGGCCGATATGGACTCAGAGGGAGACTCAGCGTATTCCTTCACCAGATCCCGTTGAAGCCTAATCACATGGGACAAGTAATTCAGCACCCTTATGGAAAAGGTAGCTGAAGCAAACATCCGCTTTCCAATGCGATCCATCGTCCGAGACTCCTTATCAGGAGGATGGACCGAGGAACTATCCTGTGCCAGTTCCTTCTTGGAGGCAGCCGTCACCACCATGGCATCTACTGGGGAACCTTTACTCCACGCTGTCCTATCCCCAGGGGGACTAAGGATCTTATCTGGTCTCCTGGGGATTGGCTCTACAGTGTCCGTCTCCTTCCATGCCCTGATAGTAATAAGGTCTACCAGGGGGTCGGCCGGAGGGGACACCCAAGAGGTAGACGGGCCTGTGTCAAATGCCTCCAGAAACACAGACTCCTCCGAGGAAGGCTTTTGGGCTGACCACCCCCCTTTTAGGCACAGCATTTCCATAATGTCTCCAAAGGAGATGTCCTCGGGGGGGGGGGTGACCTGGGGGGAACCTTCCCCTTCTTCTAAATCGGTGTCTTCAGTGAGAGTGTCAGGGGAGTCCAAGTGCATCCTTTTACACTTACGTTTGTGAGGGACCTCCTCAGCAGGAATGTCCGAGGAGGGCTCACCAAAAGGGTCATGTTCCTCCAGTGGGACTGACTGGGGCATCGACGCAGGCTGTCCCTGGGGCCGGATGATGGAAGACAAAGTCCATCTGCAAGGGAATGGTGGCTGGATCCGTAGCACGAACAAGGGGTCTCGAACCTTTTGAGAGAACCCTCTCCACCACGTCGAAGGCCGAAGGTGAACTGCTCTCCCTGGGTTCCATGAACACCACCCTCGGATCCGACGTGGGGATCGGAGTCTGAGTCGAAGCGATCGGACTTGAAATGGAAGTGTGCTCCGACCGCAACGGAGCCAAAGACACACCTACCACCCCCTCAGATCTGATGCGCGGCTCTCTGCTCTGCGAGAGCTTGGATCCGAAAAGGGATCTGACAAACTCGAAGGCATGGCCGGCGAAGTAGCAACTACTGTTGGCGCCGACTTCCTGACTCCGAGACTACCCGGATCCAATGTTGGCTCCGAAACCCGATAATGGATCGGAGAAGGAGCTATGGGGGCAAAAAATGGGGCCAAGCTCCCCCCCGGAGGGGGAGGCAGGAGCACTCCCATCTACATCTGGGCTTGTAAGAAGCGAAGCATCATCCTGTCCATGTCAGCATCTGAAAGGCTTCATGTCGACCTAGAAGAGGCCGCCGAAGCTGGCCGGGAAGGCTGCCACGACGACCTCGAAGATGGCTGGGGCTCCTCCTCTGGCTCTGGCGAGAAACGTGGGGAACAGAGCCGAGAGGGGGAAGACCTGGAAATCTTCAGGGAAGAAGGCAGCTGTTTTGCCAGCGGGGCTGAGGGGGCAGAGTCGGTCCGCCGCTTGTGGCTCCTATGTTTTTCTCTATCCCTATCTCTCTCTCTCTCCTCAGTTTTCTCTTTGCCTCCTTCTCTCCCTGGGAAATGGTGGGAAGTCGAGTCCCAGCCAGGGGAGATAGTACAGCTGGCTGGACAGCCAAAGCTGCGGCTGGAGCCACTGAGGGAGAGGAGGAAGAAGCAGAATCCGCAGGCAAAAGACCCGCCAGATCAGCTTGTTCCTCCTATCCCTCACAGCCCGGGGGATAAAGTCTGCACAGATATGGCAGCCCGATGACAAATGTGCTACCCCCAGGCAAAGAACGCACTGAGTGTGGCCATCGGCTGGGGAGAGCTTATGGCCACACTCAAAGCACTTGGAAAAAATGGCCTTAGGGCCTTCGGCCATAACAAAAAAAAAACACAACCACACACACAGACACACAAGAATAAGGAGAAGGGTGAATATAGAATATATTAAAATTAAGCTAAGCTAATGGGTTTGAACTAAACACAGACACACACCTCTCTAATTTTACCAAAAAGTCAAGAATTTGACAAATACTTCCTACCTAACCACCAGGAGCTCGTAACTCATGCTTGTTAAAGCCACGGGCAAACGAGATCTGAGGACTGGAAGGAGGTAGCAGGGTATTATGGGTAAGGGGGAGGAGCTTGGAGCTCGGATCTTTAGCTTGAAAGACTGCCGGCTCGGATCCAGGTCGTATCCAATACCCACAGGTTGCTGATCAAATGAAGTTAACTACTTCAGATTTAAAGATAAGTTGTTATATAAAGAAACACTGTTTATTTTAAAATACAAAACTTTGGAACCATTACGGTTAAATAAGGAACGTAATTGGAAATACATGATTATTTAATTACATTTGATTTGTATTATTATTTCCTAATTGTTGGGATTATACAAGAGACCGTTTTTTCTACGTGTTTTACTCATTGAAGACATTTGGGCTGAGGCGCCAAGTCAAGTGAATAAACTTTTAGTTTGTGGTGGTGGTTTTGATTTATTTACGTTTGCTTCTTGTGTAGTTGTGCATATCCTTTTTGTTTTATTCCTACACATTTTGAAACATGGTCCTCTCTCTCTCATACTTGGATACTGAGAGATCAAATTAAGGTTTAATTCCACTCTTAAAGCAGAATTGTTCACTGCCTTGTAAGTTAAGTATAACTTACTTCTTGCATATCCATAGAAAATAGTGTACAAGTTAAGATACTTTAGTCTGGCAATGTAAGTGAGACCTTTGATCTCATTGTGTTTTTTCCATATGCCTTCCACCTCTCTCTTTATACTTCAAATTTCCATCTTTTCATTACTTAAGCAACTTTTCTAAAGTGTCCACCTTAGGTAATTTCCTAATTAATGTTGGGAATTATTCTATTCATCTAGTGGGTTATAACTGAAATGAAAGTTGTGTACTTAAAATAGCCATATATCTATATTTTCTGCTTTAGTCCTTCCTCAATGGATAGGTTATTGAATCCATTTTGTATTTGACTTCAGCCACTCTCAAACTTTGGATTCAGCACTCAGGCTCCTCCTCTTACCCATAACTGCCTGCAAGGAGAGAAAGATACCTCAAACTGAGTTTGCCCCTATATCAGTGTAAAGAAAATTGCCCTCAAACCTACAAGACCACATCATCATGTATTATGACAAACAGCTGCCAAACCTAGAACTTGAAGAGTGCATGATCAAGCCAAAAGAGGTATAAGTACATCAATCCAGGAGCCAAGGGGGAAATTCATTGAAGGGGAAGGAGGAAGGGAATCTGATGAAGGACATATGCAAACAACACAGATCTATCATTATGGTAAGTACATAACTTGTATATCTGATGTCTCTTTTGTTCTTTCCTCAACAGATGGGACAGTGCCTCCAGCTACTAGGTCTCATGGAAGGATATTCCAGAACACAGCCAAACCAAAGGAGGCTCTTGACCTTGACTATAAATCCAACTTGTAGTAAGAAATGCAGGTATATACCAGCTGTCAAAGATATTATCAAATGACAACTCATTTTTGAATATAAAAACTCTTGTAATCTTAAACAAACATTATGCTATAAAGAACAGGAGAAATATGTTCAGAAATGCAAAGTACATAAATCTGGTACCCAAAAATGTCATAATTGTAATTTTGTAAATACATTTATACAAAAGGCATCTTTATGCATCCTGTTACACAAAAAAATGTTTGACTTAGAAGTCAAGGCACTTATAATACAACAAATATTATACACGTGTAAATATATACATTGTATATACATTGTAATGTGTTTATATAGGTAAAAATGAATAGAAGACTTAAAGATTGAATTTGTGAGCCACTATCTGACATACAAAGACAGCTTGAGACCAATAAACATATAAAAGATACAAATACAACACATGAATTTAGTTTTTTTATTTTGCAAAATATTTTAAAAGAATATAAGAGGAGGTGACATACATAATTACCTCTGAAGCCAAGATTATTCTCTCTCTCTTACCTACCCTCTACCCAGTCTAATGTACAATTCTCAAATTCTCACAAATCTTAACTCAGCACTCCTAACCAAACTCAAATCTACTTTCCTACTGCCCAGCACTATTCCCTCTCATCTCCCATTATTCTCTCTCCAGACCTCTCCGAATCTCTAACCAAGACCTACAACAAATCTACAAACCCAAGTCTAAATTTGGATGCAACATGTACAGCTATCACCACTATTGCCTGGAACAGGCTCCCACTAGAAATCAGGACCCTTACACATCCTAAACAAGGACAGCCACCAAAGAGCACTTTAAAAGTTACTGGCCCTGCCACTGCACTCTCCCTCCTTAAGCATCCTCTACTTCTCATACCTTAATCTACATTCTGCCCTTAACTCACTCTTCTCACTAGCTCTCTCTAATCTTCCTTGACTACTCTTTCTGCTGTCTTCTAAAATCTATTAAGCAAATTGCCTCAGGGAAACTTTCTATTGTAACTGTCTTGCCTTCATGCAACTACATCATGATAAAACTGGGTTTTTGTAACCACTTACCCCAAAAACTATACTCTTCTTAATGACATTTCTTTTTATACATTGTGAAATAATTATGTTACACTACTCCTGATTATTGACACTGTATAACATTGTATTGCTTCTTAATGCTTTGTAATAATACTGTAACATTGCTGTTTAATGCTAATTTATAATGAAAATTGTATAATACGGAGCTTTTCTCACCGGGCCTCCGCTGAAAAGGGGCTCTTCAGCTCAGTCGGACAATCCCGGTCAACAAATGTAAAATAAATAAATAAATACTTAGGCTATGGAAAATAAATGGAAACTATGTTTTAAAGCTCATCACCTCTCTGGTCTTAATGAATGCATCACTATTAAACCAACTTTAAAAGAAATATTTAACAAAATTGAATGAGTAGTCAATTTAATCTATAAATATTGTAATATAATTTTTTTTTATTATTGTATTTATAAAGTTAATATAGCATCCATTTTAATATATGTATATCTCTTTAAATAAGTTTAAATTGTGATGTATTTGGTTACATGATTTCAATTACTATTTAAATGAGATTGATGCTTTTATTAGACTATTTGTCTGAGGAAGCCTTGAATGGTGAAAGTCTTTCTGGTACGATCGTAAATTCACCCCGGGGTGGCATCTATGTCCCACAGGGGCAGTCAATGATAATCACTGATTCTCTCTGCTAATGATCATCTAACCATGGTCAACTAGGGAACAAGGTTATTACGTGGCTAGGCTTGTTAAGGCCCTAGGGCCATTCGTCTAGTAACCTCCTATGAACCTATAGCTGGCTAAAATTATGGCAACTCTTCAGTTTGAAATATGCCTACATAACATTACTCCTCCAACTCTCAGAAGGACTGTGGGATACCAGCACCTCTCAGTAGGACTGTGGGATACCAGCACTCAGAAATACAAGTTAAAAAATAACAGAACAATGTAAACTACATACCCCCCACCGCCACCACTCTTAAAATGCTATATTGATTTTGATCATTAAAGAATGCTGAGACACTAAAATAACACTGTATTTGATTTATCGGCTTTTACTTCACTTCTAAATCTTAAATTTGACGTGCGCGGCGAGGCATCTACAAACCTTTGCAGATGTGCTGCTCTTCTTAACACAGGTAGAAATAAGTAAACCTAGTTTCCACCCTAATCCTATATTGCTAGAGGGGAAAAGTACAGTTTTGTACCTACCATAAATGTAGATGCTCGAGTGCGCATACAGCTGCAGTCATCACACTTGGGTTATCCTGCCGTCAGGCGGGTCCTCGGTCAGCCGAATTCCAAAGTCTTGGTCCGGCGTCGGTTGTCGTTGCTTCTTCCCTGACGTTAGTGCGACAGGGGTATAAAAGAGGCAGCCGACGCCATTTTCTTCAGTTTTTCTTGCCCCAGATGTCAGGTGCCCCCAAAAAGGAAGGCAATACATAATGTTATGTAAATATACATAAGTAGATAAATCAAAACAGTAGTCACAAGCAAATACACCATATAGGAATATCCCAAAAAGGTTGTATGTTAAAGGTGTTTGTCCTAAGTCCTGTCCTAAGAGGGGCTGGAGGGAGGGTAACCTGGACTGCAGCTGTATGCGCACTCAAACATCTACATTTATGGTAGGTACAAAACTGTACTATGTTCATCGTGCATACAGCTGCAGTCATCACACTTGGGTAGAATCCCAAAGCTAAGTAAGGGTGGCTGGTACTAAGTGGAATTAGAAGGGGCTAGAATGCCCTGCAGGACTGCTGTGGCAAAGCGTGCTCTAGATTTTGAGTATAGTGGAAGGTGGTAGTGCTTGGCGAAAGTGTGCACTGAACTCCAAGTAGCTGCTTCCAAAATGTCCTTGGTAGGGACCCCCCCTGAGGAAAGCTGCTGAGGTAGCTGTAGCCCTGGTGTAGTGGGATCTGATGTATACAGGCACTGATTTTCCATGAAATGAATAACAAAAGCGTATGCAGTGGGCTATCCATTTTGAAATAGTCTATTTGGAAATAGCCTTTCTTTGAGCACCTGTAGCATAGGACACAAAGAGCTGCTCAGATTTCCTGAATGACTTTGTTCTGTCCAAGTAATAACGAAGTTGCCTGTGAATGTCCAAGGAGTGGAGTAGCCTCTCCTCTTTGTTCTGGGGATTTGGATAAAAGGTAGGTAAATGAATAGTCTGATTCAAAGCCACACTGGATACTACCTTTGGCATGAAGGTAGGGTTGGTTCGTAAGGAAACCCTGTTCTGATGGAAAATGATGAATGTTTGCACAGCCATGAGGGCCTGTAGCTCCGAAACCCTGTGTGCTGAGGTAATAGCCAGAAGCAAAGCTGTTTTCCACGACAAGTGTTGTAGCTCTGCTGAAGAGGCTGGCTCAAAAGGAGGCAGTGTCAGCTTCTCCAATACGAAGTTGAGGTCCCAAGCTGGAGCTGGTGGTTTCCGTGGGGGATTTATATTTTTTGCCCCTCTGAGGAACTGCCTTAATAGAGGATGTGAGAATAAAGGAGGATCCGTGTTGTATTGTGCTGAAATGGCTGAAGCGTGGATCTTGATGGAAGAGAAGGAAAGGCCACTTTTTAACATCTCAGCTAGGTACTGTAAAATCTGGGGTAGATTTATTACCCAAGGATTCTGGCCCTTTGCTTGATTCCAGGAACAAAATCGTTTCCATTTGGCAGAGTAGGTTTTTCTAGTAGAGGGTCTCCTGGCCTCCAAGATGACGTCTTGTACCTCCTTGGAGAGGAGAGTCTGTTGGCAAATTAAGGTATTTTCCATGCAGCTAGATTTAGAGTTCTGAGCTGACTGTGAAGGATCTTGTAGTTGTGCTGGGACAACAGAAGAGGAACTTGAGGTAGGATACATGATGGTGAGTGTGACAGGTTCTTTAGGAGAGGATACCAGTGCTGTCGTGGCCGGTCCGGAGCAATGAGAATCATTTGTGGCCTCTCTGCTTTGGCTTTTAATAGGACTTTGGTCAGTAGAGGCGGGAAGGCATAGACTGTCAATGCTGTCCAACTGAAAGATAGTGCGTCCACTTTCCAGGCCTGTGGATGATAGGTCCTTGAGCAGAATTTTTCCAACTGGGAATTGTTGTGGGAGGCAAACAGATCTATGTCTGGCTGTCCCCATGCTTGAGTTATCTGTGAGAAGACTTGAGGATGTAACTTCCATTCGTGTGGGTCTGTCATATTTCTGCTTAAGTTGTCTGCCAGTGTGTTTTCCTTCCCCGGCAGGAATTGTGCCTGTAGTTGAACTTGTAATTCCAATGCTGTGTTCCACAGGGTCATAGCTTGTTTGCACAGGGGGTATGAATGCGTCCCTCCCTGTTTATGTACCACATGACCGTGGTATTGTCTGTCGTTATTAATAGCTGGTCCGGATGCAGTAGGTCCTTGAAGGTTATAAGAGCATTTTGCACAGCTAGCATCACCTTTTGGTTGATGTGTAGATGCATTTGTTTTTGGGACCATTTTCCCTGGATGCACTGATCTGCCATGTGTGTTCCCCAGGCGTAGTCTGAGGCGTCTGTTGTGATGATTTGCCTTGCTTGTGGTATACAGAAAGGGAGACCCGTGTTTCTTTGGCATGCTTGAGCCCACCACAAAAATTCCTTTTGAAGGCATGGAATGAGTGGTAAAATTGTTTCCAAGCTGTGTCTGTGTTGAGACCATAAGTTTTTTAGGTACCATTGTAGTTTCCTCATATACAGCTTTGCAAATGGTATTAGTAGGATGCAAGATGCCATGAACCCCAGAGTCTGCAGGATTTTCCTTGCAGTTAGCCTGGTTAAAGCTGCCATTTTGTTGAAGTACTGAGACAGTTGCCCTTGTTTGTCTGGCGTGAGGTAAGCCATCTGGGCCATTGTATTTAAGCTGGCACTCAGGAAAATTATCTGTTGAGAGGGTATTAGTTTTGATTTCTTTTTGTTTACTGTGTACCTAGGCAATTTAACAGTTTTATTACAAACGCCAGATGCTGCAATAGAGTGTCCTTGCTGTCCGCTTGGATCAGGCAGTCGTCCAGATATGGGTAGATTTGTATTCCTCGTTGTCTGCAGAAAGCAAATAGAATATATTAAAATTAAGCTAAGCTAATGGGTTTGAACTAAACACAGACACACACCTCTAATTTTACCAAAAGTCAAGAATTTGACAAATACTTCCTACCTAACCACCAGGAGCTCGTAACTCATGCTTGTTAAAGCCATGGGCAAGCGAGATCTGAAGACTGGAAGGAGGTAGCAGGGTATTATGGGTAAGGGGAGGAGCTTGGAGCTCGGATCTTTAGCTTGAAAGACTGCCGGCTCGGATCCAGGTCGTATCCAATACCCACAGGTTGCTGATCAAATGAAGTTAACTACTTCAGATTTAAAGATAAGTTGTTATATAAAGAAACACTGTTTATTTTAAAATACAAAACTTTGGAACCATTACGGTTAAATAAGGAACGTAATTGGAAATACATGATTATTTAATTACATTTGATTTGTATTATTATTTCCTAATTGTTGGGATTATACAAGAGACCGTTTTTTTCTACATGTTTTACTCATTGAAGACATTTGGGCTGAGGCGCCAAGTCAAGTGAATAAACTTTTAGTTTGTGGTGGTGGTTTTGATTTATTTACGTTTGCTTCTTGTGTAGTTGTGCATATCCTTTTTGTTTTATTCCTACACATTTTGAAACATGGTCCTCTCTCTCTCATACTTGGATACTGAGAGATCAAATTAAGGTTTAATTCCACTCTTAAAGCAGAATTGTTCACTGCCTTGTAAGTTAAGTATAACTTACTTCTTGCATATCCATAGAAAATAGTGTACAAGTTAAGATACTTTTAGTCTGGCAATATAAGTGAGACCTTTGATCTCATTGTGTTTTCCATATGCCTTCCACCTCTCTCTTTATACTTCAAATTTCCATCTTTTCATTACTTAAGCAACTTTTCTAAAGTGTCCACCTTAGGTAATTTCCTAATTAATGTTGGGAATTATTCTATTCATCTAGTGGGTTATAACTGAAATGAAAGTTGTGTACTTAAAATAGCCATATATCTATATTTTCTGCTTTAGTCCTTCCTCAATGGATAGGTTATTGAATCCATTTTGTATTTGACTTCAGCCACTCTCAAACTTTGGATTCAGCACTCAGGCTCCTCCTCTTACCCATAACTGCCTGCAAGGAGAGAAAGATACCTCAAACTGAGTTTGCCCCTATATCAGTGTAAAGAAAATTGCCCTCAAACCTACAAGACCACAGCATTATGTATTATGACAAACAGCTGCCAAACCTAGAACTTGAAGAGTGCATGATCAAGCCAAAAGAGGTATAAGTACATCAATCCAGGAGCCAAGGGGGAAATTCACTGAAGGGGAAGGAGGAAGGGAATCTGATGAAGGATATATGCAAACAACACAGATCTATCATTATGGTAAGTACATAACTTGTATATCTGATGTCTCTTTTGTTCTTTCCTCAACAGATGGGACAGTGCCTCCAGCTACTAGGTCTCATGGAAGGGTATTCCAGAACACAGCCAAACCAAAGGAGGCTCTTGACCTTGACTATAAATCCAACTTGTAGTAAGAAATGCAGGTATATACCAGCTGTCAAAGATATTACCAAATGACAACTTGTTTTTGAATATAAAAACTCTTGTAATCTTAAACAAACATTATGCTATAAAGAACAAGAGAAATATGTTCAGAAATGCAAAGTACAAAAATCTGGTACCCAAAAATGTCATAATTGTAATTTTGTAAATACATTTATACAAAAGGCATCTTTATGCATCCTGTTACACAAAAAAATGTTTGACTTAGAAGTCAAGGCACTTATAATACAACAAATATTATACACGTGTAAATATATACATTGTAATGTGTTTATATAGGTAAAAATGAATAGAAGACTTAAAGATTGAATTTGTGAGCCACTATCTGACATACAAAGACAGCCTGAGACCAATAAACATATAAAAGATACAAATACAACACATGAATTTAGTTTTTTTATTTTGCAAAATATTTTAAAAGAATATAAGAGGAGGTGACATACATAATTACCTCTGAAGCCAAGATTACTCTCTCTCTCTTACCTACCCTCTACCCAGTCTAATGTACAATTCTCAAATTCTCACAAATCTTAACTCAGCACTCCTAACCAAACTCAAATCTACTTTCCTACTGCCCAGCACTATTCCCTCTCATCTCCCATTATTCTCTCTCCAGACCTCTCCGAATCTCTAACCAAGACCTACAACAAATCTACAAACCCAAGTCTAAATTTGGATGCAACATGTACAGCTATCACCACTATTGCCTGGAACAGGCTCCCACTAGAAATCAGGACCCTTACACATCCTAAACAAGGACAGCCACCAAAGAGCACTTTAAAAGTTACTGGTCCTGCCACTGCACTCTCCCTCCTTAAGCATCCTCTACTTCTCATACCTTAATCTACATTCTGCCCTTAACTCACTCTTCTCACTAGCTCTCTCTAATCTTCCTTGACTACTCTTTCTGCTGTCTTCTAAAATCTATTAAGCAAATTGCCTCAGGGAAACTTTCTATTGTAACTGTCTTGCCTTCATGCAACTACATCATGATAAAACTGGGTTTTTGTAACCACTTACCCCAAAAACTATACTCTTCTTAATGACATTTCTTTTTATACATTGTGAAATAATTATGTTACACTACTCCTGATTATTGACACTGTATAACATTGTATTGCTTCTTAATGCTTTGTAATAATACTGTAACATTGCTGTTTAATGCTAATTTATAATGAAAATTGTATAATACGGAGCTTTTCTCACTGGGCCTCCGCTGAAAAGGGGCTCTTCAGCTCAGTCGGACAATCCCGGTCAACAAATGTAAAATAAATAAATAAATACTTAGGCTATGGAAAATAAATGGAAACTATGTTTTAAAGCTCATCACCTCTCTGGTCTTAATGAATGCATCACTATTAAACCAACTTTAAAAGAAATATTTAACAAAATTGAATGAGTAGTCAATTTAATCTATAAATATTGTAATATAAATTTTTTTTATTATTGTATTTATAAAGTTAATATAGCATCCATTTTAATATATGTATATCTCTTTAAATAAGTTTAAATTGTGATGTATTTGGTTACATGATTTCAATTACTATTTAAATGAGATTGATGCTTTTATTAGACTATTTGTCTGAGGAAGCCTTGAATGGTGAAAGTCTTTCTGGTACGATCGTAAATTCACCCCGGGGTGGCATCTATGTCCCACAGGGGCAGTCAATGATAATCACTGATTCTCTCTGCTAATGAACATCTAACCATGGTCAACTAGGGAACAAGGTTAATACGTGGCTAGGCTTGTTAAGGCCCTAGGGCCATTCGTCTAGTAACCTCCTATGAACCTATAGCTGGCTAAAATTATGGCAACTCTTCAGTTTGAAATATGCCTACATAACATTACTCCTCCAACTCTCAGAAGGACTGTGGGATACCAGCACCTCTCAGTAGGACTGTGGGATACCAGCACTCAGAAATACAAGTTAAAAAATAACAGAACAATGTAAACTACATACCCCCCACCGCCACCACTCTTAAAATGCTATATTGATTTTGATCATTAAAGAATGCTGAGACACTAAAATAACACTGTATTTGATTTATCGGCTTTTACTTCACTTCTAAATCTTAAATTTGACGTGCGCGGCGAGGCATCTACAAACCTTTGCAGATGTGCTGCTCTTCTTAACACAGGTAGAAATAAGTAAACCTAGTTTCCACCCTAATCCTATATTGCTAGAGGGGAAAAGTACAGTTTTGTACCTACCATAAATGTAGATGCTCGAGTGCGCATACAGCTGCAGTCATCACACTTGGGTTATCCTGCCGTCAGGCGGGTCCTCGGTCGGCCGAATTCCAAAGTCTTGGTCCGGCGTCGGTTGTCGTTGCTTCTTCCCTGACGTTAGTGCGACAGGGGTATAAAAGAGGCAGCCGACGCCATTTTCTTCAGTTTTTCTTGCCCCAGATGTCAGGTGCCCCCAAAAAGGAAGGCAATACATAATGTTATGTGAATATACATAAGTAGATAAATCAAAACAGTAGTTGCAAGCAAATACACCATATAGGAATATCCCAAAAAGGTTGTATGTTAAAGGTGTTTGTCCTAAGTCCTGTCCTAAGAGGGGATGGAGGGAGGGTATCCTGGACTGCAGCTGTATGCGCACTCAAACATCTACATTTATGGTAGGTACAAAACTGTACTATGTTCATCGTGCATACAGCTGCAGTCATCACACTTGGGTAGAAACCCAAAGCTAAGTAAGGGTGGCTGGTACTAAGTGGAATTAGAAGGGGCTAGAATGCCCTGCAGGACTGCTGTGGCAAAGCGTGCTCTAGATTTTGAGTATAGTGGAAGTTGGTAGTGCTTGGCGAAAGTGTGCACTGAACTCCAAGTAGCTGCTTCCAAAATGTCCTTGGTAGGGACCCCCCCCTGAGGAAAGCTGCTGAGGTAGCTGTAGCCCTGGTGGAGTCGGATCTGATGTATACAGGCACTGATTTTCCATGAAATGAATAACAAAAGCGTATGCAGTGGGCTATCCATTTTGAAATAGTCTGTTTGGAAATAGCCTTTCTTTGAGCACCTGTAGCATAGGACACAAAGAGCTGCTCATATTTCCTGAATGACTTTGTTCTGCCCAAGTAATAACGAAGTTGCCTGTGAATGTCCAAGGAGTGGAGTAGCCTCTCCTCTTTGTTCTGGGGATTTGGATAAAAGGTAGGTAAATGAATAGTCTGATTCAAAGCCACACTGGATACTACCTTTGACATGAAGGTAGGGTTGGTTCGTAAGGAAACCCTGTTCTGATGGAAAATGATGAATGTTTGCACAGCCATGAGGGCCTGTAGCTCCGAAACCCTGCGTGCTGAGGTAATAGCCAGAAGCAAAGCTGTTTTCCACGACAAGTGTTGTAGCTCTGCTGAAGAGGCTGGCTCAAAAGGAGGCAGTGTCAGCTTCTCCAATACGAAGTTGAGGTCCCAAGCTGGAGCTGGTGGTTTCTGTGGGGGATTTATATTTTTTGCCCCTCTGAGGAACTGCCTTAATAGAAGATGTGAGAATAAAGGAGGATCCGTGTTGTATTGTGCTGAAATGGCTGAAGCGTGGATCTTGATGGAAGAGAAGGAAAGGCCACTTTTTAACATCTCAGCTAGGTACTGTAAAATCTGGGGTAGATTTATTACCCAAGGATTCTGGGCCTTTGCTTGATTTCAGGAACAAAATCGTTTCCATTTGGCAGAGTAGGTTTTTCTAGTAGAGGGTCTCCTGGCCTCCAAGATGACATCTTGTACCTCCTTGGAGAGGAGAGTCTGTTGGCAAATTAAGGTATTTTCCATGCAGCTAGATTTAGAGTTCTGAGCTGACTGTGAAGGATCTTGTAGTTGTGCTGGGACAACAGAAGAGGAACTTGAGGTAGGATCCATGATGGCGAGTGTGACAGGTTCTTTAGGAGAGGATACCAGTGCTGTCGTGGCCAGTCCGGAGCAATGAGAATCATTTGTGGCCTCTCTGCTTTGGTCTTTAATAGAACTTTGGTCAGAAGAGGTAGAGGCGGGAAGGCATAGACTGTCAATGCTGTCCAACTGAAAGATAGTGCATCCACTTTCCAGGCCTGTGGATGATAGGTCCTTGAGCAGAATTTTTTCAACTGGGAATTGTTGTGGGAGGCAAATAGATCTACGTCTGGCTGTCCCCATGCTTGAGTTATCTGTGAGAAGACTTGAGGATGTAACTTCCATTCGTGTGGGTCTGTCATATTTCTGCTTAAGTTGTCTGCCAGTGTGTTTTCCTTCCCTGGCAGGAATTGTGCCTGTAGTTGAACTTGTAATTCCAATGCTGTGTTCCACAGGGTCATAGCTTGCCTGCACAGGGGGTATGACTGCATCCCTCCCAATTTGTTTATGTACCACATGACCGTGGTGTTGTCTGTCCTTATTAATAGCTGGCCCGGATGTAGTAGGTCCTTGAAGGTCATAAGAGCATTTTGCACAGCTAGCATCTCCTTTTGGTTGATGTGTAGATGCATTTGTTTTTGGGACCATTTTCCCTGGATGCACTGATCTGCCATGTGTGCTCCCCAGGCGTAGTCTGAGGCGTCTTTTGTGATGATTTGCCTTGCTTGTGGTATACAGAAAGGGAGACCTGTGTTTCTTTGGCATGCTTGAGCCCACCACAAAAATTCCTTTTGAAGGCATGGAATGAGTGGTAAAATTGTTTCCAAGCTGTGTCTGTGTTGAGACCATAAGTTTTTTAGGTACCATTGTAGTTTCCTCATATACAGCTTTGCAAATGGTATTAGTAGGATGCAAGATGCCATGAACCCCAGAGTCTGCAGGATTTTCCTTGCAGTTAGCCTGGTTAAAGCTGCCATTTTGTTGAAGTACTGAGATAGTTGCCCTTGTTTGTCTGGTGTGAGGTAAGCCATCTGGGCCATTGTATTTAAGCTGGCACTCAGGAAAATTATCTGTTGAGAGGGTATTAGTTTTGATTTCTTTTTGTTTACTGTGTACCCTAGGCAATTTAACAGTTTTATTACAAACGCCAGATGCTGCAATAGAGTGTCCTTGCTGTCCGCTTGGATCAGGCAGTCGTCCAGATATGGGTAGATTTGTATTCCTCGTTGTCTGCAGAAAGCAATTACTGATGCCAGGCATTTCATAAACACTCTGGGCGCAGTAGATAAGCCAAAGGGCAATGCAGAGAATTGATAATGGGTTGAACCTGCAAGAAATCTGAGGTATCTTCTGCAATCTTGTCTGATAGGGACATGCAGGTATGCCTCCTTGAGGTCCAACGTTACCAGCCAAGACTCCTTGCCCAGCATGGGAAGAAGCTGCTGTAATGTGAGCATCTTGAATTTTGGTACCTCTAGATATGTGTTTAGAATAGATAGGTCTAAGATGGGTCTCCAGTCTTTGTCCTTCCTTGGTACCAGAAATAGTCTTGAATAAAAACCTTGACCTTGTTCTTTTGCAGGTAACTTTGAATTGCTTTCATATCCATGAGAGTGGAAATTTGTTTTTGAGCCTCTGCCCATTGATTTTGTGGCAGGTTTGGCATGCCCCTCATTTTTGGAAGGGTGTGAAAGTGGAATCTGTAGCCTCTGTCTATAATATCCAGAATCCATTTGTCCTTTGTAACAATGTGCCAGTTTTTTGGAAATAAGGCCAGTTTTCCGCCCAAAGGTGCTGCCATTAAGGCTTTGTTTGGCAGGCATAGGGGAAAGTCATTGCGTCTGTTTTCTAAATGACTGTGGTCTATCTTCTGCACCTCTTGGGGCTGGTAGTTGCCATTGTCCAGCTCTGTAAGATCCTTGAGGTTGTCCTCTACCCCTTAGGTGTCGGTATCTACCCCTTTTGGGGTCTGTCCGTGACTGGAAAGGACCAGTTTTTTGAAGGCCAGTTTCTGCTGAAGCGTGGAGGCTGCACCTGCAAGAAATCTTTAACTGTTTGCACAGATTTCACTTTTTCCTCCATTTTCTTTAGTACCTCCTCAGCTTTTACACCGAACAATACATCTTTTTGTAGTGGTGCATCTAATAATTTTGCTTTGACATGGTAAGGTTTGCTCTTTGAGCCAAACGTGTCTACGTATGACAGACCCCGTGACAGCAGCTCCACATGAGGCCTCTAAAGCATCAAAACCTCACTGTAAGGTATGTTTCCCCACTTGTTCTGCTCCATGCAACAAATCCTGCAACTCTTTCAAATCTGGTTGTTCTGTTTGTGTCATTTTGCTTTTCAGCTGAGATAGCAAGAACTGCTGGTACTTCAGCATATGAAATTGACAGTTTAATGCCCTCATGGTTAAAGTGGCAGATGTATACACCTTCTTCCCCCACCTTTCTAATGCTCTGGAATCTCTCTCTGAAGGTAAAGGGTTTTTAGCAGTAGAGGCCTTAATCCCCTTGGGACCCTGAGATAGTTTCTGGGTCAGCAGTAGGGCTTTTATAAAGGAACTGGTGAGAATCAGGAACCTGGTAATATCTGTCTGGTTTAACAGGGGCAGGAGGTAGAGAGTCTGGATTAAGACTGGCTTCTGCGTACACATCATCCAAAATATCTAAGACAGGAGGAATAGCCAGGGGCCTATGCTGGGGAGGCAGCACAAATTCCCTGAGCCTTTTCTTGGAATTTGAGTAATCTTGGCCTTCCCAGTGGAAGTGTTCTCTCAATGTATGAAGGGTTTCCCCAAAAGAGTAGTCCTCAGGGAGGGGGGAGACCGAGGGAATAGACTCCTCAGCATCTGAGTCGTCAAATGGGGAATAGGCGTAATCCTGGTCCTCAGAAAGGTCTGAGGTAACAGAAGCCTGGTCTGAGGAAGAGTAGTTTTCCTCCAACCTGGGTCTTTTGTCTGAAGGGGGTTGAGCCATTTTAAGCATCTGTTTTTTAGGCATGGGGCCTTGAGAGGGGGTCTGAGGACCCTGTTTTTTAACTTTCATTGGAGCTTTAGATTTAGTGAACGATTTAATGGAGAAGGTGGTAGGCCTGAAAACGCCTTCAGAAAAGGCAGGCCTCGCTAAACTTTCCGTTTCTCCGCCAAGAGTGGCGTCGGTATCTGCAGTGGGAATGGAGACTGAGGCACCTGCGACCTTGGGTACTGAAGTCGCCGGTAAAATTGTTTCATCGGTAGTCAGGGGCTGCGTAGGCACCTCGCTGAGAACCGGAGAACCGGCAGTCGGCCTTAGCGTGGACTCAGTACTTAGTGCAGGCCTTGGATGTCTGTCCTTATCCTTGCGTTTTTTGCCTAAAACTGGCGTCGGCATATCCGACGACATGATATAATTAAATTTTTTGCCAAAATAATGAAGGGCGAACTCCGCCCGGCGCTTAATAGTGCGCTTGTTAAACCTAGCACAGAAACGGCAGGCCGAGACGTCGTGGTCTGGCCCTAAGCAAGGTATACAGTAAGAGTGAAAATCCTTATGCGGTATTTGCTTCCCACAAGAAATGCAATTATTAACTTTGTCTGACATTGGTCTGAGGCAAGAAAAGTTTCCCCAATGGGGTACTTAGCCTTAAAGAAGACTTCGGCTGAAATACTTTTCGTAAATCTCAGGAGCTGGCCGACCGGCACTTGTGAACTGCTTCTGCTTCGGGCACCGCGCGGCAAGAAAGACTGAAGAAAATGGCGTCGGCTGCCTCTTTTATACCCCTGTTGCACTGACGTCATGGAAGAAGCGACGACAACCGACGCCGGACCAAGACTTTGGAATTCGGCCGAACGAGGACCCGCCTGATGGCAGGATAACCCAAGTGTGATGACTGCAGCTGTATGCACGATGAACATCCGCCTTCCTTACATGAAGCAATCCAGTATGATCATATATATGTGAAATGATTTTCCTCTACAAGTTCCCATATGGATTTGGTCTTCCAGTTTGCAGCTGAAAGTAATCACATTTGCTTTTATTACTAACAACTATTATTCTTTCAAACCAAATACTTGCCTTTTGTTTTATGGAAGCAAAATTAAACACAGAAATAGATATATAAAATAAAAAATACACACATGCAGAGTAGGAAAGCCTGGGTGGGACAAAGTAGGCATGATCAACAGAAACCGATTTGTCAAAAAGAGAGTCATAGCTTGCTGTTCTAGCATCCCATGCCCATTCCAGATATAGCACCTCACTCCCCTCAGCTCTTCAAGAGATGACTAAAAAAGGACTTCAGCTTACACTGTAGGATTGGTATGTTTGTATCAAATGGCTTCCTAGAGGCAATCCACACATACCCAGTAAAAGAAGAGGAGGAGCAAAAGAAAAGTAAACAAATAAATAAAAAAGGGGAAGGATTCTAGTCCTTTAAACTGTACTGGTATTCCTGTAGAGAGAAAAAATGCAGCTCAGGAACTGTCAATCACACCCCCTAACACTTAATACCCAGAATGGCTGCTCCCTTGCCCCACCCTTGTTATTCTTCTGGTCAGTAGTGTGTTAATTTCCATACCAGGATTCCTAAGTGCCAGTACAGAGATTATGTTCTGCAAAGTGCTTGCTTCAGTGCTTCACTTATGTGTAGCTTTTAGCAAACTGCTTGCAATATTTTTTTTTTACTTAAGTTGAGGACCACACATCATCAGACCTAAGGAGTGTCAGAGTGGAGTTGAGGGGTAACCTGCTTGAGCTCAGAACTGGCTTTCAGCTATGACTCTGCACACACAGACACAGACACAGACACTCACTCTGAGTGCAACTAATTACTAGTGTCAACCCCTCTTTAAAATACATAGCACACATAATATAGGTTCATAGGGTAGTAAGAGGATAACTGCCATTGCAGGCCACTTAAACTTAACTAAATTTCCTTTTGCTACTTGGAATACCCATTTAGTTTAGTGTTTATATTAATATATATTTATATTACCTGTTACAGTAATAAACAAGATCACATTAGAGATATTTAGAAAAAACCCAATCATGGAAGTTGGTCTGTCCATTAGTAACATAGGGGAAATCTTGGAGTAAATTTCATATTATCCATCCACATATCCAAGTTGCATTTGAATTTGGACAAGGATGAGCTTTGTCTTTGTGGATCAGGAGTTTGTTCCTGAGCAATGGTATCCTCTGCGAGATATACCTATTCCTCCAAATCATTCTGTTGATGTTCCAGAAGAGGTTTCGATCCCTGGACAAAGTACTTCTGTTGCCATTTGACATCCTGATGTGGAGTAGGTCCATCACTACTTTGTCAGAAGATTCCTTTTATGCCAGATACAGCAGTCTTTAAGAGACCGAACATACTGACAGGACTTTACAATGGCCCATGGAGGACAAATTGTTTAAGTCTAATATCCTTCTTGTAAGGTATTCTCTGTGGGTGTTCCAGCTTCTGCATATGTATGCAGAAATAACATGCTAAGGGGGGGGGGGGGTGCATTAAACTCAAGGATTTGCCTTAAGAGGGCCGAGTAAAGAGGCGCAATGACAACCTTGGTCCTAGAAACAATCTATATTAATAAATTCTGTGATACAGAAGGACATCCCTGACCAGAGTGGAACATTTTTTTTTAACAAGAAACATCTTCATTAAATTATCACTTATGACACAGACAATCCTATATATTTATATAAATGAAAACAAAAAGTATAGTTGTGTACACTTACAATAAATGTAGATGTTCGAGTGTAGTCACTGTTGCAGTCATCACATTTGGGTTATCTGCTTGCAGTAGCCCTCAGTCGGCTTGATTATCAAAGTCTTGGGTCCTGCGTCGGATGCTGTCTCATCTTCCATGACGTCAGGTAGTCAGAGGTATAAAGCATGCAGCCGACGCCATTACATCAGTTTTTCTTGCCCCAGATTTCAGGTGCCCCCATAATGGGAAGCAATTGTATACAAGGTTACACCTCCAACAAAAAAACAAATACACCAAAAAGCTTTAAGCATAGCAAACAAGAATAGAGGTATAGTCAATAGAAGTCAGGGGGCTGGAGGGAGGATAACCAGGACTGCAACAGCGAATACAGTCGAACATCTACATTTATGGTAAGTGTACACAACTGTACTATGTTCTTCATGTTTCACTGCTGCAGTCATCACATTTGGGTAGATTCCCAAAGCTAAGGATGGGAGGAGGTAATTAGATAGCATTAGGACCAGCTATAAGGCCCTGCAAGACTGCAGTAGCAAAGCCAGCTCTGGATTTAGAAAAAAATTGGCAAGTGGTAATGCTTGGTGAAGGTATGTACAGAACTCCAGGTAGCAGCTTCTAGGATGTCCCTGGTAGGGACACCTCTGAGAAAGGCAGACATAGATGCAGTTTAACATGGTGCTTATAGCAGAAATGAATGCAGTGGCCTATCCACTTAGAAATGGTTTGCCCCTGCAGCAAATGCAGCTGTTCAGATTTCCTGAGAGGTTTATTTAGTCCTGTCCAAGTAAAATCTAAGTTGTCTGTACACATCCAAGGAGTGCAGTATTCGTTCTCCTTTGTTCTGTGGATTAGAAAAGAAGGTAGGCAAATGAATGGACTGATTAAGGGCCACAGTGGATACCACCTTGGGCATAAAGGAGGGATTGGTACTTAGGGACACCCTGTCCGTGTGAAAGATGATGAAAGGCTCCACTGCAATGAGAGCCTTAATTCAGACACCCTTCTTGCTGAAGTGATGGCTAGAAGGAAGGCTGTTTTCCAAGAAAGGAATTTGAACTCTGCATTTGCAGCTGGCTCAATGGGAGGTAAAGTGAGCTTTTCCTGTACAAAGTTAAGGTCCCAGGCTGGAGTAGGGTCTCTCCTGGGTGGCCTTAAGTTTTTAGCCCCTCTGAGGAACTGCTTCAGCAGTGGATGAGAGAAGAGGGATGGATCTGTATTGTAATGAGCTGAAATGGCGGAGGCATTAATTTTGATGGAGGAAAAGGAAAGGACCTTGTGAAGCATCTCAGTTAAGCATTGAAGAATCTGAGGTAAACCGGGTGCTGCTGTGCCCATTCCTTCAGTTTGGCTCCAGGAACAGAATTTTTTCCATTTTCAGCACAAGACTTTCTAGTACTAGGCCTCCTTGCCTCCGAAATGACATCCATCACTTGCTTACTGAGGGATGGTAACGGAGAAATTAGGTAATTAGCCAGGCTGCCAGATTCAGGGTTTGAAGCTGTGGGTGCAGAATTTGGCCCGCCTGCTGAGACAGCAGGGCAGGATTCTGAAGCAGGTGCCATGGTGCCAGCAGTGACACACTGCGCAAGAGGGGGTACCAGTGTTGGCGTGGCCAGTCTGGTGCAATCAGTATTGTCCTTGGCTTGTCCTGTTTGATCTTTAGTAGTACCTTGGAGAGGAGAGGCAGAGGGGTGAAAGACAGGGCCATCCACTTTTCAAGCTTGTTTGTGGGGAGTCCTTGTGCAGAATTTGTCCAATTGGTAGTTCTGGGGGAGGCAAACAGGTCTATCTCTGGGCTCCCCCATTTATATCTCAACATGTTGAATATCTCTGGTTCCAGTTTCCACTTGTGTGGGTCCATGAGATTTCTGCTTAGGTCGTCTGCCAGTGTATTTAGGTTTCCTGGCAGGAATTGAGCCTGTAGGTGCACTTGGTAGCTCAAGGCTGTGTTGCACAAAGCCATGGCTAGTCTGCAGAGAGGATATGAGTGGGTTCCTCCCTGCTTGTTTATGTACCACATAACAGTGGTGTTTGCTGTCTTTACCAATAAGTGTCCTGGAAGAATGTGGTCCTTGAAGGCTGTCAGAGCATCCTGTACAGCTAACATTTCTTTTTGATTGATATGCAGGTGCATTTGACTTGGGTTCTATTTGCCCTGAATGCACTTCCCTGCCAAGTGAGCCTCCCATGCATAGTCTGATGCATCTGTTGTTAGGGTTTGGGTGGCAGGGGGTAGAGTGAATGGCAGTCCATTGTTTTGGTGGCAGGCCTCTGCCCACCAAAGGAACTCAATCTGTAGACAAGGTATGATAGGAAAGTACAGTTTTGTACCTACCATAAATGTAGATGTTTTCAAGACCACATTGCTGCAGTCCCTTACTTGGTAGTCTGTCCTGTCCTCGGTCGGCTCAATATCAAAGATTTAGGCTGACGCGTGTCAAGGCGCTTAGACTGAGCACGGGGGCGCAGGGGGTACAAATGCCGACGACCGATCCCATCCTCAGTCTTTTCTGCCCTCCCCCAGTCAGAAGAAGACCCTAGAAAGAAAAAAAAAAAAAAAAAAACAAAAACAACCAACCACCCGTGGAATGAGGCCTAATCCCAGCTGGAATCTCTTCCATGATGGGAATATAACAAAAGCAATACAAAACCCAATCACTTAGAAATAGTGTTTTTTTTGACAGGCTTGCTTGCCCTGAGACCCAAAAGCAACAAAAACAAATAACTGCTGAGACTGCCTGAACTCTTTAGTTCTGCTCTCAAATAATAATATGCCATGTGTGTGTAAATCTCTTGTGTGCAATTTCTTTTTTTTTTTAAAAGTAGGCAAATGAATAGTTTGAATGAAAATGTTTTAAGCCAACTAGAACACACTTTAAGGATTTATTAGTGAATGAAAGATCATATGGAAAAGATTAAGGCCTAACCTATCCTTATGGAAAATTAAGAAAGGCTCAACCTCAAGGGGGGCCTGTAGAGAAAAGAGCCTTCGCGCATAATAATGGCCAACAAAAAATTTCCAACTCTGATAAAATGCAAGGCTCCAGTCTAGCTGCAGGCCCAAAGGTTGTAGAGTGAAGTGAGTCAACAAAAAAGAGTAGATCCCAAGCAGGGGTCTTATATTCTTGCCGGGGGTCTTAATTGCTTAAACTCTAAACAAAAACAAACAGCGAAAACAGTGAGTCATACCAGTCAGAAATTGCTGCAAAAAGCAGAGCATGAACCTTAAAAGAAGAGAAGACAAACCTTGTCCAGTAACTCAGCAAAGAGCCACAGCTTTGGCCACTTAGAATTAAAATCTTAATTGCTGCACTCTTAATTAAATCACTCCAAAATAAAAATCTCTTCCTTTTACTGTACTAGGCCTTCTGGCCTCAAAATAGGCAGAGGTGGAAAGGCATACACATGAAGATTGCTCCAATTGAAAAGAAAAGAGCATCCACTTTCCAAGCTGTGGATGAAACCTTTTGTGCAAAAGCTGGCAGCTTAGTGGAGAGTGGAGAAAGATCTACAGATGGTGTCTGGGTTCCCCATACTAACACTGTCAATGAAATACATGAGAATCCCACTCCTCCACCACTGGGGGTCATAATTACTGCTGCTCTGCTCTGCTAAGGAGTTCCCGTGTCCACCGCAGACCTGAGCCTGAAGATTTAGCTGTAAACTGAGTCAGTCCTAAACAAAAAAATTGCTTGTCTGCATGATAAGAATATGTTCCTGTGTTCCCCCTTGTTGTTGACAGTGATGTTGTCTGTGTCTGTTAGAACCAACACCTGCCCCACCTGCCCTTGTAGCTTGAGTTAGCTACGCAACTGGACTGCTAAAACTGCTAACATCTCCTATAGCTTATGTTGAAGTTGTGCCAGTCTGTCTTGTACCCACTTTTTCCATTTATACCTTAGATCCCTTTAGCTTGACTCCCAAGCTTTGTCTGAGGCATCTGTCGTGCGCCTCTGGCCACACTCTGGCCGGAGTTGTTTGTCCCTTGTTTGGTGAAAACAAAAAACCCTATTGAATGCAAGGTATTATCAAGAATGACAGTGTCTCTATGTCTTCTTGTCAGTGTTGTGTCGCCATTGCTGAGATATATTTGTGTAGCTTCATTGTACAGCAGTTTGGAGGGAAGCAAAGAATACAAAGACCCAGAAGACCTGCTGCTGCAAGGACTGTTGCAGCATGGAGACTGGACTGATGAGACAATTGATGGAAGTAAAGAGAAAGAAGATTTTGTAAAGATCGGGTCAAAAGGCCATCTCAGATGCTACCACAGCTCTCACACCAGAAAGCACACTGAGAAAGGAGGGACTGACTTTTATTTTTTAGTCTAGAATATTCCTTAGGCATCTTAGCACTGCTATCACATATTGTAAGTTAACTGATAATGAGAAGTCCCAGCCATGAATGCTTCCTGCAACTGCAACTAGGCCTGATAACAACATGGTAAGCCTCCTTGAGATCAGTCACCATCCATCTCCAGTGATCTTTGCCCAGCAGAGGTAAAAGCTGTTGTAACGCAAACATTTTGAACTTGGGAAGTGTCAAGGATGGAGATAGATAAAATAAAATTGGTCTCCCCTTTAACGCCCCCTTCTTTGTTGAGGGAAGAATAGGCCTAAAAGGCCACTTCTGGCAGAGGGAGAGTTGTGTATTGGTATTTTTGCTTGGAAAGAGAAATTTGTTTGTGTTTGTGAGCTCTTTGCTGAGGAGGAGCGAACGGCATGCCTTTAGAGAAAAGAGGCAAAAAGAATAAAACTTAAAACTTGTAACTATGTATACTGATACCCATCTGTCATCTGTCAAACTCCAATTTTCAGTGAAGAGTTCTTCCTCCCCACAAAGTGTGCCCCAGGGCAAGAAGGATCTGGCAGCTGAAAGGCGTGGGCCTGTTTAGGTCATTGGGCGGCCCTGCCCTCTCCGAAGCCCGTGCAGGTGCGGTGAACTGTCTGAGGTCTGAAGGGCTGAAGGGGCTCTGAGCTGCCAGCTCTGTCTCTACCCCCCCTACCACCCCTAGAGAGTGCGATCCAAGAGAAGCAGGCCAAATTCCACGCCTACCCCTAGGCTGAACTTGCAAAAAAGGCTGAACTGCATAAACTTAACTAGCTCTGTAGCTTTCTAGACTTACTGACATTTTCTGTGACCTTCCAACATCATCAAACAACACAACACATCCAAAATGTCTGTCTTCCAAGGAGCAGTCTTAACATGGCAGCTAACCTGCAGAAGCCTGGACAGATCGCTCCTGCTAGGCGACCTCTGCGCAGCAGCAACCAGACACAGGCCTAGACAGCATCAAAACCTCTTCAGAGACATGTACCCTGCACCCTAATTCTTTACACTCTCTGCCCTTCCGCTTCACCAATCCTTATTCTTCAATTGAGAAATCTACTTTTGACTTCATTCAACAGAAAATGAATCTGCAATTTCAAAAACTCAAAGAAAAAAGTTGAAAATATTAGACTTTAAGAACCCAGCTATCATAGCTCCCTTCCTCTTTATCTAAACTCCCCAACTCTGGTTCCACCCTAGGCCTCTTATCAGGAGGGCAAAAAGAACCTAATCAAAGTAATTAAATCTTCTGCCATTTTTTTAAGCATGCTCTTGGGCACAGATCCTGATGAACTAGGGTGACACCCAACAGAAGCTAAACCTGGCTGCCTCCTGAGAAAGCCTTGGAAACAGAAGGAGAGGGGAGAACCACCTCTAGGAAGAGGGAGAGGGTACAGTAACCTGAGAGCCCTCTTCAGCCTGACCTGCCTCCTGCCCAGACATCCTGCAGAAAAAAAGTCTCCCCTGGGACTCAGGACTCCAGGGAAAGACGGAACCACGATTCCACCATACTCTAAAGAACCTCTAAGGTCCGTAACGCATCTTCTTTCCTGTTTAGCTGTCTGCTTTGTCTTTTTCGGCATTGAGGAAGCGGGCGTCGGAGAATCGGCGGCAATTTCTAATACATTACACCCGCTTCCCTCCCCAACCTCAACCTTTATAAACAGCAGCTTTGCCGAACCTAGCAACCTAGCTACACAAGCGATTAAAGTCCTCAGGCCCCAAACAAAGGAACAAAAAAAGTATGACAAGTGACATCAAGGTATCTGTTTCCCACAAAAAAACAGTTATTCAACTTTTAGAAAGTGCCTTAACTTTTCTGACATCAAAAAAAAAAAAACTAAAAACGGGTACTTATAATTTTGAACGGTCTGAAACTTCTCCATTTGAAAAATTTCGAACTGCGACTCGAGGATTATGGCGCACTTCCGAACGGGCTTGCAACTGGCGTCCTGCAGTCAAAAAACTGCATTTGAAGATTCGCCCTGACGCCCTGATGTCGTCCCGACGCCTTGCCCCGGTCCGAGTCTTAATACGACTTAAGCAATCACGACCGAGGACAGCGGACTACCCAAGTGACAGGACTGCAACCCAGGACTGTAAGGAACCATTAATTCTAGATCCTGAGAATGTTGTCACCATAGGCTTTTTAGATACCATTGTAGTTTCCTCATATGCAGTCTTGCATATGGAATTAGTAGAATGCAGAAGGCCATGAACCCCAGGGCTTGCACTATTTTCCTTGCAGATAGCTGGATCTTTGTGTCCAGTAGTTTGAAGTAGGCTGTCAAATGAACTTGTTTCTCTGGCGTAAGGTAGGCCCACCTGGGAAGTTGTATTCAAGCTTGCTCCCAGGAATACAATTTGTTGGCAGGATACAAGATGTGATTTCTTTTCATTTATGGTGTACCTCAGAGAAGTTAACAATTTCCTTACAAATGCCAGATGATTTAATAGTACGTCCTGGCTTTCTGCCTGAATCAGACAATCGTCCAGGTATGGGTATATCTGAATATTTCTTTGCCTGCAAAATGCAATGACTGGAGCTAGGCACTTTCTGAATACAATGGGCGCAGTAGATAAGCCAAAGGGCAGTGCAGAAAACTGATAGTGCACGTAGCCTGCTTTGAAGCATAGGTATCTTCTGCAAGACTCCCTTATTGGGATATGCCGGTAGGCTTCCTTTAAAATCCAGTGTTGCCAACCAGGCATCTTTGCCTAGCATAGGAAGCAGCTGATTGAGAGTTAGCATCTTGAATTTTAGGATTACCAAAAATGTGTTTAGTATAGACAGGTCCAGGATAGGACACCAGGAATGGTCTTTTCTGGGTACCAGGAATGGTCTTTTCTGGGTACCAGGAATGGTCTTTTCTGGGTACCAGGAATGGTCTTTTCTGGGTACCAGGAATGGTCTTTTCTGGGTACCAGGAATGGTCTTTTCTGGGTACCAGGAATGGTCTTTTCTGGGTACCAGGAATGGTCTTTTCTGGGTACCAGGAATGGTCTTTTCTGGGTACCAGGAATGGTCTTTTCTGGGTACCAGAAAAAGTCTTGAGTAGAAACCTTGCCCCCATTCTTCTTTTGGGACAGGTTGAATCACCCTGATGCTTAAAAGAGAACTTGCTTTTGAGCCTTTGCCCACTGATTTGGGGGTAGATATGGCTAACCGTTTGGGGTTGGTAAGGAGTGAAAGTGGAATCTGTATCCTTGGAAAACTATATTTAAAACCCATTTGTCTTGGGTAATGAATTCCCAATTTTTTTGCCTGCAGGGCAATCTTTCCCCCTAAAGGAGCAGTCAGTTGTGCAGGGCTTGGAAGGTTTAAAGTTAAGTCATTGAGACAGTTTACCATAGGGGGGAGTCTTACTACTTCCTGTTTTGGAAGTGGAAGCCCCCCACTGCTTAGTCTTATGAATATCTTGGGACTGAAGCCTAGGTGTTCTGCTGGTTCTGGGTTTGGACTGAGAAGGCCTGGAAGAGGCAGGAAAGGACCAATTCTTAAGCGGGCCAATGCCTACTGAATCTGGGAGGCTGCACTTGCAGGAAATCTAACAGTTTGCATAGATTTAGCTTTTTCCTCCATCTTTTTAAGTACTTCTTCTGCTTTGTTGCCAAACAGGCGGTCTTGGTTTAAGGGAACATCCAGCAATTTAGCTTTAACATGATCTGGCAAAGATTGCTCCTTAAGCCAAGCATGCCTTCTAAGTACAGACCCAGTGACAGCAGCCCTGCAAGATGCCTCTAAATAATCAAAACCATATTGCAAAGTATGTTTTCCAACTTGTTCACCAGAATGCATTAAATCCTGTAAATCTTTATTTTCAGTACATTCAGGAATCAACATCATTTTCTGTTTAAGCAATCCACTGACATGCTGCTGATACTTTAACATATGAAATTGTCAGTTTAAGGCCCTAATGGCCAAGGTTGCAGAAGTGTATACCTTCTTACCCCATCTATCCAGTGCTCTGGAATCTCTATCAGAGAGGGTAGGATTTTTGGCAGTAGTAGCCTTAATGCCCTTGGGTCCCTGTGAAAGTCTCAGGATCTGCAGTAGGATTTTTAAAGAGGAACTTGTGAGAGTCAGGAACCCTGTAATATCTATCAGTTTTTCTGGGAGCAGGAGGTAAAGAGTCAGGGGCCAAGCTAGAGTCCGAGAAGGCAACATCAACAATGTCCAGTACAGGAGGGATGACCAAAGGCTTGTGTTGGGGCAGGAGTAAGAAATCCCTAAGCCTCTTTTTGGAGTCAGAGTAATCCTGGCTCTCCCAGTGAAAATGCTCCCTAAGAGTATGCAAGGTTTCACCAAAAGAGAAATCCTCTGGAGGGGAAGCAGAGGGAATGGAGTCCTCTGAATCAAAATCCTCATAGGTAGATAATGGTAAATCCTGTTCATCAGGGGAAACAGAAATTTCAGAGTACTGATCAGAAGAATCAGAAGGAAAATCAGTCCTAGGTCTCAGAGGGGGAAGGGTGGCTTCCCCTGATTAGAGTAATAAGGTCTTCAGCCATTCTTCTCATTTGTTTTTTAGGCATAGGGGCCTGGCCATGTGGTCTGGGCATTGGTTGTTTAGGCATGGATCAAGTTTTAGGCCTTGAGGAGGAAGAGGGCGTCGGTTTAATATGCAAGTCAGTAGGCCTGAATACACCCTCAGAAGCCGGTGCCTGCACAGCGGCTCCGGACCCATCCAAGGTAGAGACATCCGCAGGTTCCACAGTCGAAAAAGCATCTTGCTGCATACCGGACTCCGAATGGGTCTCTGCAAAGGCCTGCGAATCTGATGTAGCGGGTATCAAGGGCTGCGAAAGTGCCTCACTGAGTACCGGTGAACTGGCAACTAGCTTAGGAGAAGTGTCGTCAGCAGCTTTGGACCTATGCGGTCCGTCTCTGTCTTTATCTTTGCATTTTTTAGGAATGTCGGTAGTCATGTGGCTTACTGAAGCCATTTCTGGATAATTGAACCGAGTACCAAAATATTTAGAAGCGTAAATAAACAGACGACGAATGGTTCGAAGTTTTAATAAGGCACAAAACCAACAGCGAGGTACGTCGTGGTCTGGGCCTAGGCAAGGAATGCAGTACGAATGAAAATCTTTATGAGGTATTTGCTTTCCACAAGAAATACAATTGTTAACTTTTACTGACATCGGTTTAGAGCAAGAAAAAGGTTCCCAAATGGGGTGCTTAGCTTAGTTGAAGACTTCAGTTCTGAAACTCGAAAACAAAAATTTCAGGAGTCGGCCGACTGGCACTTGCAAACTGCTTCTGCTTCGGGCACCGCACGGCAAGAAAGACTGATGTAATGGCACCAGCTGCATGCTTTATACCCCTGACTACCACCTGACGTCATGGAAGATGAGACAGCATCCGACACAGGACCCAAGACTTTGATAATCAGGCCAACTGAGGGCTATTGTAAGCAGATAACCCAAATGTGATGACTGTAACAGTGAAACATGAACATCCATACTGACATAATCTTAGTTGCAAGCATTTTACATCATAAACCATACTAACAATTTTAGTTGCAAACATTATACATCACTTATAATCTACCCAGTCATTGTCAGTCAAATGTTACATAACTCATTCAAATCCTACCTTTTAAACTTCATTCCTCCCTTGTATGCATTGCTCCCACAACTCCACCAAAGTGGCACATGCTGGTAGAAAATTAGGTCACTATCCACATAAGTTTTATGATCCCAAACAGTTAAGTCAGCTCTTAGGGGTGTATTATTAATGTGGTATTTCCCTGGGGCAGATGACTTCCCAAAGGATACAATAATGCAATTTTTTGGTATTTAGCTTTAGCCATGATGCAGGCACCAGCTTTTTGTTTGGGAAAGTCTTCTTTCAGGATGGCTAAGTTGTTTGGGTTTCCTAGTTTATTAAACTTTTATATTATGTCTGAGTGGGGGACTGTGTAAAAAGCCATAGCCATTTCTAATTAGCCAGAGTGTGTACTGTTTCACATTTGTCAATTCCTTTCATGACTTTTTCAAAAAGGTTTACCAGGCTGAGTAAGTATGACCTGCCTTTGTTGAATCCAAACTGAGCTGGGTCCAATGTTTGCAGGTTCCCTACATCTTTACTGATTAATTCTATATTTTTTTCCATGGCTTTGCATATAAGGCTTGTCAGACTTATGGCCCTATATTTTCCTGGGTCCATGGAGGGTCCGCACTTACGCAGGGAGATAACTGTTGCTGTTCTCCTTTGACTTGGTACAAAACCCATGTTGAGGCTAAGGCTGAACAGTGTTGTTAGGCGTGTGGCTAAATCATGCCAAATGTTATTCAAGATGCATCGGAGTATATTTTTTAAAATTTATTCTACATTTGTTGACCGGGTTAGTCCGACTGAGCCTAGTGGCTCATTATCAGCGGACAGCCGGGGAGAAAAGCTCCACAATAAAATACAATTTAATGGTAAATCAGAAATAGGAATTAGACACAAGTAAAATGCTAGCATTACAGCTACATACAAATGAGTAAAGCTTTTACAGTGTTTGTTGATAATGAGGATATATATACATAGGTAGTACAATATTTGTGCATACAAAATTTATAGGACATTCAGGCTAATAAGGTTTCAATGAGGGATAGAGTATGGGGACAGAAGTGAGAAGTATGTGAGACAAAGTAAAAAGGATGTAGAAAGTCTAATTCTAGAATGTAGGTTGTTAGGGAAAAGGGGTAGTAAGGTTCTGCAAGAAAAAAGTGAAGGTGAGAAGTTATACAGGAGGAGAGAGGGGAGGAAGCTAAAAAAGGACTATGATGCTTGGGAAGTATCTTAGGGAGGATGAGTGCAGTGGCAGGACCAGATAGTTTTCAGATATTCTCTAGAGGCTGTTTTGAATTGATAAGGGTGTTTACGGGATCTAATTTCTAAAGGAAGTTTGTTCCAGGATATGGCAGGGTTGTATATAGCCTGGACACATCAATGAAGTATATTTAGTTTCTGAAAATGCTCTCAGGACTTGGTCTTGTGATATAGCTGGGGGTGGGTCAGTTTGAGGTATTTTACCTGGGACAGATGGGGGGAGGGGTAAAGTTTGAGCTGATTATGTCTGCCATTAGGTTAGCTTTATCTTTAGCTTCAGTGAAACTATCATCGTCCACAATCAACTCAACACATTGCTATATTGTACTCCTGAGACTACAAGCATAACTACAAAAGCCCTGATGTTGTCTTTAGTTTGGGTTGCTATTTTTGGCTCAGACTTGACTTTGGTGGATTTAATTAAGCACCTGAGTTTGTTTGTTTGATTTAATGATGACAGTTCTACCATTTTGGGTACCACTCTTAGTTTTGGCAAGAAATCTCTTCCTTTTATTGTATAGCTTGTTGAAATTGCAATTCCACAGGAGGTTTCACCTGGGTTTTTTACTGCATTTATTTATACAGAGAACAACCTCATCTATACAGCTGTTTACATGCTGGTACACTGTGGTAGTGTATGATTCCATATATTCAGCAGAGTTTATTTTGAGTTTGTTGTGGGTTTGTAGCTTGTCAATGAGTCACTTAGAGTATACTTCCCACATATTTGTACCTGAAATATCCTGTAGCCTAGTGTCGTCTATGCTAGTGTCTACAGCAAAAGCAACAGGGCTGTGTGGCAGTAGTCTCTGTGAAGATTCCATGTTCCCCATCAGAATGGCTAGAAGCTGACAGCAACCTCATATGTAATGCCTGACTACCCTCCAGCGTCTCTTAAGAGCCAACAAACCATCAAGATAACGGAAGAGCATATTTATAAAACTGTTCAAGCTCCACCTCAACTCTTCATGGAACAAATACAGACCCAAAATAAAACAAAGTTTGGAAACCATCAACCTTCCAGGTAGACCTCAATGATAAATAATACAGGTAGATACACCAATTTTTCCACACACCTACATTTAAAATTATATATACTAATATGAAATGGTACAATAACATTACTTGTCTTTACTGCTTACATAACTTATTAACTTTATGCTCAGAAAGAAACTCAGACTAGAATAAAGCCTGGAACCATTAGCAAATGGTCACCTCTCTCTTGACTAGTGCATATTTTCTGATGTTATCTTAAATTTTTTAAACATTCTGAACAAAATATCATCTACCCAAACAACTACAAAACTCAAAGTATGAGCAGATGCCACGGAATTCAGAAATGGTAATGCCTCACTATACACTGTGTTTTTATTTATTTTATCTGTTTTCTGACTGAATAAGCCGTGTTTTCATTTATTTTATCTGTTTTCTGACCGAATAAGCTCACTGGACACAGTTATCCCTTTTCATGAGCAACCTGTAAGCACTACATCTCTCAAATGCCCCTGATTTTGACTAGAATTATAGCTCTGTCTTCTCTAATCCCTCCTAAAACTGGTGATGTTTGAAGAAAATGTGGTGAGAAGTGCACTTAATAAATAACGACAATAATTAGAGTTATACACTTCTTTTACTTCAGAAACTATATATTAATTCACATTCTCTTATTCGGTCAATGTCCCAGGTTAACAGTACTGATATTTTAAAGTGCCCTTGATTGCCCCTGATTATTTGTTGAAAATTCCCCAATTCTGCTGAGAATTGTCCCTGACTGGTGGAGAGCTACAGTGAGCACTAACTGGTTAAATGACTTAGTCAGTCACAAAGAATGCAAATGAAGCTAGAATGAATTAACCCCTGTATTCTGGACTCAGGAAACCACTCAAACAGCACACAGCTTAATCTGCTGTGCTAACTGCAGTGTGCAACTTAATTCCTAGGGTCAGAATGCGTATGAGAACCAGCAAACGTGTCAACACCATGAGCGGTACAGTCTGTCCAGTCATAGGATCACTGTGTTTAGAATTCTCAACAATGAGTGGTCAGGCTTTTACTCAGTTACAGTAATCAACCAGAAATAAGGAACATTGCTGGTCATACAACTAGTACTAGTTTTTCTCAGGGAAAAAAATTCCATTGTTGTTTGTAATAACAATACTCTCACCTATTCCTCCGACCTTCAGAACTACACTCACTCTCCAGTAATGTTGTTTTCTAATTTTTATCAAAGTACCAAAGCATCTCATTGGTGGTGTTAACTGTATTTCGGCAATTCCCAGTTGGGGGTCGCCACAGCGGAACTCCGGTCCGCTAATGATTGGCAGTAGAATTTTACGTGCTGGCTTGCCAGGCCTAACGCACAACCTTCAACTAAGGAACGCCCATTCACGCATGTCGACACACAGAAAACGCTCTGAGAATCAAACGTGCAACGTCTAACTGTGAGGCGACAATGCTACCGCAGCACCACCACCGCAGTAGCACCACCAACAGGAAATTTAAATCAGGCTATGAGAAGCACACATGCCAGTAAAGAGTTAGCAATGACATGTGACCACTGGGAATACAACAACCCATTGGTACAGTCATTAGATTTCATGTGACCTTAATGGATCATGTTTAGGGACAGATGCAAGGAGCTAAAAGAATAGATAAGGACGACTAAGGACTGAAACGGTACCAAAAATAAGGCACAGCTACATTGTTAAGCAAAACTAATTCTGTAATTTATATGAAGGATGTGGACATTTCTGGCTATTCAGCAACATGAGGGAAAAAGACACACAGCCTCTTATTGCAATATTGTCATTGTGGAAATGAGGCTATTTTTGAAAATATCTGTTACACTTTAGAAAAAAAAAATGAAGCTCTTTGAAAATCTCTGCTACACTTTCAAAAACAATACTTCTGCTTTAAACTCCAGTTTTTTAGTCCTTGTACTGGTACAGCATCCTTTTGTTAAGAAATAACTAACCACAGATTATCTTTATGAATGAAGCTTGCAATATAGTATATACACATACCAAGACAGACACACCCAGTAACATACAGATATGAAGAAAAGCACATGCACACTTTTTTTAGAATCTGCACTGGTATTGCAAACGGTGATGACTGACTTACCGTTTCAAGTACTTTCCCCTCACTGACCTTGCAGTCATATAAAATCATTTGTGGTTATGGCTCTAGTGATATCATCATGTCTAAAAGATGCAATAATCGCAAGGAAAATCAACAAATTGTGATTTAAAGGGCCAACACAGAATTTTGTGGCACCCTCCTACTTTAAGGTAAAAAACAGCATTTTCAAGCAAATACAGGGCAGTTGAAACTTACAATAAAAGGTTACTGGCAGGGGAATAGGATTACACTGGTATGTATTTGTATTCCACCTAAAACTACTATTATAGCGCTTAGGGAAATTTTGGGAGAAAAAATAAAATTTCAGCAGACATGACTATTTATGGGTGGGGACCAGTACCTGATTTGCAATAGTGAAGGTTAGTGCACTGCATTAACACCATGAGCTGTTAATGAGCTACTTCCTGTGGTACAGGGTTTGATTCCCTCAGAGTTCACTTGTCTACTGTGTAACCTTGAGCAAGCCACTTAACGAGGCATTACTTAGGGACAAATGGAAATGTGAGTTAGACTCCTCAACAGCCTCC
This sequence comes from Protopterus annectens, assembly GCF_019279795.1. Classification (NCBI taxonomy): domain Eukaryota; kingdom Metazoa; phylum Chordata; order Ceratodontiformes; family Protopteridae; genus Protopterus; species Protopterus annectens. Next base: position 16,198,340 of record NC_056733.1, read on the forward strand.
TGGACTGCCTACCTAGTAAATACCTATGAGGACGTATCAGGGGGTCAAGAGGGGAAAATATAACAACAGAGGGTAGACTTCTGAAGAGGTATATGATTAATGTTTAGCATGGGAATGGGAATTTAGCAGCAGAAACTCAAGGCAGAATTTACGTTTTATTCCTCAAGATAAAACAAAGGAGATAGATTAGATAGAAAATATACTTCACATGAGCATCTGTATTTAATTGAAAGCTTTGAAATCCAATCCAGTAACGATATTAGATCATGCACAAATGAAAAAGTACAGTTTTGTACCTACCATAAATGTAAATGTTCAAGTGCTCATACAGCTGCAGTCATAACAGATGGGTTATCCTGCCGTCAGGCGGGTCCTCGGCATTCCAAAGTCTAGGTCCGGCATCGGTTGTCGTCGCTTCTTCCCTGACGTCAGTGTGGCAGGGGTATAAAAGAGCCAGCCGATGCCATCTTCTTCAGTTTTTCTTGCCCCAGATGTCAGGTGCCCCCAGAAGGAAGGCAAAACATAAACTTATGTAATCATGCAATATAGAATAATCAAAAAACAGTAGTTGCAAGCAAATACACCATAAAAGAATACCCCAAATAGGTTGTATGAGAAGGTGTTTGTCATAAGGCCTGTCCTAAGAGGGGATGGAGGGGGGGGGGGGAACCTGGACTGCAGAGTACTCGAACATCTACATTTATGGTAGGTACAAAACTGTACTATATTCATCGTGCATACAGCTGCAGTCATAACAGATGGGAAGAATCCCAAAGCTAAGTAGGGGTGGCAGGCACTAAGTGGAACTAGGAGGAGCAAGGATGCCCTGCAAGACAGCTGTGGCAAATCCTGCTCTAGATTTAGAGTAAAGTGGAAGGTGATAGTGTTTGGAGAATGTGTGCACTGAACTCCAAGTGGCTGCTTCCAAAATGTCCTTGGTAGGAACCCCCCTGAGGAAAGCTGCAGAGGTAGAGGTAGCTGTGGCCCTTGTGGAGTGGGATCTGATGCTTGAATGCACAGCTTTTCCATGAAATGAGTAACAAAAGCGTATGCAGTGGGCTATCCATTTTGAGATTGTCTGTTTGGAGATAGCCTTTCCTTGAGCACCTGTAGCATAGGACACAAAGAGTTGCTCGGATTTCCTGAATGGCTTTGTCCTGTCCAAATAATAACGAAGTTGTCTGTGAATGTCCAAGGAATGTAGTAGTCTTTCCTCTTTGTTTTGTGGGTTAGGGTAAAAGGTAGGTAAGTGGATAGTCTGATTCAAGGCTACACTGGATACTACCTTTGGCATAAAGGTAGGGCTGGTTCGTAAGTAAACTCTGTCCTGATGGAAAATGATGAAAGGTTGCACAGCTATGAGGGCCTGTAGTTCCGAAACCGTGCATGCTGAGGTGATAGCCAGAAGGAAGGCTGTTTTCCATGACAAGTATTGTAGAAGCAGTTGGCTCAAATGGAGGAAGGGTCAGCTTTTCCAATATGAAGTTGAGGTCCCAAGCAGGGACTGGTGGTTTCCTTGGGGGTCTTATATTCTTTGCCCCTCTGAGGAACTGCCTTAAGAGAGGATGAGAGAATAAAGGAGGATCTGTGTTGTATTGTGCAGAAATGACTGAAGCGTGGATTTTGATGGAGAAGGAAAGTCCACTGTTTAACATCTCAGCTAGGTACTGTAAAATTTGAGGTAAATTTATTACCCAAGGATTCTGGCCCTTTTTCTGATTCCGGGCACAAAATCGTTTCCATCTGGCGGAGTAGGCTTTTCTAGTAGAAGGTCTTCTGGCCTCCAAGATGACATCCTGCACCTCCTTGGAGAGGAGGGTCTGTTGTGAAATCAAGGGATTCTCCATGCAGCTAGATTTAGGGTTTTGAGCTGGCTGTGAAGAGTTTTGAAGTTGTGCTGGGACAACAGAAGAGGCACTAGAGGTAGGATCCATGGTGGGGAATGTGTCAGGCTCTTCAGGAGCGGATACCAGTGTTGTCTTGGCCAATCTGGAGCAATGAGAATAATTTTCGGCCTCTCTGCTCTGGCTTTTAATAGAACTTTGGGCAGCAGAGGAAGAGGCGGAAAGGCATAGACTGTCAACATTGTCCAATTGAAAGAAAGTGCGTCCACTTTCCAGGCCTGTGGATGATAGGTCCTTGAACAAAAATTTTTCAATTGGTAATTTCTGTGGGTAGCAAAGAGATCTATGCCTGGCTGTCCCCATGCCTGAGTTATCTTTGTGAAAACTTGAGGATGCAACTTTCATTAAATGCGGATGTGTCATATTTCTGCTTAGGCTGTCTGCCAGTGTGTTTTCCTTCCCTGGCAGGAATTGTGCCTGAAGTTGGATTTGCAATTCCAGAGCTGTGTTCCATAGGGTCATGGCTAGTCTGCACAGGGGGTATGAATGAGTTCCCCCCTGTTTGTTTATGTACCACATCACTGTGGTGTTGTCTGTCCTTATCAATAGCTGGCCTGGATGCAGTAGGTCTTTGAAGGCCATAAAAGCTTTTTGCACTGCTAGCATTTCCTTTTGGTTGATGTGTAGGTGCTTCTCTTTTTGGGACCATTTTCCCTGAATGCAATGATCTGTCACGTGTGCCCCCGAGGCGTCTGTTGTGATGATTTGAGTTGCTTGAGGTACGCAGAAAGGGAGACAGTACAGTTTTGTACCTACCATAAATGTAGTTGTTCGAGTGCTAATACAGCTGCAGTCATAACAGATGGGTTCTCCTGCCGTCAGGCGGGTCCTCGGTCGGCCAAATTCCAAAGTCTAGCTCCGGCGTCGGTTGTCGTCGCTTCTTCCCTGATGTCAGTGCGACAGGGGTATAAAGGAACCAGCCGACGCCATTTTCTTCTGTTTTTCTTGCCCCAGATGTCAGGTGACCCCAGAAGGAAGGCAATACATAAATTTGTGTAATAATGCAGTGCAATATAATCAAAATACAGTAGTTGCAAGCAAATACATCATAAATGAATACCCCAATCAGGTTGTATGAGGATGTGTTAGCCTATAGGCCTGTCCCAAGAGGGGAAGGAGGGAGGGAAACCTGGACTGCAGCTGTATTAGCACTCGAACATCTACATTTATGGTAGGTACAAAAAACTCTACTATGTTCATCATGCATACAGCTGCAGTCATAACAGATGGGTAGAATCCCAAAGCTAAGAAAGGGGTGGTAGGCACTAGGTGGAACTAGGAGGAGCCAAAATGCCCTGCAAGATTGCAGTGGCAAAGCCTGCTCTAGATTTGGAGTATAATGGTAGGTTGTAGTGCTTGGAGAAGGTATGCACAGAACTCCGAGTGGCTGCTTCCAAAATATCCTTGGTAGGAACTCCTCTGAGGAAGGCTGCAGAGGTGGCTGGGGCCCTGGTGGAATGAGTTCTAATGCCTGTAGGTACAGTTTTGCCATGAAAGGAATAGCAAAAGCATATGCAGTGGGCTATCCATTTTGAGATTGTCTGTTTGGAAATTGGCTTTCCTTGAGCTCCTACCGCATAGGCCACAAAGAGCTGTTCTAATTTTCTGAAAGGCTTTGTTCTGTCCAAATAATAACGCAGTTGTCTGTGGATGTCCAAGGAATGTAGTAATCTCTCCCCTTTGTTTTGAGGATTAGGATAAAAAGTAGGTAAATGTATGGCCTGATTTAAAGCTACCCTGGATACCACTTTAGGCATAAAGGACGGGTTGGTTCCTAAGGAAACTCTGTCCTGATAGAAGATGATAAAAGGCTGGACAGCCATGAGAGCCTGTAGTTCTGAAACCCTACGAGCTGAGGTGATAGCCAGAAGGAAAGCTGTTTTCCAGGACAAATATTGCAAATCTGATGAGGCAGCTGGCTCAAAGGGAGGCAAGGTCAGTTTTTCCAGAATGAAATTAAGATCCCAAGCAGGTATTGGTTGTTTCCTTGGAGGTCTTAAATTCTTAGCCCCTCTGAGGAACTGTCTTAAGAGAGGGTGAGAGAATAAAGGTGGATCAGTGTTGTATTCTGCAGAAATGGCTGAGGCATGGATTTTGATGGAGGAGAAAGAAAGTCCACTGCTTAGCAGTTCAGCCAAATATTGTAGTATTTGAGGTAAATTCAGTTTTCCAGGATCCTGGCCCTTTTCTCATTCCAAACACAAAAACGTTTCCATTTTGGAGTAAGCTTTTCTAGTTGATGGCCTTCTGGCCTCCAAAATGACATCCTGCACCTCCTTGGAGAGTAGGGTCTGTTGTGATGCTAAGAAATCTTCCATGCAGCTAGATTGAGTGTTTTTAGCTGGCTGTGAAGAGTTTTGAAGCTGTGCTGAGTCAGAAGAAGAGGCATTAGAGGCAGGGTCCATGGTGGGGAATGCGTCAGGCTCCTCAGGAGTGGGTACCAGTGTTGCCTTGGCCAGTCTGGAGCAATGAGAATCATCTTTGGTCTGTCTGCTCTGGTCTTCAATAGAACTTTGGGCAACAGAGGAAGAGGTGGGAAGGCATAAACTGTCATTGATGTCCAACTGAAAGAGAGCGTCCACTCTCCAGGCCTTTGGATGGAAGATCCTTGAGCAGAATTTTGTCAATTGATGATTTTTGTGGGAGGCAAAGAGATCTATGTCTGGCCTTCCCCATTCTTGGATTATTTCTGTAAAAACCTTTGGATGCAATTTCCATTCGTGTGGATCTGTCATGTTCCTGCTTAGGTTGTCTGCCAGCGTGTTTTCCTTGCCTGGCAAGTACTGTGCTTGTAGTTCCATTTGAAAGTCCATGGCCATGTTCCAAAGTGACATGGCCAGTCTGCATAGGGGGTAAGAATGTGTTCCTCCCCGTTTGTTTATGTACCACATAACTGTGGTGTTGTCCATTCTTATCAATAGTTGACCTGGTTGTAGAAGGTCCTTGAAAGCTATAATAGCATTTATTACTGCTAGCATTTCTTTTTGATTGATGTGAAGGTGCTTTTCTTTTTGTGACCATTTGCCCTGAATGCACCGATCTGTCATGTGCGCCCCCCAGGCATAGTCCGAGTCGTCTGTTGTGATGACTTGATTTGCTTGAGGCTTGCTGAATGGAAGACCTGTGTTTGTTTGACATGCTTGAGCCCACCACAGAAATTCCTTTTGCAGACATGGAATTAGTGGTATTATTGTTTCCAAACTGTGGCTGTGTTGAGACCATATGTTTTTCAGGTACCATTATAGTTTCCTCATATGCAGCTTTGCACATGGGATTAGTAAGATGCAAGATGCCATGAATCCCAGAGCCTGCAGGATTTTCCTTGCAGTCAGCCTGGTGCAATTTGCCAGTGTTCTGAAGCATTGAATTAGTTGCCCCTGCTTCTCTGGCGTGAGGTACGCCATCTGGGTGTTTGTGTCCGAATTGGCACCCAGGAAAATTATCTTCCGAGAGGGTATTAGCCTTGATTTATTTTTGTTGACTGTGTATCCCAGAGAGTTCAACAACATTATTACATAAGCCAGATGTTTCAGAAGAATGTGCTTGCTGTCTGCTTGGATCAGGCAGTCGTCCAAATAGGGGTATATTTGTATCCCTTGAAGTCTGCAGTAGGCAATTACTGATGCCAGGCATTTTGTGAATACTCTGGGTGCAGTAGATAAGCCAAAGGGCAATGCAGAGAACTGATAATGGGTTGAACCTGCAAGAAATCTGAGGTACCTTCTGCAATTTTGTCTGATTGGGACATGCAGGTATTCCTCCTTGAGGTCCAATGTTTCCAGCCAAGACTCCTTGCCCAGCATGGAAAGAAGTTGCTGTAGAGTGAGCATCTTGAATTTTGGTACGAGTAGAAATGTGTTTAGGATGGATAGATCCAAAATAGGTCTCCAATCTTTTCCTTCCTTGGCACCAGAAATAGCCTGGAATAAAAACCTTGACCTTGTTCATGCGTAGGTACCTCTTGAATAGCTTTCATGTTTATGAGATCTGTAATTTGCCTTTGTGCCTCTGCCCTTTGATTGTGTGGCAGGATTGGCATGCCTCTCATTTTTGGAAGGGTGTGAAAATGGAATTTGTAGCCTCTGTTTATAATGTCCAGGATCCATTTGTCCTTTGTGACAATATGCCAATTTTTTGAAAATAATGCCAGCTTTCCTCCTAAGGGGGCTGCCATTTGAGACTTGGTTGGCATGCAAAGGGGAAAGTCATTGGGTTTGCTTTCTGAAAGATTGCGAGTTATCCTCACCATCTCTTTGTGTAGGAGCTTGCCATTGTCTGCCTCTAAACGATCCTTGGGATTGACCTCTGCCCCTCGGGCGCCTGTATCTGCCTCTTTGGGGTCTGTCCGTGGCAGGAAAGGACCAGTTTTTGGAAGACCAATTTCTACTAAAACGTGGGGGTTGTACCTGTAGAAATTCTTTCACAGTTTGCATTGATTTAGCCTTTTCCTCCATTTTCCTTAACACCTCCTCAGCATTAGCACCAAATAGTACATCCTTTTGAAGAGGGGCGTCTAGTAATTTAGCTTTGACATGATCAGGCAAGGCTTGTTCCTTAAGCCAGGCATGCCTACGTATGACTGATCCTGTAACAGCAGCTCTACATGAGGCCTCTAGAGTATCAAAACCACATTGTAAGGTATGCTTACCCACTTGTTCTGCACTATGCATCAAATCCTGCAACTCCTTCAAGTCTGGTTGTTCAGGTTGTGACATTTTACTTTTCAATTGTGATAACAATAACTGTTGGTATTTTAGCATATGAAACTGACAGTTTAAGGCCCTCATGGATAAGGTAGCCAAGGTATATACCTTTTTTCCCCACCTTTCTAAGGATCTTGAGTCTCTCTCGGAAGGTAATGGATTTTTAGCAATGGAGGCCTTAACTCCCTTGGGGCCCTGTGAGATGGTTTCTGGGTCAGCAGCATGGCTTTTGTATAGAAATTGGTGTGAGTCAGGAACCTTGTAGTACCTGTCAGGCTTAACTGGAGCTGGAGATAGAGTCCGGGTTAAGGCAAGCCTCCGAGTAAACATCATCTAGGATGTGCAAGACAAGAGGTATAGCCAGAGGCCTGTGCTGAGGTAGCAAGAGAAATACCCTGAGCCTTTTCTTGGAATCTGAATAATCTTGGCCTTCCCAGTGGAAGTGTTCCCTTAAGGTATGCAAAGTTTCCCCAAATGAGTAATCCTCTGGGGGGGAGACAGAAGAGATGGACTCCTCCGCATCAGAGTCTTCAAAAGGGGAGTAAGAATGTTCCTGTTCATCAGAGTGCTCTGAAATAATGGAGCCCTGATCAGAGGAGGGGGAATCTTCCTCCACTCTGGGCCTTTTGTCCGGTGGGGGCTGAGAATCTCTGATAAGAGTAATTAAATCCTCAGCCATTTTAAGCATCTGTTTCATAGGCATGGGGCCTGGAGATGGGCCCTGTGTAGCTGGTCTCAGAGTGCAAGGTTGCTTTAGACTTTGTGAAAGCCTTGATGTAGAAAGAAGAGGAAGGTCTGAAGACACCTTGACTGGAGGTGGACCTGTCCACATTCTGAGTTTCAACGCCAAGAGTGGCTTCGGTATCTGTAGTCGGGGTGTGGGCCGAGGAGCCTGCGACCTCGGGCACAGGAGACACCATCAAAGAAGTGTCGTCGGTAGTCAGTGGCTGCGTAGGCGCCTCGCTGAGAACCGGACCACGTGTAGTCGGCTTTGGCGTGGTGTCGGTAGAGGCCGCGGACCTCGTGTGTCAGTCCTTGTCTTTGCGTTTTTTAGACAAAACCGGAGTCGGAGTATCTGACGACATAGTAGAGTTAAATGCTTTCCCAAAATAATGCTGGGCGAACTCCACCCGACGCTTAATAGTGCGTTTGTTGAATGTAGCACAAAAGCGACAGACCGAGATGTCATGGTCTGGGCCTAAACAAGGTATACAGAGGGAATGGAAATCCTTATGTGGTATTTGCTTCCCACAAGAACTACAATTATTAACTTTGTCTGACATCGGTCTGAGGCAAGAAAAGTTTCCCCAACGAGGTACTTAGCTTTTAAGAAGACTTCGGTTTCCAAATTTTCTTAATCTCAGGAGCTGGCCGACCGGCGCTTGCAAATTGCTTCTACTTCGGGCACCGCGCGGCAAGAAAGACTGAAGAAAATGGCGTCGGCTGGTTCCTTTATACCCCTGCGCACTGACGTCAGGGAAGAAGCGACGACAACCAACGCCGGACCTAGACTTTGGAATTCAGCCGACCAAGGACCCGCCTGACGGCAGGAGAACCCATCTGTTATGACTGCAGCTGTATGCACGATGAACATCTATGTTTCTTTGGCATGCTTGAGCCCACCACAGAAATTCCTTTTGAAGACATGGAATGAGTGGTATAATTGTTTCCAAACTGTGGCTGTGTTGAGACCATAAGTTTTTTAGGTACCATTGAAGTTTCCTCATATGCAGCTTTGCACATGGGATCAGAAGGATGCAAGATGCCAGGAATCCCAGAGCCTGCAGGACTTTCCTTGCAGTCAGCCTGATGAAGGTTGCCATTTTGCTGAAGTATTGAGATAGTTGCCCTTGTTTGTCTGGCGTGAGGTAGGCCATCTGGGTGGTAGTATTCAAGATGGCACCCAGGAAAATTATTTTTTGAGAGGGTATTAGTTTTGATTTATTTTTGTTGACTGTGTATCCCAAAAAGTTCAACAGTTTTATTACAAACGCCAGGTGTTTCAGAAGTATGTCCTTGCTGTCCGCTTGGATCAGGCAGTCGTCCAGATATGGGTATATTTGTATTCCTTGAAGTCTGCAGAAGGCAATTACTGATGCCAGGCATTTCGTAAACACTCTGGGCGCAGTAGATAAGCCAAAGGGCAATGCAGAGAATTGATAATGGGTTGAACCTGCAAGAAATCTGAGGTATCTTCTGCAATCTTGTCTGATAGGGACATGCAGGTATGCCTCCTTGAGGTCCAATGTTACTAGCCAAGACTCCTTGCCCAGCATGGAAAGAAGCTGCTGTAATGTGAGCATCTTGAATTTTGGTACCTGTAAATATGTGTTTAGGATGGATAGGTCTAAAATAGGTCTCCAATCTTTGTCTTTCCTTGGTACCAGGAATAGTCTGGAATAAAACTCTTGACCTTGTTCTTTTGCAGGTACCTCTTGAATAGCTTTCATGTCCATGAGAGCTGAAATTTGTTTTTGTGCCTCTGCCCTTTGATTTTGTGGCAGGTTTGGCATGCCTCTCATTTTTGGAAGGGTGTGAAAGTGGAATCTGTAGCCTCTGTCTATAATGTCCAGAATCCATTTGTCTTTTGTGACAATATGCCAATTTTTTGAGAATAATGCTAGTTTTCCGCCCAAAGGTGCTGCCATTAAAGCTTTGCTTGGCAGGTAAAGGGGGAAGTCATTGTGTCTGCTTTCTGAATGACTGTGATCTATCGTCTCCACGTCTTGGGGTTGGTGCTTGCCATTGTCTGGCTCTGAATGATCCTTGAGGTTGCCCTCTACCCCTTGGGTGTCTGTATCTGCCTCTTTGAGGTCTGTCCGTGGCTGGAAAGGACCAATTTTCTGAAGGCCAGTTTCTGCTGAAACGTGGAGGTTGTACCTGCAGGAAATATTTTACTGTTTGCATTGATCTCACTTTTTCCTCCATTTTCTTTAGTACCGCCTCAGCTTTAACACCAAACAATACATCTTTTTCAAGAGGTGCATCTAGTAATTTAGCTTTGACATGATCTGGTAAGGCTTGCTCTTTGAGCCAAGCATGTCTACGTATGACAGACCCTGTAACAGCAGCTCTACATGAGGCCTCTAAAGCATCAAAACCACACTGCAAGGTATGTTTACCCACTTGCTCTGCACCATGCAACAAATCCTGCAACTCTTTTAAATCTGGTTGTGTCATTTTGCTTTTCAACTGAGATAACAAAAACTGTTGATACTTTAACATATGAAACTGACAGTTTAATGCCCTCATGGTTAAAGTGGCTGAGGTATACACCTTTTTCCCCCACCTTTATAAAGCTCTGGAATCTCTCTCTGAAGGTAATGGGTTTTTAGCAGTAGAGGCCTTAATTCCCTTGGGACCCTGTGAAATAGTTTATGGGTCAGCAGTACGGCTGTTGTATAGGAACTGGTGTGAATCAGGAACCCGGTAATACCTGTCTGGTTTAACAGGAGCTGGAGGTAAAGAATCTGGGTTGAGTCTGGCTTCTGTGTACACATCATCTAACATATCTAAAACAGGAGGGATAGCCAGGGGCCTATGCTGGGGGAGCAAGAGAAAATCCCTGAGCCTTTTCTTGGAATCTGAGTAATCTTGGCCTTCCCAGTGAAAGTGTTCCCTCAAAGTATGCGGGGTTTCCCCAAAAGAGTAGTCCTCAGGGGTGGAGACCGAGGGAATAGACTCCTCTGCATCAGAGTCTTCAAAAGGAGAATAGAATAGGTATAAGTCCTGGTCCCCAGAATGTTAAGAGGTGATAGAGGCCTGATCTGAGGAAGGGTAGTCTTCCTCTAATCTGGGCCTTTTGTCCGAGGGGGGTTGAGAATTAGAAGTTATGTACTCACCATAACGTTCCATCTGAGTAGGTGTATTCATTTGTCTGCACCCTGTGGGTTATGGATCCGATATCGGATCCGAACCGGCATGGTTTTCCAGCTATGGATCCGAGCTCTCAGCTCCTCCCCTCATCCATAATGCCCTGCTCTCCCTACATGACCTCAGATCGAGTTTGCCAACAATATAAATACTCTGAAAAGGGTAACACATAATATGCAGGAAACTGAAAAGGCCAGGGGATAGGAGGCGGGATGGTTGCAGACAAATGAATACACCTACTCAGATGGAACGTTATGGTGAGTACATAACTTCTAAATCTGAAGTAGGAGATTCATTTGTCTGCAACCTGTGGGACAGAGTCCCCAGCTACCTGAATCTTGGGCGGCCATCATGGAAGGATATTCCGGAGCACCGCGGAGCCAAAGGATGCTCTACCCCTAGATGTAATATCCAACTTGTAGTGGGAAATAAAAGTATGAGATGAAGCCCAAGTGGCTGCTGAACAAATATCATCCAGAGGAATCCTAGCCTTAAAGGCCGCCAAGGTAGAAACTGACCGGGTTGAATGGGCATGTACTCCCTCCGGTGCGGGCCTTCCAGAAGCTTGATAAGCCAATAAGATGCACTGCGAAATCCAGCGTGATAATGAGACTTTGGAAATTGTCTTGCCCAAACTAAATTTAGCAAAGGAAATAAACAACTGGTCGGATTGCCTATGACCAGCTGTCCTGTTTAGATAAAATCTAAGTTGCCTGTGAACATCTAAGGAATGAAGCTTGTATTCACCCCTGTTTTGATATTTAGGAAAGAAAACAGGGAGGTTAATGGATTGATTAATATTTGCTTCAGAAGCTACCTTAGGAAGAAAGGACGGGTTGGTCCTGAGGTATACACGGTCCGGATGACAGACCAAGTAAGGAGGCTTGGCTGATAAGGCTTGAAGTTCTGAAACTCTCTTGGCCGAGGTAATGGCTACTAAAAAGGCCGTCTTGAAAGATAAAAATTTCAGATCTACCGTCACCGCAGGTTCGAAGGGGGGAGCGGTCAAGGCCTGAAGGACCAAAGAAAGGTCCCAAGGAGGAACCACTTGCTTTACAGGGGGCCTGAGAAGAAAAGTACCTTTTAGGAAAATCTTACACAATTTGGCAGACATCAGTGGACTGGAGTCGTGACCAATATGATAATGAGAAATTGCCGCAAGTTGCACTTTGACTGTGGAACTGCTGGCACCATCATTAAAAAGAGTGGTTAAGAAGTCAAGCACCAGAGGAAGGGGAACTGTGAAGGGGTTTAGACCTTGCCGCTCCGCCCACATGGAGAACCATTTCCACTTGCTGCGGTAAACTTTCCTGGTGGATGGTTTATGAGCCGCCACCAGGATGGCCTTAACAGGAGACGAAATACCGGGAGTCCTGATCAGGAGTGGAACTGGAGCAGCCAAGCAGTCAGCTTCAGGTTGTCCAGATTCGGGGCCGATAAGCGGGATGGGTGAGATATCAGATCCGGAATGGGATCTAGAATCCAAGGAGGATTCACTGAGTAAGACCTTAGGAAAGTGAACCAGATCTGTAGAGGCCAAAATGGGGCAATGAGAATCATTCTGCACCCCAACTGAGAGGCTTTCTGAAGAACTTGGAGCATCAGAGGCAAGGGGGGGTAAGCATAAAGAAGACCGGGTGGCCAAGCATGCACCAGAGTGTCTCTTGGGGTATCTCCGGGAGGAGGTATTACAGCGAAAAAACTGTCGCACTTGGTGTTTGAGGGAGACGCAAAAAGATCGCAACAAGGAGTTCCCCACCGTGCGAAGATGCATTTCGCTACCTGAGCATTGAGAGACCACTCGTAAGGGGTGAGAATGGTGCGACTGAGTTTGTCCACAAGGATGTTGGACCGACCCGGAATATGCGTTGCTATGAGAAAGCAGTTGGTGGAGATTGCCCATTCCCACACTCTCATGGCTTCTCGACAAAGAGGGTAAGACCTGGTTCCTCCTTGCTTGTTGATATACCAGACGACAGACATGTTGTCCGACTGAATCGCAATAGTTCCCAAGGGAAGAAAGGCCTGAAGTGCTAGCAACGCTAAGAGCACTGCTCTCATCTCTAGAACGCTGATATGCAGTAAGGTCTCTGAATCATTCCACGTGCCTTGGACCGTCCGGCCTGCAAAATGCCCCCCCCACCCGAGGCGGGAGGCGTCCGTGGTCACCGTGGCGAGAGGGGGAGAAGCACAAAAGGGGCGGACTCCGTGGAGATCTGGAGAGTGGAGCCACCACAGGAGGGACCGCTTGCAAGCCTTGCTGATCGCAATGGGATGATGCATAGGAAGAGCAAGATACGACCACTGAACTAGGAGTGTCCATTGAAGGATGCGCATATTGAACCTGGCGAGAGGGAGAAGAGCTATCGCTGCCGCCATGGAGCCTAGAGCCCTCAGGACCAACTCCGCCGGAACTGAGCTGGAGTGGAGAATGGCCCGCACCTGGAGCTGCAGATTCTGAATTCTGTCCACAGTGAGGAAGGCTCTTAACCGTCTTGTGTCTAACCTGGCACCTATAAAATCTATGAACTGCGTGGGTGCTAGGTTGGATTTTTCTGTATTTATTGTGATGCCCAGACGGGGAGCTAGATGGAGAAAGGAGTCTCGCGCCAATAATAGTAGATGCCTTGTTGGAGCGGTGAGAAGCCAGTCATCCAGGTAAGGGAAGACCTGCACCCCCTGAAGCCTCAGGTGGGCCGCTACCACTGCTAATACTTTGGTGAACACCCTGGGGGCTGTGGTGAGACCAAAGGGAAGGACCTGGAATTGGTAGTGACTGGCTCCCAGCCGGAAGCGGAGAAACCTCCTGGAGTGCCTGTCCATTAGTATGTGGTAGTACGCATCCTTGAGGTCTATGGAGCACATCCAGTGATTTTCTCCCAGAAGGGGGAGGATAGACTGCAACGTAACCATTCGGAACTTCTCCTTGGGAACTGCCAGGTTCAAGAGTGAAAGGTCTAAAATTGGTCTTAGATCCCCCGTCTTTTTTGGCACTAAAAAGAACCTGGAGTAGAACCCTGATCCGATCTGGTCTGGGGGGACGGGCTGGATGGCTCTTTTCTTTAGCAGATGGCCAATTTCTGCCAAAGCGGCCTCCCACTGACCGGGTGGAACGTCGGGGAGGGACTTCAATTTTGGCATGTGACTAAATGGGATATGGTATCCTCTGGATATGATTTGGAGGACTCAGCGGTCTGATGTTATGGACTCCCATGCCGCTAGGTACTCCAAAAAACGTCCCCCGACTGCCTCCAGAGTGGAGCAGCCGGGCAACCCTTCAGGGCTACTGCGTGGGCCGTTCAGAGAAGGGTTCTCTGGACCCGAAGTTCCTGGGAGACCCTCTGCCCCTGGGGCGGCGTCCTCCCTGTCCTCCTCTGCCACGGAAGGACTGGTTGTCCGGAGCGGGTTGGGATTGCTGCGACTTACGGAACCACATCTTCTTCTGGCCCTTTTGGTTCCTAGAATAGGGCCTCTGGGGCACAGAAAAACGGATTCCGACGGCAGACAGCGTCTTCCCGTCCTTTTCGCTCTGGGTCAAGGTATCACGAACAGTTTTGCCAAAGAGGGCAGAACCATCGAAGGGCGTCGCAAATGACGCCTTGAAGGGCTCCGTGAAATGCAATGGCGGAGCCAGCCCTGACGTCTGGTCACTAGGCCTTCGCCTGCGCCTCTAGCGGCACCTTCCGTAGCATGGGACAGTAACCGCATAGAGGTATTAGTGACGGACCTGAGAGTAGCCATACGGGTGGAGTGCAACACTTTGTCCTCCTCCGACATGGACTCTGGGGGGATGCAGCGTATTCCTTGATAAGATCGCGCTGCATCCTAATCACATGTGCCAGGTAGTTCAGCGCCCTTACTGAGAAGGTCGCTGAACTAAACATCCGCTTCCCCAAGCGGTCCATCATCCGAGACTCCTTGCTCGGGGGATGGACTGAGGGACTCTCCTGAGCAAGTTCCCTCTTGGTGGCTGCCGCCGTCAACATGGCATCTACCGGAGGCCCCTTACTCCAATGGGCACGGTCAGCCGGGGGACTAAGTATACGGTCTGGCCTTTTTGGGATTGGCTCCACGGTGTCCGGTTCCTTCCACGTCCTGGTGGTAATCAGGTCCACCAGGGGGTTGGCAGGAGGGGACACCCAAGAGGTAGACGGGCCCGCTTCAAATACCTCCAAGAACACAGACTCGTCCGAGGAAGACTTGGGGGCAGACCCCCCCCTTATGCGGAGCATTTCCATGATGTCTCCAAAGGAGACATCCTCAGGGGGTGATCTTGGGGAGCCTTCCTCTTCCTCCAAGTCCGTGTCTTCAGTGAGAGACTCGGGGGAGTCTATGTGCCTTCTTTTGCACGTATGTTTGCGGGGGGCATCCTCCGGGGGGCTGTCAGAGGACTCCTTGCAAACTGTGACCTGTTCCAAAGGAACAACTTGGGGCAAAGGAGCGGGCTGTCCCAATGGCCGGATGGTGGAAGCCTAGCCCAGTGCAGATGGAGCGCGGGACGGAGCTGAAGCAAGTGCCGGGGGTCCGGAAACCCTCAACAGTGCCCTCTCCACTACATCAAATGCCGAGGGGGAGCCGACCTCGACCAAAGGATCTGATAATCGGATCCCCCTGGGATCTGAGGAGTGGATCGGAGCCGGCACCGAAGCGTTCGGATCTGAGGGGACAGTGCACTCCGACACAGACGGCGCCGAAGGAGCACTGATCCCCCCGGATCCGAAGCTCGGATCCAGGCTCCGAGAGGTCAGATCCGAAGCACTCGAGGGCAGGGTCGGATCCGAAGTACCGAGTACTATCGGTGCCGACCCACCCCGGCTCGGCTGCTCGGCTCCAACTGCTCCGAACCCGGGTAGCGGGTCGGAGAAGGAGCTATAGGTTTAAAGAAAGGGGTCGAGCCCCCCCCCCAAAGGGGGGGGGGAGGCAAGAGCACTCCCATCTGCATCTGGGCCTGGATGAACCTTCTCATCATCCGGTCCAGATCAGCATCCGATAAACTATAAGTCGATCTCGACGAGGCTACCGAGGTAGGCCTTGAGTGCCTCCTGGATAACCTCGACGGAGATCGGGTCTCCTCCTCCTCAGGTCCCGGTGAAAAGCACATGGGCAACCGGAGCCGAGGAGGGGGAGAACCAGCAGACAAGGAGGCCGGAGGAGAAGCCCGCTTGGCAGGCGGGGCCGAAACAGAGGTCTCGGCCCGCCACTTATGGTGCTTCTCCCTCCGGTCCTTCTTTCTAGCTTCCCTCTCCTCCAAACCACTACAGGGAGGTTGAGTCCCAGGAGGAGGAGGGGAGCGGAGAGGGAACCGTAGACACGGTACCCCCCGAAGGAGCGGAAGCCGGAGCCGAGTCCAGGGGCAAAAGTCCCGCCAGGACCAGCTTAGACCTCCGCTCCTTCAATGCCCTGGGGTTGAACCCTGCACAAATGGAACATCCAGAAGTGAGGTGCTCAACCCCAAGGCATCGAACGCACAGAGTGTGGCCATCAGCAGGGGAAAGCTTATGGCCACACTCGGAGCACTTCGAAAAAATAGCCTTAGGTTGTTCAGACATCCTAAGAGCCTAGCTTTTACTTAAACTAATCTAAAAAAGTAAAAGTAAACTAGTCACACAACACAGGCCCAAACACACACTATGCTACCAGCGAGGGAAGGGAAACTAAATATAAAAAGGTTAATAAAACTAAACAACTTTAGCTACAAAAAGGGAAACCTAAACTTTCACACAAAACTGTCAAAAAAGTTAAATTTTAGCACTAGAAAAGCTGAATAAAGACACTTAGCTGTAGAGCTCAAGAAACCAATCTGGTCACCAGCGCGGCAAACTAGATCATGTAGGGAGAGCAGGGCATTATGGGTGAGGGGAGGAGCTGAGAGCTCGGATCCATAGCTGGAAAACCATGCCGGTTTGGATCCGATATCGGATCCATAACCCACAGGTTGCAGACAAATGAATCTCCTACTTCAGATCCCCTGATAAGAGTAATCAAATCCTCAGCCATTTTAAGCATCTGTTTTTTAGGCATGGGGCCTTGAGAGGGGGTCTGAGGTCCCTGTTTTTTAGTTTTCATGGCTGCTTTAGATTTTGTGAAAGCTTTAATAGAGAAGGAGGAAGGCCTGAAGACACCTTGAGAAATGACAGGCCTGTCTAAACTCAGAGTTTCCCCAAGAGTGGCGTCGGTATCTGTAGTTGGAATGGGGACCGAGGAGCCTGCGACCTCGGGTACTGAAGACACCGGTAATGAAGTGTCATCGGTACTCAGGGGCTGTGTAGGCGCCTCGCTGAGAACCGGAGAACCGGTAGTCGGCCTTAGCGTGGTGTCAGTAGAAGTCGCGGACCTCATATGTCAGTCCTTATCTTTGCGTCTTTTACTCAAAACAGGAGTCGGAGTATCCGACAACATAATATAATTAAATTTTTTACCAAAATAGTGAAGGGCGAACTCCGCCCGATGCTTAATAGTGTGTTTGTTGAATCTAGCACAAAAACGGCAGGCCGAGACGTCGTGGTCTGGGCCTAAGCAAGGAATACAGAAGCAGTGGAAATCCTTATGCGGTATTTGCTTCCCACATGAAATGCAATTATTAACTTTGTCTGACATCGGTCTGAGGCAAGAAAAGTTTCTAACGGGTACTTAGCTTTCAAGAAGACTTCAGCTGAAATATTTTCGTAAATCTCAGGAGCTGGCCGACCGGCACTTGCGAACTGCTTCTGCTTCGGGCACCGCACGGCAAGAAAGACTGAAGAAGATGGCGTCGGCTGGCTCTTTTATACCCCTGCCACACTGATGTCAGGGAAGAAGCGATGACAACCGACGCCGGACCTAGACTTTGGAATTCGGCCGACCGAGGACCCGCCTGATGGCAGGATAACCCATCTGTTATGACTGCAGCTGTATGCACGATGAACATTTAGGATAAAGATGCAGGGCAATGATGTAAAAATGAGGCACTGGCACTTTCCCACTCACTTGTTTAAAAGAGGAATTTAAGCAATGGGTAGTGGATATGATTAGAGTCTTTATGGAAGACATAAATTACTTCAGGAGGGACATCTATTGAGTGCGATAACATAAAAATGGAGTTTAAAAATATGGCAAGAATAAGACAGAGTTAGATGGGAAATAGTAATAGGAATTGTTTAGGGGCGTGACAAAGGTTAAAACACTGCAAAAGAAATTGAATCTGACAGAAGAGGAGCAATTTCAGAGTGCTGCAGTGAGAATAAGGGAATATTTACATAATATGCATGAGTTTAGAAAGGTTGTTGATAAACAACTATTTTTGATAACTCTAGAGCATAAAAAGTTTTCGCACAATGAGAGAGGTAACAGAAAGTAGAAAGGCACACAGAGTCTTTGACAATTAAAATAACTTGAGATCCTGTAAAGATATTAGAGAGGTTTCAGAAATGTTATGCAAATTTGTATAAAACAGAGGAATGGGGTAACCAAGAAAAGGCACAAATGAAAATATTTATGGAAGACTTAATTAAGCCAAGAAGATAAAAATCATCAATTAATAGCCAAGACAGGAAGACACATGATAAAAACAGTAATGTTATAATCAATCAACAGGGAAGCCTCCAAGAACAATTGGTTATCCTATGGAATTTTGGAAGTTAGGTAGGAAAAAATCAGGAAAGCTTCCTTAACAAAAATTTAAAAGGAGTATGTGTCCATGTATACACTAGCTAAGAGAATAGTAAAGGTGTTCCCAAAGTTGATAAATACAGATTGATGTGGTTTTATGGAAGTGAGGCAAATATTGGATAACATTAACAGGCCAATGATGATCTAGAGGGGAAACTGAGCAAAAAAATGAACATTTTTGTATTATGGAACATTCTGAGACAGTTTTAAGTCTTTTCTGATATAAATCAAATGAAATTAAAAAATAAAGGCTATAGCCGTAAACTTTGAACCCATGTATGAATTGGTTCAGCAACATTCATAAGATGAAATGCTTACTTGTACAGATTAAAAAGGATTCTGTTATGGCGGCTAATGGTATTTGGAAAGAAATCAAACAAAAGATAAACACTGTAAAAATTGAAGCTATTTATTATGAATATGGATACTAAGATGCAAGTAATGAAAATTATTTTAGTCCCCTTAGTCTTTTATAAAAGTCCAGCACATTTTTATCAACCAGAAGTCAAGTTGTGGATAATAACTAGTAAACAGCTGAAGGAATTTGTCTGGGAGGAGAAGGGCAAGAGTTAAGTAGGATATGCTGACTCTTCCCATAGACAAAGGCGGTTTTAGCTTTACCTGATTTGATTAAATACTTTAAGGCTATGCATTAAGGCTGATATGCACAACTCAAGCAAAAGATTATAAATTACAGTGGAAATGGAGATGATGAAACATGAATGGAGTTAATGAGACAGCGACAGACAGGGATTTTTGATGCAAGTCCTTAGGGAAAATAATAATCATACAGAATATTATATTTATAAAGTAGCAGAAAGTATTTCAAGAAATAAGTCAGTGTGTGAATGGAGAAAGATTTCACCAAGTATGTCTGCAAGTAGGGTTATAGAAAATAAGCAACAGGGGCCTAATATTTATCAAAAGAAAATTAACAAGGGAACTGATGTATTGGGGGCAAATAACTTGGGGAAAGGACTTTACATATCGAGTATGATACAAATTCCAGTGCCTTCTTTGTCATAACCTTGTTGCACTACAGTGACTGATTTTACATACAGTAAAATCATAGCCTCTTTTTTAGCTTATGAACTGCCCCCACTTCTCATGGATACACTACTGAAATTAGCACTTCTGTTCTGCTGAATGTTGTGATTCAGAGTTTTAACAACATTGCACTATTTTGCCTTGAGATTGTACTGCTGTTCACTTTTGTCTTGCTGACTTTAGTATTGTTAAATGTAAATAATATTGCACTATTGCACCTTTTTGCTATGGTACAGTTGCTCAATATTGGCAATATCTAAAATAATACTGCAGTGCTGCCTGTTACTGATATTAGACATACAGAAAAATTATTTCCTCAGTTACTGATTGCACTTGCACTTTTTGATCATTGGTGTTGTTGCATTCAACTTGTTACTGTTTATTATAGCGTATGGCTCTTAAAGCTACTGCTCTAACAGTACTGCACCATGTGATATACTTTTACTACTTGGCTAACTGTTATAGTGACACTGCTCTGAAACTATTTGCTTTACACTTATTTTCCACTTGTTACTAATTTCCTTAATGAGTTGTATATTTCTGTCAATTTTTTGCACTTACGGCAACTACAATAGTCATAACTCATTATTTTATACTGTAGCCATATCCCATATTATTACATTTCTGTTAGTCCAGTCAGGTATCCTCCTCTGTCCAATACCAAGAGTAAAGTATTAAGCTATCCTTTTTTGTTACACCCCTTCACCTGCACTAGCCAACAACGAATTCCTGGCAGCTTTTGCCCCTTCTGGCAGTTAGGCTGGCCTAATAGTATTAGGTATTTTAAGACACTGTGGCAACTGCTTTAAGCTTACTGAAAACTCTTTATTGCTGCCTCTCAGTGACTCAGTATGTCAAAGATATAAGCTATTTATTTAATTTGGTGGCTACTTTCTTACCTCAGAACACATTTGGTGAGAGCAACATACATACACATACAGCATAGAGAGCTGTCACTAAACCAGCTTACACTTAGATTGTTAAGAGAACGCTGCCTAAGCCTATTAGGCTAAACACTGAGAAACCTTGGCCACTAATTTGCATAGCAACAGACTGATTTTCACTATTCACACCAACAGCCAGTACGTACACCTCTAAGAGTCATAAGGATGCAGATTTCAAGCCCTTACAGCCCACTGAGACTGATATCTAATTATGTTAACATTTTAGTAATAGGTGACTATTGTTAGACATATGAACACAATCCTTACCGCGCTGGATAAGAATAGGGTAACAGTTAGTGATCTTGCTGAAGCCAGGATCCAGGACACAACAATGGCTTTTAGATACCTCTATCATGACAAATACAATTATGACTGGACAGTGGTCCATGTAGAGATGAATGATTGTGTGCTATATGGAGGGACATACAGAAGGATATGACTGAACTTGCTGTACATGTGTCTGAGGCAAGAAAGAAGCTGGTCTGAGTGGTATTTTGCCATCATCAGGACTAATGCCAAGATTCGAAGTTAAGATAATTGGCTTTAATAAACAGCATTGTAGCTGGTATCATTCTAGGGGATCCAGTGTATGTCAGCTTGGGTTGAGAAGGCTGACATGCCTCCTGCTTTGCCAAGAATGGTCTGTACTTCTCTTACCAATGCTTTTACATTCTGGTTAAAGCCACAGTCCATCTGATAGACATTCCAACCAAGTAAATTATAATTTAGAACCCTTTCATTTAGCTCTATTCAGTGGCAGGAGTCAACAAAACATCCCTGAATGTGAGGCTCTCATGCAACTTGAATACATTCATATATGTGTAGTTACAGGGGCATAGTTTCAGTGCAATAGAAGCACTCACACTACTCCTGGGTATAGCACCTGTCACATCTTTATACCTACTAGCAACTATGGGGGATTCTGAGTATGTCAACCTCATGACAGATTCTTTGACAACACATCTGAAATAACAGATGACAAAATCATCATTAACAAGGCTAATTACCACTTCGTCACTAGCTATAGAACACCCAATACGTTCCTTTCTGAACGTAACAGCTATTTTAGCATATTAGCTGAAATCCCCATTAAACCCAAAACCTTTCTACTGGGGGACTTCAAACTATTCATCAATAATCTGGCTGATCTACACTGCCAATGTTTGGCATGCTCAGTGCTTCTGACATTATAAATGCTAATTTTCTTTTACAGATAGTTAGCCATCCCACTAGGGGCCCTAATATCCTTGATCTAGTCCTCATAAATATGGCCACTTCTTGCACATCAACATATTTATCTTTCTGCTTGTTGAATCAAATCATAAATTAGTGACATTTTCTTTGAAAACTGGTGGCACTTCCCTTGTAAACAGCTCTATGTTTAGGGACTTATCAAAAGCTAACACTCTTCAGTTACTTGATGACCTAAATAAATTCCACTGTAATTCTCCACCAATGGATCCCACTGCTAAAGCTGTTGCCTATGCCTCTGATGTCTCCTCCCACTTAAAAAGCTTTACTGGCAAGGTAGTCCCTATCCTCGCCAAATGTATGCTAGAATACCCATATCAATAAATTATTTACCAAGGAATGCTTATAAGAGGTCTCATTCAACCTACCTTAAGACTGCACAAACTAGTAAAGAGCTTAAGGGAACCATTAGGAAGTTCAAAGCTGCGTACGCACTTAAATTAGTGACTAAAACCAAAAATAATTACAAATTTTTATCTATGTCTGGAAGTTAAGAACTGACACCCAACAATGTTTGGAGCTTGTCCACAGTAATGCTGCACGCTCTGACCCAAAATAAATAGCCAATATCGTTGCTGACAAATTTAGTGTAAATTGTATTCCTCCAACAGTTACAGCTGTTCCACAGATATCGCAATTCTAGCTACTCCTTTTGAATTACTATGGAATGAGTTCTCTCAAAAGCTACACACTCATCCATGGGTCCTGCTAATATATCAGATTGCCAGATTATCACTGCCATGTATGGCCTAAGTGAACCCCTGCTTAACTTCTTTAATTAAGGCTTCTCCACTGGTTATGTTTCTGAAGCATGGAAAGCAGCCATTATAATGCCAATCATGGACCTAAGTAACTACAGCTGTATTAGTCTCACTAGTCTCATATGTAAAGCTATACAGAGTATCATATTTCAGATGTCATTAATCTGGGCATTAACCTCTTAACCCTAGATGCTCATCAATTCAGCTTTCAGCCAGGGGTGGGAGGGTGGCCTAATAGTTAAGGTGTTTGCCTTACAAACACAAGGTGCAGGGTTTGAGTCTCACAAGGCATAACTGGCTAGGCTTAAAATGGCTCGCAAGGGCAGTTAGCCTAGTACTAACCTATATTAACTAACCTATGTTAATTTGTCAAATGAATGCCCTGTTTAAACTTAATAATTATTTTGAAAAAGTAACCAAAGCAGTAGACAACAGTTATGCAGTACATACAGCATATCTGGACCTCACCAAGGCCTTTGACACTATTCCTCATGCAACGCATGATTGACAGACTTGTAAATTGGAATATAAATTTCTTACTTTGTGTTGTGAATAGCTAAATAGTTGTCTAATAGAACCCATGTGGTTAGAAATCACAGGTGCCACTTCTGAAAGCAAAAACATTACTAGTGGTATACCACAGGGCTCAGTGTTGGACCCCCTTCAATTTGGCATATTTTAAGACAGTTTGAAGTACTTGTAGGGTATAAAACAGATGAAGGTAAAACAAAGACTGTATCACAAATGATGTTCTTATACATGAATTATTTCAATACCTATATTCATTGGGACATGAGGAGATGACATACTTGAGTGTATGGATTAAAAATGACCATTTTGGCAGCCAAGATATGTGAAATCAGACCAAGCACATGATTATTAAGCAAATAAGAGATCTGAAATTAATAGTCATGGACAGTAAGATACAGGCAGTGAAAATGATTTATTTCCTTTGGTCCTGAACACAGGCCACTGGAAGTGAAGGAAACTTTGCAGACCTAAACAAAATTATTTATCCAGTTGAAATTTTGACTGGTTAGTTTCATTAGATTGAAGTTTCAACCATAGTCAGCTCATCAAGCTGTAATAGAACCCTTACAACCAGTCAGAAAAAAGGGGTACAATTTCACATATGCTTGACTTGCACAGACAATTAATACACTATATCAGAACAGCTTAATACTTTTTTCAAGAAAAACATAGCAGTTATTGTCTCTCTCTTACAAAAAGGAAAGAATACATACCTGCAACCAGAAAGAGGACATGTGACTCAATCATTTCACTGCCTTTTGCTATGGTAAATACTTAGTAAGGCCTTCAAAAAGCAGCAATTTGAGCTGCTTACTTTAGAAATGTTAGTGGCAAAAGAATTTCAAAGTTGCCACTTGCACTACATTCATAAATTCACCATACATTACATAACACAGCAACCTAGAAATAGGGGATGGTATGGCATGACTGAGCTATGACGTATCCTATAAATGTTCCCCTACATGGGGTAACACATTATTGCTTGGGATTCCACCCACATATTTCAGTTTACTTTTGTGGAACCATACCTGAAGAAAGTAATACAGCTGCATAAGGTACTTTTCATAAATTAAAATTGCTTACTATATAGATGGTGCTTAATGATCCACATCTGTTCACTTCAACCAGTAGGACTAGCTGGAACAGGCAGCAATTAGGTTGGCACTTGAAACTTTTCCAAGCTCCCCTTCACCCATAATGCTCTCTTCCTCCTCCCATTCTCTAGATGTCACTGTACCCTTGAACAGTCAGCATAGATACACAGCAAATGACATACAACCAACTCCTAAACATCCTTCCAGGCCCCTTCTGCTAAGTGCAAGGGATATTAAAGTGGATGGGAATAAATTAGGAAGATCTATCATTACATTAAGTAAATCACTGCTGTATCTTTTGTGATCAATCTGTTTACTTCAATCATTAGGACAGAATCCCCAACTGCTCTTCTTGTTTTTGGTTGGCATGAAAACACCTCTGATGACTGTGGACCCAATTACAGACCCAAACCTAGAGTTCACATCCAGTTTATAACATACTGCAAAACCATGTAGAGAAGCCTAAGTCATAGCTCCATAAATATCCACATAGGAGCTTCAGAAGAAAACTTGACAGGTAGCCACCATTCTGGCAGTTAGGTTTGGTAGGAAAATATTTTGTTGCACATCTGCTAGCAATAGATAGTACAGTCAGAAAGCCACAGACAACAAAACTTTCAACACTACATGGCCAAATCTGTTAACTGCATAGTTGGTCATTCTTTCTGACAGATTCTGCCTTGTTCAAATAGAACAAATGCTTATGCACATCTAAACAATTTAACAGCTATCTTTTCTGCTGCAGTACTGTGGGCAAAATGGTGGCAGAGAAACTGCTTGATTTAAATTAATTTCTGTGGCTATTTTTCTCAAGAAAGATGAGTTAGTCCAGAAAAATACTGTGTACTTATGGAAAATTAGATACGGAGGCTTAACGCTAAAAGCCTGCAACTCTGAAACTCTTCTGCCAGAAGTGATAATTACAAAGAACATTTTCCAAGTTATAACATAAAATTTAATTAATAAGGTCTGCCTTAGATACTGGTTCAAAAGGAGCAATGAAAAAGCCAACACTGAGATCTCAAATGGGTACACATTCTTTAACGGGGCGGGGGCTGAGGTAAAATGGTACCATTAAGGAAGGCCTTACACACCTTAAAGGATGTCAATGAAGTGCTACATAGACCTTGATAAGTGAACCTTCAAAGCATAACAACGGAGACCAAAATTAAAAGGTTTTGACAACTATTCAAACTCTACTGGAAATGGAGCCATGAAATGATCCACTCTATACAGAAATGGCCCCATGACAAACCTAGCTTACTTACTCTTATAGGTCAATCTGGTGTTAGGCTTCTAGGCAGAAGTGAGGATCAGAACAATCCTTTCTGTAGATGCAGGGTCACTGGCCATTACCAGAAGTCAAGTTAAACATGAGTCTAGCCAAAGGGGTATGAGGACCAGGTGAATAGACAGACAGATGGGGTTGAGGGTCATTTAGTTGTTTTAGGTAGGCAGGCTTCTCCAGAAGTTGAGGCCAGTGCAAGGGGATCCAAACCTGTCAAGGCCAAAATGGGAGTTTGAGGATGACTTTGTCCTTGTACTACTTGGTTTTCTGGAGGACTTCAGAATGGGAGAAATGGTGGAAAGGCATATGACAGAGTTGGAGAACATTTCTGGACTACAGCATCCCTGAGAGTCTCTCCCTTTTTGGAGATTAGGGAGAAAAAGCTACTGCACATGGTACTGGTCAGGGATGTAAAAAAGGCTGCAGAAAAGCTCACCCCAACGTCAAAGAAATGTCACCACCACTCTACAACTCAGGCACTACTTACGTAATATCAGCAGGTAATATCTGAGTCTGTCTGCTAGTAAACTGGTTTATCCAGGAATCTGAGTAACTGTGAAAAAACATTAAGACAACAAGACACATTCCCAAAGCCTCATGTTTTCCTGTCAAAGGGGATAGGACTATGTTTCCCCTTGCTTGCAGATGTATGGTATCTCTACCAATATTTTGTACTGTCCAGTGACTAGCTATTGCACCTTCAAGGAAGAGAGTCCTGTAAGGCATGCAATATGAGGATAATCTCCCTCATCTCCATGATATCTATGTACAAATGGGCCTCAGCCTGTGACCATATACCTCAAACTGTCTGACCAAGCAATGCCTCTCCAACCTATGTCAGAATCCATGGTGACCATCACTGATAGGAAGGATGAGAAAAGGGACTGCCTAAAGAACAGAGTCACCAAAACAGATAATGTATGCAAGCATGGGTCATCTTTATCTTTCTTGACATTGTGTCATTGCACTGCGATCACTGAACTTTGAGGGTTCACTGTATGTCCCCAATGTAAGGCCTTGCAAAGAGTACACAGAAATGGTAAATTTAAGTTATGTACTTAGCATAACTATGCATCTGTGGTGTCTATTTTCATTCTTCCTCAATGAATATGTTTGGATCCGATCCTCGGATCTGACTCAGCCACTTTTTTGCAGTCTAGGGTCTGACTCTGGAGCTCCTCCTTTACCCGCAATGCCTCTGATCACTGCTTTACCTCAGCTCAAGTTTGCTGCCTCTACGCTGTGTTTGAAAAATATAACACAGCTATACAAAATGATAGAAAAAGATGCAGCAGAACAGGGGCTCAAACAGGAACAATGCTTCCTGACAAACTCCACCAGGTCATTCTCAAAGACAAGAAAGGAGGAAGATGGAAAGGAAATTCAGAAAGAATGAAAATGGACAACACAGATTTATAGTAATGGTTAGTGCATAACTTAAATATCTGATGTTGTCATTTTCATTTGTTCCTCAGCGAATGGGACAGAGTCTCCAGCTACAGCAACCTTGGGTGTCCCTCTTGGAAAGATATTCTGAAGTACCACAGATTATGTCCAATTTACAATGGACCACAAAACGTTAGACCAAGTGACAGCTGCACAAATATCATCAATGGAAGCTCTGGACCAAAAAGCAGATGATGTAGCCATTGACCTAGTTGAATGAGCTTTTGGTTGTCTTGGCAAGGTCAATCCTTGTAAGGAGTACACATGAGAAATACAATTAGTTATCCATCTGGCTATTGTAGTTTTTGAGACAGACCTACCAGATTTGTTTTTGGCAAAGTAAATTATTTACTCATCAGTCTTCCTAATTTCCTTCATTCTGTGAATACAGAATTAAAGTTGCCTATGTACATCTAAAGAATGGAGCATGTATTCTCCTTTATTCTCAAATTTAGGGAAGAAAACTGGCAAATTGATGACTTGATTGATGCTTGCTTCTGACGCAACTTTGGATAAGAAAGATGGATTTGTACACAGGGGAATTCGGTCCACATGGAAGATCAAGTAAGGCAAGTTTGAAGAGAGAACTTGGAGTTCAGAGACTCTCCTTGCCAAAGTTATGGAAAGAAGAAAAATTGTTTTCAAAGAAAGAAACTTCAGGTCCACTTTTGTGGAAGGTTCAAAAAGTTGAGTGTATCAGACTCTGTAAAACTAAAGTAAGATCTCAGGGTGGTATAGGGTCCTTAATAGGGACACACATTTAGCCAATAAACTGCCGAGATCTCAAGGAGGGTGAAATCCAGACTGATCACTAGACTGACAAACAAGATCTGAGATAAAGCTGTTACCAGGAGCATTATGGGTAAAGGGAGGAGCTCGACAATATGATCCTAGACAGCAAAAAAGTGGCTGAGTCGGATTTGAGGATCGGATCCAAATCCATTCGTTGAGAATGAATGAAAATTACAACATAAGATCTACCATTATATCTTGCACCTTTAGACAAACAGCTGCTAAGACCATAGAACAAGAAAGAAGTTAAGACTGCAGTGCAGATATCCTGTTTGGAGAAAAAATTGTCTTGTAAGAGACGGTGTCCAAACAACAACCTATAAAGGTCAATGCTTCAATGGTTTTATCTATGACTTTGTAGTGTACACAGTTACTCCCAATGTTTGGAATTGACTGCAACAGAAACACCCTTGCTTGGGTTAACAACTTGAGTGGGGCAGTAGAAGCCTCCTTGGTGATCTTTATGTAGAAGTAGGTGTCATGGACACCCAAACAGCACATTTAGCCTCCTCTTGATATACACAGATGAACAGACTACACCATTACCATCCAGAATTTGTGATTTGGTATAAACTGATTTAGGCAATCCAGATTTAGAATCAGTCTGAAGCTCTATATTGTCTTCAAAATCAAAAAGAACATGAACAAAATCCAGACTCTTTCTGAGCTGGTGGGACCTACTGAATTACTCTTTTCCTTAACAGGTTGAGAATGTCTGTTGTAGTAACACCCTTTTGACATGGTAAGACATCTGGAAGTGGAAGTAAGGCTGTCTGGGGCTTAAACAGAAAAAGGGTTGTATAGCCAATAGATATGATGGCTCCCTTCTCCACTTGTCCTGTGATATGGACATCCACAAATGCAAGTAGGGGGTTACTTAACTTGCAGCTGACTTTAGTAAGGGACAGTCATACAATTCCTCATGGGTTTACATGACTGACTCTCAAAATGAAAGCTGCATAACTTCTACCTGGGAGCACCCATTCTAAAAGACACCATGTCTCCAGTGACGTCTGACAGAATGCAGGAAAGTGTTCTACTTTTGGCTTTTTTGGAAACCTAATTTCTTGGCACTATTCTGATTTTTAGGAAAAGTCCATTAAGGAAACATAACTTTATACTTACAGGCACAAGGGGTTTGTCCTCCCTTTCATAATTTTCTAGTCTAACTTTCACCTTCATCAGCACCTTCAAAGTAGGTAGTGGAGAATGATGCCCTGGGAGTCTTAACAAAATCACTAAGCTGAAGCCAGGCAAATCCATGAACTGTAATGCCTGCACCAGCCAACCCTACTGCGCCACTGACTGTACTGGGAGAGTCACATCTTGATGCTGGAAACTGTAGACAGCCGTAATGACTGTAATGCTAATTTTTTCTACAGTTCATAATGTGACACATTTTCAATGATTTGGACATCTGGTCTACCAAGCCACATTAACTGTGGATCATGTGAGATAAAAGTTTAACACTCTATGGAACATACTGAGGACATATGAATCCATTTTCCAAACTGGTCACATAATTCTAAGCTACTTTATTTAGAGTTTTGTTTGTCAAATACTTAAATCTAGCAAAAAAAAAAAATAAAAACAAAGAAATGAATGAGATGAACCAGTTAAAACCGGTTTAAAATGCAGTACAAATCAAAAATGCAAACGGATTAGAAAGTAGTTAAAATAAAACTCATTGCCAGAGGATTCATTCAGCAGGTTCCTTCTTTAAGACACGGCTGCCACATCATCAGATCTTGCCAAGTCATTTACATGACAAATATTTTGTCTGCAAGTGGACCTACACAAGAAGATGAGGGAGTGCAAAAAGTCTCTTGCAGGATTTTCTCAGAAGGAGATTCAGGGTCAACATCCCAGTGCCTCCTTTCTCTCTCATCATATCTAACATTTCCCTGAATTTGGAGCCATCCAAAGGGGAAGTGAGGAATGTTCTCCATCTCCACTATCAATGACTGGTGTGGGGGACTCCAAGTGGGAGGTTCAAGTGTTTCTACTTGTGCCTCCTCTTCCTAGACACACTTGGATGGGCGGATTGATTCAAAGATAAGGATGAGGGAACCAGTCTGGACATACAGCTTCTTCTATCTCACTAGCAGTTTTATGTTCCACTGTCCTGCAGACAAAGATGAAGGGATTAATGACCCACACAGATGAACAGCTTGAGTGGAGGCCAATGTCAGGGAGGAGCTCTAGGGCTGCCCCAACTTTTAATAATTGCTGGTCTAACAGCTTTTCACTCTGCATAGACAACACTGTTGATAAGCCCAACAAAAAAAAGATTGAGGGCCTTGGTGTCGAGAAAAATGGCACAATCACTAATCTCTGGCACCAGTGCCAATGTCATCATCAATGCCACAGCTGGTTTGACTGACTTTGGGACAGAAGGCTCAAATACTAATGAGGTGATATACAATGTATTCTTATACAGGAGCTGCAAGCCTTCTGTATTAGCAACTTTGAAAATGCAATCTACGTCCTGGCATTTGCAAGTGAGAGCTACTACCGGAAAAATCTGTCCAGAACACAGAACAGAAGATGGGTAAACCAAATCCTATGATTTACTTTGCTGGTGACTTCTTCAAGATCTCATGTTATGGTAAACACTAAATGCAACTGTTTTCTCTTCTACCAATCAAAACAACAAGTCTTACACTTATTTCCTTTTCCTTCTCTGCTAGAGCTGTTTATAGTTGGTACACCACCTATCAATTGCCTCTTTGACAGAACTGCTCTGCATTAGTAACTAAATCACTGTGCAAAAGCATCCAATTTATAAGTGTATAAACATCTGTATATTATAAAGGTATACTCTGAGATAGTTGCTTTTTCCACACCAAACAGATGTTGCTTTGTTTTATGAATGCCAGTTCCATGAAATGCATCTATGTTCAGATGTTGGTATTAGTGACCCATTTTACACAAGAGTTATAATGAATATGCATCCCCTCTACTGTAGCATGAGAATTTGTAATTGTTGCTATACTGTCAGGGTCATGGCTGAAAAGAGTGTAGGCTCAGTCTGTTTACCTAGACGACATTTTCGAGTGTCATCAGTATTTAGAAGTATTAAAAACAAATATTAAAAAAGTCAGTTATATTAGATCTATAGCCAGGCCCTGTGATGTGGAGTGAAGTCCTATCTACCAGATGACTGAAGTTTGATTAGAGGCTTGGCTGCTGGAAGCGAGAGTGTGGCATCATGGGGGAGGAGTTGGTATGTATTGCAGTGCAAAACTGACTTTGTTGGTTAGACCACATGTATGCGCTTTGTGTATTAAAGTAAGACATGGGGGGGGGTCTGTCAATAACAGCTACATTTTCTAGATCAGCATAGGAAGTCTACAGAGGTATGCAACCACCAAGGAAATGAATGTACCAGGTACTGCACAGCACCAAAACAAGCAGAGGAATCAGGAGCAGAAGATAAAATCTCTGCTCCTCTCCAGATAATGACATCTCACAATCTCTGACTTCTGCCTCCTGCACTCAGTGTCTATGGAGACCAGGAAGAAGTGAGAATAGATGGACCATCTTGGTCAACTGGGATGGGGATCAATAGCCACAGTGAGATGAAAGACCTAAAAATCACATACAACTATCATGCATTTCTTAACTGTAAAATGGTTATTACAGTGACTAGACAGCTTTTGCCTAAAAATAATGAACACATTTACTACACAAAAAGAAACTGACCATGTACAGGTTATGGAAAGTAACACGAACCATTAACTGATGGGTTTGGTGCGAATCTCAGAAATACATTTTGCTGTTCAAATGACTGAGCATAAAAAATTACCAATTAGAAAGTCAATGAGCAAAACCAAACATTTTTTTTCAGGGGTCAAGCCACACTACACTTACCAATGGAGGGAATTTGATCCCAGCACTCCCTTAGTTATACATATTAATGCTGAGATTGCACATCCTCAGAAAAATGCATACCTTTCCTCCACATGGCTGTACATTCTTGTCAAGTAGCTGCCAAACAAATGACTTTCTGATCACAGATTTTTTTGCCTGCAACCACATGAAATGTAAACTTTTAATTCCTGACCACATGAACATAAGGAAATTTGATTTAGGATTAAAAGGCCATCTTCCTTTTCTATAATGGAAATTATTCAGGACTGAGGAAGAGGTCTTGCCTAGAATGACCCTGGGAAATACTGGTGTATGGCTCTGTGGAAGCAAACTGAAATATGCAGCTCTGACAAAGCAGGTAATGCAAGATACTTGTCTACAAGTTAAGGGGTGGGGGATCAGGAACATTTAAAAAAAAAAAAAAAAAAAAAAGAGACCGCATACTCAGTCTGTACTCTCATTCTCTACTGCCTGGATGCAAGTTGTGGCCGTCAAACAATATTCCATCTAGGAAAGGGGATATATACGCCACAGGTGGGTGATTGTACAGTGTCAAGGCTAAACAGGATGGGAGAACCAAAGCATCACTGAGATATGATGGTCAGGTTGTTAATGACCCACCTAATAAAAGAAGGTTCTCTTGTGTGTACTAAGTTTTTGAACCCCAAGGAACTGGACATCAGAACATCTTTCTGCAATCATCATTTTCCTTTTACTCTCATTAAGAATATTGAAAATAGGTTATCCAAAAGGGACTGCACATTTATGAGGGCATCTAAATTATCTTAATACCAAGAGGGAAAAACTAAATTTTGATCCACGCATAATGTTTAATCTCAACACAGTACCTTCAAATGGCATAGGTACAGCTATTATTTTTTGTTTTATATTCTATTTTGTTCATGCACACTATCATAAATGGGCACACTTGCAACACCCTTCCACTTTGTGTACCTCTGGTGAGTACCCAAACACCTCGGCTTCCTCTTGACTTCCCAGTACTACTAATCAGAAATTCAGGATATAACCTTCGCTGGGCAGGCTTTCTAAATCTTTGGAAAGCTGAACTTCTCCAGTCAGGCTCAGATGAGGGAGGAGTACTTAGAATATATGGAAAATTGCTATGGGCCGTTCATAATCAGTATCCCTACCTTTAGGAGGAGGTTATAAGGTATGACATTAAGCTGCATATGGGAGGTGCTACTACATAGTTACTGGATACCTTATATCCTGTTCAACTCTTCATTTAGCATAAATGTGAAAGTCCTGCCCTTGAGAACAGGTTACATTAGCAGTATAAAATCCCACATCCTTTCCTAGGGATAGAACAGCCAGCTCTAGGATTGATCCATCCATCCTTCAAATGCAAAAATTTGTTTTCCAAACTCAACAGCAATGCAGATTGAAGCCTTACTTTTATGCAGGATGGCCTGCTGCATCATAAGCAATTTAATTATGGGTGGTCAGCGATTTTTTTACTTGAAATAAAAATGATGAAAATTACTGTTTTGTGAAATGCTCTTCATTCTTTGCCGCAAGGATGTGTAGCTAGGGATGCAGTTCTTAAAATGAGACTTACTGCGACAAGAGATTAGTACTGACAACTGTATGCCACAGAGCACTCAGATCAATCTACCAAGCTTTGTAATGTGCAAAGACTTAAGAATCTGAAACACTTCTCTCATTTCTTCTGCCTACATACCTTGTTCTTGACAGTGTTTTGATTATGATTCTTTCAGCTTGCCAACTTTGATGCCACTCTGTATTTAAGGCATGTGTGTATACTGCGTTTTTTCAATCACTGTGTATACAATATCATTTATCTATTATCTTTACATCCTCAAGTCAACTATGATATTCACTTTGTATAAATGTATATATTGCATTTTGTCATTCTCTCTGTATAAAATGTCATGTGTTGTATACTGTGTTTTCCCTGGCCTGAGACTAAAATGGGTCCAATGGATCAGCGCAAATTCAGAATAAAAATTAAATAAAATTTCAAACAGATTTGACTACACCTAGAAATTAATGTCTCAGTGATGGTACAGCTCACACATGAGGTTCTTTTGTTTCTACCAGTAATACATCTTTTATGAGCAGAAAAATAATGGACCTTTTATGGGTAGAAACATCAACTGTCCTTCCCCAAAAATTAAGTAAGTGAAGTTTTAGGGGTGTCAAAGTGGTGCACACTGCAACATCACACTGCTTTGATTCTTCATTTCGGTTCTTGGTTGGGATACTTTGTGAACCAGATTCCATGTCTTCCATGTGTTCATGTGAATCTTTGTCAAGTGAACGGGCTTCTTTTCCACATCCTAAAATATGCAGTAGGTGAAATGGTGGTCCTCCAAACTGGTCACAGGTGTGCATGGCATATCTGATTGTGAATTTGCATTATATGATAGGTTGGAATCCTGCCTAGGATTCGTTTTTCTGTTTTGTAACCTACGAGTACTAGGATGCCAGGAATGGCCCTTCATGACTTTGAACTGGACAAAAGGGTAATTGTAGAAATAAAAAGAAAGAAAGTGGTTTCACTGAAAGAAATATCTTCAGGTGGTAAATTCAATAAGGCTTACTAGTCATCAGTAATGGATTCCCACCAAAATGGATTTCAGTCTGCCTTGCACAGAAATACTGATATGATGGTGCAGTAGGGAAGTTGATTTCTTCCTTTTCTTTGACAATAAGGAAAGTCTGGTGGGTGTGGGGCAGACCAGTTATGATCCTAAGATGATTACACAAGATAACATGCAATAAGACTTAAACTTTCCCCAGATTATTTAGGTTTGTTTACTGGGGTATAGCACTGATCTCAAGGGGCCAATTACGGGCATAGCCCAGGTTATTATTAAGCAGGAGATTCAAAAATAAGAAGTTATGTACCTACCATAACGTTCCATGTTAGTTGTCTTCTTCTCGCTGGTTGGGTTCAGAGCCGATCCTCGGCTCCGACTCGGCCATCTTCAAAAGCTTGAGAGCCGCTTACTGGCTCGAGGCCCCCCTATGTCCCTTGATGCCTGGCGCTAGATACCCAGATCTCGTTTGGTAACCTAACTACAGACATAATAATAACAATTATAATAATATAGTAAATTTAGCAGGATACAGGAACCTACTGGAGAGACTGACAGAAGTAATAAGCAGAGAAGACTCAGCCAGTGATCAACAAACCTAAGAAACTCTTCTCGGTCTACTATGATAGGGGGGATGGAGGGTGGGACGCAAGAAAGAAGGCGAGAAGACGACAACTAACATGGAACGTTATGGTAGGTACATATCTTCTTTTGAGTTAAGTTGTCTATCTCGCCTTCATTCTTGCTGGTTGGGACAGCATCCCTAGCACTTCAATCCTGAGTGGCTCATCGGAACAGACTCTTCAGAACAGTGGAACCAAAATCAGCTCTGCTTCTGGAAGCCACATCCAGTTTATAATGTGAAATGAAGGTATGTGGATTAGCCCATGTAGCTCTCGCACAAATAAGTCACAGAAGTAGCTAGAGCTCTGGTGGAGTGACCTTTGGGTTTAGCAGGAAGCTCTTTATTTCTTAACTGATATATAAAGGTAATAGTAGAAGTCTACCACCTATATAAGGTGACTTTTGACACCGGTATGCCTTGTTTTCCCTCAGCGTAAGACAGGAACAACTGGTCTGATTTTCTGATTTGCTTGGTTCTATGCAAGTAAAAGCGTAATTGTCTATGGACGTCCAGCTGATGGAATAAGAAGTTATGTCTTACCATAACGTTCCATGTTAGTTGTCTTCTTCTTGCCTTCTTTCTTGATGGATGGGTTCGGAGCCGATCCTCGGCTCCGACTCGGCCTATACTATAGCTCGAGAGCTATTTTTACCGGCTCGAGGCAGCCCTATATCCCACAATGCCATGCGCTAACTCCCCAGATCTCGTTTGGAAGCTAAGACATAGTATAAATAGTAATATTATAATAATAATATTATAATCCTCTTTTACGAGTACAGATTACCTGCTAGTAACACTAAGGATACAAGGAAAAGACGCAACATATTGTATCTCCAGAAATTGAAGGACTCAGAACCTCGAGTCTATCCAGGCTAGGGGGCAGGAGGGAGGGACGCAAGAAAGAAGGCAAGAAGACAACTAACATGGAACGTTATGGTAAGACATAACTTCTTAATGTTAAGTTGTCATTCTTGCTGGATGGGACAGCGTCCCTAGCATCTTAG
The DNA here is from genome assembly GCF_019279795.1 of Protopterus annectens. Classification (NCBI taxonomy): domain Eukaryota; kingdom Metazoa; phylum Chordata; order Ceratodontiformes; family Protopteridae; genus Protopterus; species Protopterus annectens. The sequence goes on from NC_056733.1 coordinate 16,233,705, forward strand.
TCCTGGGTGGCTCAATGGAACAGACTCCTGAGTACAGTGGAACCAAAATCAGCTCTATTTCTGGAGGCTAAATCAAGCTTGTAATGGGCAATAAAGGTATGTTTGGACACCCATGTAGCTGCTGCACAAATGGCATCTAGTGGTAACCTTGCTTGAAACGCCGTTGAAGTTGATAGTGCCCTGGTTGAATGAGCCTTAGGCCTAGAGGGAAGTTGTCTGTGTCTCAACTCATAGACCAAGGTAATAATAGATGTCAGCCATCTGGAAAGAGTAACCTTCGATACCGGAAGCCCTTTCTTGCCTGCAGCATAAGAGAGAAAGAGCTGGTCTGACTTTCTGAATTGTTTTGTCCTGTCTAGGTAATACCGTAATTGGCGATGAACATCTAATGAATGTAATTTTGTTCAGCCCTGTTGGTATAGTCTGGGAAAAAGACAGGCAAATCAATGGAGTGGTTTAGATTTGCTTCCGATAACACTTTTGGTAGGAAGGAAGGGTTTGTTCTGAGAGTTACCCTATCTTTATGAAAAACCAAATAAGGAGGACGGACAGACAACGCTTGAAGTTCCGATACCCTTCTGGCAGATGTTATAGCTACTAAAAACAGCGTTTTCCAAGAAAGAAGTTTGAGGGAGCAAGAAGCTGCAGGTTCAAAAGGGGGCAGAATTAGTGAGGTTAGAACTAAATTCAAATCCCATTGTGGGGGTGGATCTTTGACTGGAGGTCTGAGCAAAAAGATGCCCTTAAGAAAGGCTTTACAGAGTTTGTGGGACATAATATTTGCTTCTGAGAGTCCAACATGAAAATTAGCAATTGTACTCTGATAGTGGCCGATGATGACCCTGAATGAAAAAGCTCCGCCAGAAAGTCTAGAACCTCATGAATGGGTGCATGAAAAGGATCTAAGGATCTAGTTTGTGCCCAGTGTGAAAAACGCTTCCATTTACTCGCATAAGTCTTCCTAGTATTGGACTTATGGGAAGCCAGAATGATATCACGAACAGGAGCAGAAATAAGGGGAAGCCTGGCTATGGCTGGAAGTGGAGCAACCAAGCTGTGAGGTTGATGGAATGTAGAGACTGATGCAGCTTGCCCGTGAGGTGGGTCAACAGATCCGGAAGGGGTTCCAGATGCCAAGGCTGTTCCAGTAGGTATTTGTGCAGGAACGGGAACCAAACTTGTCGAGGCCAGAATGGGGCAATGATCATTTTGGATCTCAATGCGGTTGCTTTCTGAATTAATTGCGGGATCAATGGAAAGGGAGGAAAGGCATAAAGAAGACCCCGGGGCCAAACGTGAACAAGAGCGTCTCTGAGGGGTTGGCCTGGTAGAGGAAAAAATGTGAAGAAGTTGAGGCACTTGCTGTTTTGTGGAGTTGCGAAAAGGTCGCAGCAAGGCTGGCCCCACTTCCGAAAAATTCCGTCTACTACCGCTTGATTTAGAGACCACTCGTGAGGCATGAGGATAGTTCTGCTCAATCTGTCTGCTATGACGTTGGACTTCCCGGGGATGTGTGTCGCTATCAGAAACCGTTGAGATGACATTGCCCATTGCCAAAGTCTGAGTGCTTCTCGACAGAGGGGGTACGACCTTGTTCCGCCCTGCTTGTTTATGTACCACACCACAGACATATTGTCCGTTTGAATTGCTATAGTCCCCGTGGGAAGAGAGCTCTGAAGGGCCTGCAACGTCAAAAGCACCGCCCTCATCTCCAGGACATTTATGTGCAGGTGGCATTCTGACTGTTGCCAAGTGCCCTGGACCGTCCTGCCCTGATAATGCCCCCCCCCACCCGATCAGGGAGGCATCCGTTGTGACAGTGGCAACTGGAGGGGGAAGAACAAAGGGTCTGCCCTGAAAAAGCTGAGGGGAAACCATCCACCAGGAGAGATGTTTCTTGCAAGATGGTGTTATCAAAATGTTGTGGGTCATTGGTAGCTGTTGAAAGGACCACTGAGAAAACAGCATCCACTGAAGGAGCCTCATGTGGAAGCGGGCTAATGGAAGTAGAAGAATCACTGCCACCATGAGGTCCAACACTTTCAATACTAGCTTGATTTGGACTCTGTTGGGCTGAAACAGAAGCTGAACATTCTGCCTTATGTCTGTCACTCTCTGAGGTGGTAATGTTGCAGACATTTCTGTGGTGTTTAATACGGCGCCTATAAAGTTTATACATTGACAAGGCGACAAGGAGGACTTTGCAAAATTTATAGAAATACCCAGACTGTTGCAAAGTTGGATAGTGTAATCCCTGGCCATTATGAGATCCTGTTTGGTGGTAGCGGAAATGAGCCAGTCTTCTAAGTATGGAAACACCTGGAATCCTTTCTGTCTCAGGTGAGCCGTGACCACTGCCAAACATTTGGTGAACACCCGGGGGGCTGTGGTGAGACCAAAGAGCAGGGCCCTGAATTGAAAATGACTGACTCCCAGCCGGAAGCGGAGAAACCTCCTGGAGCGCCTGTGTATTTTTATATGGTAGTACATGTCCTGGAGGTCTAATGAGCACATCCAGTTGTCTCTGCCCAAAAAGGGTAGAATGGACTGCAGTGTTACCATCCGAAATTTTGTCTTTAGTACAGAGTTGTTTAACTTGCTGAGGTCCAAAATGGGACTCCAATCTCCTGTCTTTTTTGGTACCAAAAAGAATCTGGAGTAGATTCCGGATCCTAGCTGATCTGCTGGGACTGCCTGGATGACTCTTTTTTAACAGCTTTTTTATTTCTAGCTGAGCCTGTCCCCTTTGTGCGGGTGGTACGTCTGGTAGGGGTTTTGGCAGTTGTACCGGAGGGAAAGTGAAAGGGATTTTGTAACCCTCGGATATGATCTTCTGTACCCATGTGTCTTGGGAGAGGGATTGCCAGGCTTCCGGGTACAGAGATAATCTTCCCCCGACTGCCTCCGAAGGCAGACAGTCAGGCAGCTTCTCAGGGATGCTGAAAGGGTTGGTCAGGGAAAGATTCCCTGGAACCCTGGTTCTGTGGACCCCCTCTGTCCCTGGGGCGGCGTCTGTTATTATTCCCCCCTCTGCCTCTAGGGGGAAATTCACCACATGCAGCAGGCGTGACTCCCTGTGGTTTGCGGAACCACATCTTTCCACCCCTCTGTCCTTTAGGATAAGGTCTAGAAGGCGTGGAAAAACGGACTCCCATGGCAGAGAGAGTCTTACCATCTTGCTCGCATCTGGTGAGGGTATTCTTCACCTGAGGTCCGAACAATTCCGAACCGTCAAAGGGGGTGTTGGTGAAGGACGCCTTGAAGGGGTCGGCAAAGTTACAGAGTCGCATCCAAGCGTGACGTCTCAACAGAACGCCTGTGCCAGCGGCCCTACTCGCTCCATCGGCTGTATAAGAGATTAGCCGCATGGAGGAGTTAACAATGGAGTTCAGGGTAGCCAGCTGAGAGTTTATTTTGTCCTTAAACCCCGCAGCAGAAGGATCCTGTACCGTTTCACCCAGCTCTTTGAGCACGTCTCTCTGAAGGCGGGTGAAATGACATAAATAGTTCAGCGATCGCATAGAAAAGGTCGCTGAAGCAAAGGTCCGCTTGCTGTACCTGTCCATGGTCCTGGACTCTTTGTTAGGAGGATGAACAGATACAGAAGGATCAGCTAATTCCTTCTTAGTGGCTGCTGCTATCACCATAGCATCAACTGAAACACCTTTGGTGACAAAGGATTTGTCATCTGGTGCAGAAATAAATTTAGAAGGCCTCCTAGGGGTAGGTTCCATTGAATCAGGAGCTGCCCACGCCTTTCTAGCCACTACCTCCATTAGTGGGTCGAAAGGGGGAGACACCCAGGAGGTGGAAAGGCGAGATCCAAAGGCGTCAAGGTAAACCGACTCGTCCTCGGAAGGTTTGAGAGTGGACCAATTTCCCCTCTGTCTTAGGATCTCCAGGATGTCTGAAAAGGACTCTCTGTTCATGGGATTTTTGGTATTTTTTCAAGTGCATCCAGTGTTTTTTGCATGTCTGAAAAGGAGACATCCTCAGAGGGGGATCTGGGGGAACCTTCCGACTCATCCAAGTCGGTGTCCGACGTGACAGACTCGGGGGAGTCCATGTGCTTCCTCTTGCACTTTCTTTTCCTACGGGGTTCTCCTGAAACTTCAGGGGAGCCCTCGAAAGAGGAGGAGACACCCAAAGTGGGTACCCTATGCTTTGGATCTCTGCTGTCGGGTGTAGGAGGATGGCCAGAGACCATAACAGGCACTACAGAGGGAGGAGCCGCAGAACTTAACCTTGGAGTGGACACTGGGTCCAGCACACTCCTCATCACCTTGAAGGCTCCCCCATCAGACACCAAAGGTAGCCCCGGCTCCGAAGTGACCGGAACCGCCCCCGGAACAGACAGAGATGGCTCTGAGAATGATGTCAGTGCCAAACTAACCAGAGCCGAAGCTCCGAGAGGGAGAACGGGGTCAGACAAGGGTCCGATGCCACTCGCCCCCTCGGAGCCGACAATGGAGTCTCGGTGCCCGGACATCTCCACGGACAGAACCAATAAAAAGGTCGGAGCCGACGACACCAGAGCCGAAGGAGGAAGTATCGGCTCCGATGTGGGCAAGGTCACGGTTCCTACAAACTCCGGCTCCGAACTCGAGAGATGAGTCCTATGACTCCACTCCGATAGGAGAGGGGACCTCGGAGCCGATCTGACGGACTCTAGCGAAGGGGACCTAGAGCGCTTGCGAGCTGGGGTCGGCTCCGATGATGGTTTCGAAGCAGAACCCACTTTGCTCGCCTCGGAGCCAGACGGGACCGAGGTCGGAGCCGTCTCGATAACGCCAGCCCTCTGCTCAGCAGCTGGAGCAGAGGGTTTGGCGATTTTTGACAACTTCCCCGAGCCAGACTTGGACGGGGAGTCATCAGGCTTTAACAAGCCCCTTAGGATGAGCTTGTTACACCTTTCCTGCAGGACTCTTGAACTAAATCCGTGACAAATGGAACAAGAGTCCTGCAGGTGTAAAGGCCCCAAGCAATAGACACAAGAAGTGTGACCGTCTGTCAGACATTTTCTGATAGCACGAGTCACCCTTCTTGAATCCCGAGACCTTAGCGCCTTTGGACATAAGTCCTAAATACAGAAAAAACAGTAAACACAGTCAGCCCACACACTCACTCAACTTATACCCAGAAAGGAGTTAAGGGGACCGACATACACACACACACTCTAAGGGGTGGGGGAAACTAGGTAGGCCCGATTATAAAAATTAACTAAAAGGAAGGGAAGAAGGGCTACAAAAGGGCTGTAATAAATAAAACTATCGATAGGGACCTAAAGTAGGAAAACTATCTGGAAAACTATCTGAAAAATAGTTCTATGAAACAATTCTCTTTTACTGACCTGAGCCGGTAAAAAAAGGCAACCTCGCAGCGAAGCGGCAAACGAGATCTGGGGAGTTAGTGCATGGTATTGTGGGATATAGGGCTGCCTCAAGCTGGTAAAAATAGCTCTCGAGCTATAGTATAGGCCGAGTCGGAGCCAACCCATCCAGCAAGAATGAAGGCGAGAATGACAACTTAACATCTTGTATTCTGCCTTGTTGGAATAATTTGGAAAGAACACAGGTAGTTCAATGGACTGATTCAAATTATAATCAGAAGAAACCTTTGGAAGAAAGGAAGGGTTAGTCCGAAGAGAAACTCTATTATTGTGAAAAACTAGGTAAGGAGGACAAACACAAAGAGCCTGAAGTTCAAAAACTCTTCTGGCTGATGTAACTGTGACCAGAAGAAGGGTTTTCCAAGAAAGGAACTTCAAGGAACAGGAAGCTGCCGGTTCAAAGGGGGGCAGTATCAGGGAAGCTAGAATCAAATTCAGATCCCACGAAGGCAGGGGATCTCTTACTGGGGGCCTGAGTAGAGTGGTCCCTTTAAGAAAGGCTTTACAAAGCTTATGGGACATGATGCTGGAATCAGATAGGCCCGTATGAAAGTTTGAAATTGCAGCTAGCTGAACTCTAATCGTGGCAGAAGAGGATCCTGTTCAAAAAGGTTCTGCTAGAAATTGTAAAATATGGTGCACAGGGGCTGAAAAGGGATCTATCTTCTTGTTCTCTGCCCATAAGGAAAAACGTTTCCACTTGCTAGCATAAGTTTTCCTAGTGGTCGACTTATGCGAGGATAAGATGATTTCACGCACCGAAAGAGAGATGTTGGGAAGCCTGGCTAAGGTAGGAAGTGGAGAAACCAAGCAGTGAGCTGGAGAGATTGAAGAGATTGGTGCAGTCCGCCGAATTGATGGATCAGGAGTTCTGGAATTTGGTCCAGGGCTGCTCCAGAAGGTGATGATGCAGAAAAGGGAACCAAATTTGTCAAGGCCAGTAAGGGGTAATGAGGATCATCTTGCATCCCAATGTGGTAGCTTTCTGAATTAGTTTGGGAATCAGGGGAAATGGAGGAAATGCATAAAGAAGCCCCTGGGGCCAATCGTGAACTAGAGCGTCTCTGGGGAGGTGTCCGGGGAGAGGAAGGAGAGAGAAGAAATTGTCGCACTAGCTGTTGAAGGGGGTGGCAAAAAGGTCGCAGCAAGGCTGACCCCATTTGCGGAAGATTTTGTCCGCCACGGTCTGATTGAGAGACCACTCGTGAGGCATAAGAATTGCTCTGCTCAGCCCGTCTGCTATAACGTTGGACTTCCCAGGGATGTGCGCTGCTATCAGAAACCGTTGGGAAGAGATTGCCCACTGCCAAAGTCTGAGTGCTTCTCGGCATAAGGGGGTACGACTTGGTTCCGCCCTGCTTGTTGATGTATCATACCACTGACATACTGTCTGTTTGAATTGCAATGGTCCCAGTGGGAAGAGAGTTCTGAAGAGCTTGCAACGCTAAAAGCACAGCTCTCATCTCCAAGACATTGATATGCAGATGGTACTCGTGAGGCTGCCAGGTGCCTTGGACTGTTCTGCCCTGAAAATGCCCCCCCACCCGATCAGGGAGGAGTCCGTGGTCACGTAGCTACTGGAGGAGGAAGAACGAATGGTCTGCCCTGGTGTAATGATGGGGAAACCATCCACCAAACAAGTTGGTTTTTGCATGACTGTGTGATCATTATCATGTGAGACATTGGGAGTTGCTGGAAGGACCATTGTGTGAACAACATCCACTGAAGAATCCTCATGTGAAAACGTGCAAGGGGAACTAGTATTACAGCCGCTGCCATGAGACCCAATGTTTTTAGGACAAATCTGGCCTGAATCTTTTTGCAACCTAATAAGACCTGCACATGTCGTCGAATGGCTAACACTCTGTCTGCTGGGAGAGTCGCTGACATGTCCTTTGTGTTTAAATTTGCACCTATAAAGTTGATAGATTGACAAGGCGACAATGCAGACATTTTGAAATTTATTGTGATGCCTAGAGTAGAGCATGTTTGGATGGTGTAGTCTCTGGCTAGCAGCAGGTGATGCCTGGTGGTTGCAGTAAGGAGCCAGTCATCTAAATATGGAAATACCTGGAATCCTTGCCATCTCAAGTGAGCGGTGACTACTGCCAAACATTTGGTGAACACCCTGGGGGCTGTGGTGAGACCAAAGGGCAGCGCTCTGAACTGATAATGACTGGCTCCCAGCCGGAAGCGGAGGAATCTTCTGGAGCATCTGTGCATTTTGATATGGTAGTACGCGTCCTGAAGATCTATGGAGCTCATCCAATTGTCCTGACCCAGAAAGGGTAAAATGGACTGTAGCGTGACCATCCGGAACTTCGTTCTTTGAACAGACCTGTTTAGTCTGCTGAGATCCAGAATGGGTCTCCAGTTCCCTGTCTTTTTTGGTACCAAAAAGAACCTTGAGTAAGTTCCGGATCCTTGTTGGTCTGCTGGGACTGACTGGATGGCTCTTTTTCTTAGCAGTTTTGAAATTTCTTGAACTGCTTGATCCCTTAGATTGGGTGGAACATCTGGAAGGGATTTGTTGGAAAAGAGTGGAGTGCGAAAGAAGGGAATTTTGTAGCCTTCGGACATGATAGAAAGTACCCATTTGTCTTGTGTTATACTTTGCCAGGCTTTTGGATACAGCGATAATCTTCCCCCGACTGCCTCCGAAGGTGGACAGTCGGGCAGCACATCAGGGATGCTGGAAGGGCTTGTCAGAGAAGGATTCGCTTTGGCCCTGATTTTGCGGACCCCCCTGCCCCTAGGGTGGCATCTATTGTTGTTCCCTCCTCTGCCCCTGAAGGGGAACTCTCCACGTGTGTCAGGCACGCCTCCCTGGGATTTCCGGAACTACATCTTCCCACTCTTCTGACCCTTGGGATACGGTCTTGAAGGAGTGGAAAAACGGACTCCAACGGCAGAGAGAGTCTTGCCTTCCTGCTCACACCTGGTAAGGGTATCCTTCACTTGTGGTCCAAACAGAGCAAAACCATCAAAGGGGGTGTTGGTGAAAGACGTCTTGAAGGGTTCCGCAAAGTTCCATAACCGCATCCAAGCATGTCTCCTCAAAGCCATACCTGTGCCTGCGGCCCTACTTGCTCCATCGGCTGCATAAGAGATGAGCCGCATGGAGGAGTTTACTACAGAATTTAGAGTCGCCAGCTGGGAGGCAATCTTAGCCTGAGTCCCCGCAGCTGCTGGATCTTGAAGGGTATCTCCTAGCTCTTTAAGGAGATCCCTTTGAAGGTGGGTAAAATGGCACAAATAGTTCAGAGACCTCATGGAAAAGGTCGCTGAGGAAAACATCCACTTTCCATATCTGTCCATCGTCCTAGATTCCTTATTAGGGGGATGGACAGATGAAGAAGTTTCAGCCAACTCCTTTTTAGTGGCCGCTGCTACCACCATGGCATCCACGGGAACACCCTTGGTCAGAAATTGCTTGTCTTGAGGGGCAGTGATGAATTTTGTGGGCCTACGGGGAGTTGGTTCCACTGAGTCTGGAGCTGACCACGCCTTTTGAGCCACCACCGACATCAGTGGATCGAAAGGCGGAGACACCCAGGAGGTGGAGGGTCGGGAACCAAACGCATCCAGGAATACAGACTCATCCTCGGAAGGGTTAAGGGTAGTCCAGTTCCCCCTCTGCCTAAGGATTTCAAGGATGTCTAAAAAGGAAATGTCCTCAGAGGGGGATCTCGGGGACCCTTCCGACTCCTCCAAGTCAGTATCTGAAGTGACAGATTCAGGGGAGTCAACATGCTTCCTCTTGCATTTCCTCTTTTGAGGGGGCTCCTCTGAATGAATGGGGGATGCCTCGGAAGAGGAATATACACCCAATGGGGTGCCCTGGAGCACTTGTTCCCCACGCATGGGGTCTGGAGGAGGGGCATAGGCAGGAGCAGGCACCATGGGGGGAGGAGCCGATGAGGCTGACCGTGAGGCTGACTCAGATGCCAGCACACTCCTCATGACCTCGAAGGTGCCCCTTCCCGATACCAGAGAAGGCTCCGGCTCCGAAGAGACCGGAATCCTTCCCGGCACCAAGAGAGACTGCTCCGAAGCCGATGTAGGAGCGGAACTCACCTGCGCCAAAGCTCCAAGAGGGAGAATGGGGTCGGACAAGGGTCCGATGCCACTCGCCCCCTCGGAGCCGATGAGGGAGTCCCGGCACCCAGATCTCTCCAAGGACGGCACCATGGAAGAGATCGGAGCCAACGACAGAACCAAAAGGGGAGGTATCGGCGCCGACGGACCCACGGTTCCAGCCACAGCATGCTCTGGCTCCGAACTTAAGGGATGAGTCGGAGGAGGAACCATCGGAGAAACAGGTAGAGCCGAGCCCTGATGAGGGGGGCTGGATAGCATTTTTGCCAGGGCCTGTGACCCTAAAAGCCTGCTCACCACTCTCTCGAAATCATGGTCAGATAACCTACACGACCAAGAAGAGTGGGACTGATGACTACGCTCAGACTGCAGTAAGGGTGACCTGGGAGCAGAGTGTATCGACTCCAAAGATGGTGACCTGGAGCATTTTTGACTTCCTGACGGTTCCGACGGAAGAGTCGGGGCCGATTGGGAGATAGGTACTTCAGCTCCGGTTGGAGACAAAGTTGATGTAGAGATAGGTGCTTTGGTTCCAGCCGGAACCGAAGTTGAAGCAGAAACAAACTACCATAGAACCTACAGCTAAGCTATGACAATAAGCGTATATTCAATAAAGTACAAAAAAGTCCTAAATATAGTGAATAAAGAGAAAATATATGACCTGAGCCAGTAAACGCAACCTCGTAGCAGAAGCGGCAAATGAGATCTGGGTATCTAGCGCCAGGCATCATGGGACATAGGGGGGGCCTTGAGCCAGTAAGCAGCTCTCAAGCTTTTGAAGATGGCAGAGTTGGAGCCAAGGATCGGCTCCGAACCCAACCAGCAAGAATGAAGGCGAGATAGACAACTTAACATCACAAGTTATATACAAAAGGAGATACAAGTTCAATGATTACATTTATTTTATTTTATTTATTTATCATTTGTTAACCGGGAAAGTCTGACTTGGAATGAAACTAATTTTCAGCACAGGCCCGGGGAGAAATGCTCCAGATGCATGTCTTTGTAACGTAGAAGGAAACCGGAGCACCCGGAGAAAACCCACACAAACTCAGGGAGGACATACAGACTCCACACAGAAGGCACCCCAGTCTAGAATCGAAGCGGAGAACCGCTTGCTGTGAGGCAACAAAGATAGCGCTGCACCACTGCGCCGTCCACTACATAAATTAGAACTTACTTTAATGTAGAACAGGGTCTTCATGAATGATATAATACAACATTTGAACCAATGCAAAACTCAGATGGAAACAAAAAAAGCAGGGAGAAAGTAAAATAGCAATGACTCTCAGTGATGCCAAGATGAGTTTATTGGAGGCGAAAGGATGAAAGGAGAGAAGTAACTTACACTTTGGATAAGGTGAGATGTCCTGTCTGTTGGCTTCAGCATTTAACATGAAAATGGCAGGAGTTTTTCTGAGAGGAGGTCTAAAACTGAAAGCAAATCAAATAGTTCAGGAGCCACAATGGAAAAAAACATGACTGGGAGTAGATTGTGACGGGTGGCTGATCTTGTATGAGGAGGTTGTCAGGATGGGTTTATCAGCTAGTGGAGAAATTATATGTTAAGACAACACCAATAATGTAGAGGCCTTCAATTAACTGGTTAGTCTTAAAGAAGTGACAAAAGTCAAATGCCATTCTGAGACCAAAGTTTCCTCAGCTGGACTTGCCGAACAGCAGTTATACCTCCTGGACTGACTGCAATCTGACTAATGAACATAGTGGCGACTCTTCATACAATGTCCCAACTCTGGATCCTGATCTCTGGAAAGCAACACAATGCTCCTACTTTGAAGAATCCTCCTTTTCTAGATGAAGCTGAAATGTTTCTGGAATTAACTGCTGTGTTTTCTGTTCTGTGACTGGTTCAGGCTCCTCAGTGATCCTTTCCAGAACAAAGAGGATTAGACTTCTCTTCAAGGTTACAAATAAATGCCCTACTCAAGAATCATCCACTGAGACAGACTGTGTTGTACTTTTGGAAGACTTCTTGAATGCATCATCCATTTAACAGCAAGCCATACAAGTTTCTTTTTTTTTTTGGCGTGAAAGGATTCCTTTTTCGAGTAGCCTTTTCTAGCAAGTTCTAATGAAGTCTTTCATTGAGACAAAAGTGCTTAACTTGAGTTTTGTTAATAAAGTCCTTTGGTTTTGTACTCATAGAATTGTGTTGCAGCCTGTTTTTGAATTCATGGTTTGTGGTTCTCTGGTTTTGAACCTTCTTCTGGATTTACCCACAAGATGTACTACAGCAAGAGTACCCAGTACAACATATGCTCAGCTTCTTTTCAGCAATAATGTCTAAGTGAATAACCAACTCATGAATCACAGCCTTTACAAAGGCAAACAATCTGTTGTACTTTCTGATTTAGAGATACTGCTTGTATTGCAAGACATGCCTCATTTGAATATTTCAAAAGCACTCCCACTCCTAGCTTTTAACAATGGAAGCATATTCAAAGGTAACAGAATTAACTGGAATTTGTACTAATATGTGCAATGGCAGTGGTTTATTTTTACATAGACTTTCCTCTCAAAACCCATTTGGTTGAGATAGGGACATTGAACAGACCACTAATGAAAAATGTCCTACAAAAGGGGGCTAAATACCCCACACCACAAAATGAGGGCTTGTGCAAGAAGCTTCCCCCTCACTAATACAATTATCTTTGTGGTCAGATAACCTCTCATACCCTGAATAATAGAATTACCTCTGATGTCACTAAGTCTTGGGGTAACTTGTATCCCTGTTGACACCCATCTGATTTTACAGTTTCATCTGGATGATCTTCATTCAGACAGTCCACAAGAAAATGGATGATTAGCTTGTGCAAGTGTGATAATAGTACTATCACTTAGTTCTTTGTATTTTGTTGGCTGACATTGCTAAACATAATACAATAAAACATAAAAGCAACTGACAATAACAACAACATAAACACAGTAAGACACAAACCATAAAAAAAACTATTATTGTTTTGCTTCTGATCTCCAGTGATTAAATCTCCCTACCTGCCCAGCTGTTCAACTCACCACCCCAAGATGTGAGCACCCTATATCCCATTTGTTCTCGCTAGCAGTGAGTGGCTGCTTGGAAGGCCAGAGTTTTCTCTAATTTCTGCTTTTCCCACTGTACATGTTTGTTATGCTCACCAGGATTCAGAATGCAATAGGCTTTAGCAATGCCTATTACACAGCTCCATAAGAAACATAAATCCTCAGAAGACCCAGCCCCATATTGCAGACAGCACCTGTGTATGTGCTGTCTGGTGTCTGCTACCATGCCTAACATGGAGGGTGCACCCGGAATATATTTACCTCTACCCACTTCCCTGACAGCAGTCACTACCTCATCACACCTCTCCCTCCCATTGCTAGATCCTCTATTACTCATGCCACCTAGCAAATTTAAGTCATCAGGGTCATTGTCAGGATTTTATTTCTCTGCAACGTGTAACTGGACAGTCAAATAAAATTGAAAATAACCAGCACTATTAAAAAATTATAAGAAGCCAAAGATATTAAGATGTATGCGAGTACCATGGAGAGGACTAACAAATGTAGTACAGGAAGGAAAACCAAGGTCATTCTTTATACACAAGAACACAACTGAAGATGCTCTTAAATTAGGAGGGTACACATGAGAATACATGCTGAGACAGCATCGCTTCAGTGGTGTTTGTTTAGTAGCAGTATAGCTAATACGGTGGTATGGCAAGTGCAATCTATGCCTTTTCACCTCAGCTTCTCTGAATGCAATCTATTCAAGGATTTCCTCATAAAAAACTCTGCAAGATAAATTATAGCTGACTATAATGTCCTACATTGGTTGATGACAAGCAGGTTATGTAAGATGCTTCCTGGTACTATGACTAAAAGGACTGACATTATCCAGTGTCAAGCTAAACAGTGACAATGGGAGAAAGGAGATTTTGCTGATAGGAATGACTGAAATTAGGGGTACAGAGAATAGACAAGATGGGGCTGGAATTTACTGGAGGAAGCAGGCAAAGAAGCCAAGGTATTGGGAACAAGAAACTAGAGAAGGAATGGTAATAGAATGGGAAGAGACCGAGAAGACATAAGGATTGCAGGCTAGTGACTGCCTTCACTATCAGGGACTGACATCAGAATATAGACAAAGAGAAAGGGGTAGGGGAACTCTAAATGAAAGACCTGTACTGGTTGAGTCTTTAACTGAATCTAGGACAGGAGTAGTTGTTAAAAAGGAATAATTAGTATGGCATACAAAATATTGCACAACAACTATAGGAATCAATCAGAAGAGGTCAGAAAAGATAGAGAAGTGAGATTAGACATGCATTTCACAAATAAACAGTGGGGGCCATATGTATGGCTCCCAAATATGCAACAAAGTCTAGAAGATTAAGGATTGTTACCTGGATGTGTATGCACAGATAATTTTATACCTCAAGTAGACTCCAAACAATTTTTCTTCAGGTAGATGGCAAATGTTGGAGGTGTGATGGGGAAGAAAGAGGTAAACTGGGACCCTATGTTTTGGGAGTGTAGTGAGTTGGCAGACTTTAAAATTTTCCTACAGAGTACTCTGTCAGAAATACTGGGTAAACAAATTAGTGTAACTAAGGAAATTATTTTTTTCTGGGTTGGGATGCAGAATCTGAATTGCTTAGACACAGTAAAGCAATTACTAGAATATGGAAATCAAAATCTAAACCAACTATACTTGAAGTACTGAATATTGTAACAGAGATAAAAGAACAGGAAGTGGCATCTTTAGAAATGGTTAAGAGTAAATTACATAGAAAAACAATGGAAACTGTGAGAACAATACATGCAGGAAAATGTTTTGGAGGAGGAATGACGTTTAAAAGAAGGCAGGAATTGAATAATTTATGCAACATTGCTTAGATTATACATCATATATATTGTTATATATTCTGCAATGTTTGCAAATGTGAACATCTTAATATGGCTTGATTACTTTTTATATAAATGTAAGTTTGACTATGTCACAACTTGATAATTCAATAAATGTTTTTAAAATAAAGAACAGTGATTATGGGAAAAAAGTTCTGCGTCAATATGATGTTAACTAGCTGGTCCTAATGAGCATAACAGAAATTTTCAGAGGGTATTCATGAACAAATACACAAGTAGATTGGTAGAAACAGAATAAATGGATACCTTCTCAGATTTACTGGTTACTGTAGGCCTCATGGCAGCAATGGATATATAAGTTAGTGTCTGAAGCACTATAATCATTGGTACCATAGGCTTTAGTGCTGCATTTAGGGATACAGCTATATTGCCCACATATGCCTCCCTATTCAGTTTACAATTTGCAGCTTTTAGTGACAGCAAGCCAATTCCATAAGCCGCGGTGGTGCAGCGGTAGCGTTGTTGCCTCACAGTAAAAGGTACTCCCGTTCGATTCTCAGCTAGAGCGCCTACTGTGTGGAGTCTGCATGTCCTCCCTGTAGTCGAGCGGCGTTCGAAAGGCATGCATAGAATGGTCGTGCCTTCGCTGAATGTTGGACGTCGAGCTGGCACCTCAGCACCCGTAAAAGAATCTACTGCCAATAATTAGCTGACCGGAGTTCTGCTGTGGCGAACCCTAATCGGGAAAAGCTGAAAGAAGAACAACTCCATAAGTCTTTAGCAATAGCAAATTTTGCTCAAACTTAAATAAGGCAATTTCTTTGAAAGACAACAACAAACTGTGCCTTGTCAAAATCAACAGTCACTCTGAACTAACTACACCAAAACTTACTGGAAAAGCAAAATCAGACATTTACTATAATTCTTTCAACTAATGACAGTAAACAGAAAGCCTGACATTTAACAAACCACTGTAGATAAGCACCCACAATTAATAAAACAAACAGAAAATGGATGAACGTAGATCGCTCTTTATTGTCAAGAGCTGGAAAACATTTGAATGATGGGCATATAATACAGGCAGGAAAAATGCCTGTGTAAAACTAGTGAATCTTTAGAGGGATGGGCTCTCACTATGAGTGAATCAAAGCAAACAAGCTATTCTCACTCTTCATGATGATGAGTAACCGAATCATTTCAGCATGCTTAAAAATATCTTCTGTCAAAAACCAAACAGTCATGCTGCATGTAATATGTCTACAAAAATAAAGATGTTAAGAGTGCTGCAGACATGAAAAGATGGTTCCAATGTCTTTCAATCACTGATGCCACTGTAATGACACTAAAAATTACAGTCAAAGGGAAGCCTAAACTTGTCAGCAAGGACCAAGTGCTTAAAAAAATGGGAAAACAGTCGACAACACTAAAATAAAGCCTTTACTGTTCAAATCATTCATTAAGGGCTTTTGTTCCTCATCGGGTACTTCATCAGAATGAAAAGCCTGAACTTGTCAATAAGGATTCCTTTTTACGGCATGGATGATGATGATGAAGATGCCGCAGTTCAACAATGCTACTGTATTCCAGTGATCACACCTTCTAAACAATATTTTATAAAGTATGTATCGTAAGTAAACTTACCATAACAACAGATGTTCTAACAGATCACTGCTGCCGTAGCTTAAGCTATATGGATTATATCCTTACTTAGGATATGACCACTGGCCAGCTTTCAAAGCTTTAAAGCATCTTCCATATGTTTAAACTGCCACTGGCTTGAGAAGAATCATATAAAAGGCAAATTGGGCACCAACAAGCTTTAGAGCATTCCTGCCCAAAGAAGCAAAGCTACAGCCCTGAAAGGAAAAAATGCTAAGAAAGAAACAATCATACTAAAACCAATATATACAAATGTATATACAGCCATGACATGGCAATATACACAAAAAGCAAGTAGGGGGGTTGGACTGAGGGTACAGCTACTGCGACAGTGAACTATCAGAACATCTCCTGTTATGATAAATTTACTTATAGACCTGTACTTTGTTCAACAGTTAGGTCATTGTTTTAACAGTCTAAGCTACATGGGTAGATTACCATTCCTTATAAACATATAGGGAGACGAAAATAATTCAAGCATCCAGGAGAAATTTCAGAATGATCCTAGCAAAGTCTGTTTTGGATATAGAAAAGGAATCCAGTTTGTAATGCTTTGTGTAAGTATGTACAGATACAAAGTTGCTGTTTTCAAAATACTTCTAGAATCCACCACTTTTCAAAAAGCCACATAAACCAAAACCTTGGCAGAAGGGATCCTAACCTTGCCTGGAAGTGTCTTTTTCAGTGAGCAAAGCAGAAAGAAATAGCACAAGAAAGCCATTCTGAAACTGTTTGCTATGACACTGGCTGCCCTTTAGAAGAGAAACAGCTTATCAGCTTTCCTGAAGAATTTGGTTCTGTGCAAGTAGTAGTAGAGCTGTCTGTGGATATCAAGATTATATAGGATTCTCTCACTCATGTTTTTAGCTTCTGAAAAGAATGCAAGAAGACTAACAGTCTGTCTTAAAAGTAAACCCTGAAACCACTTTAAGCATCAAAGAAGGATAAGTTGTCAAAGAAACCCTGTCCTCTTGGAAAATGAGATATGGCTGACTTACCATAAGAGTTTGTAATTCTGATATTCTTGCAGATATCAGGAGATACAAGTAGCACTGCTTTCCATGTTAAGACCCTCAAATCAGCCTGATGAGTTATTTCAAATGGAAAAAGTGTCAGTTTTTCAAGCACAAAATTAACATGCCAAGTAGCAGCCAGCTGTTTTCTAGGTGGAGAGATGCATAAAACCCCTTTCAAAAATAGCTAGACTTGAGGACAGGAAGAAACGGGGGGATTAAGGTCAGACAGGCAGATTGAAAGATGAAACTTGACATTGGAATACTAAGGTTCAGAGGATAACAACTCTTACAAATAATCAATAAATAGAGGCAACTGGGCCTTGAAAGGGTCCTTGTTCTTAAGAGTGGCACCAACTAGAAAATCTTTTCCATTTACACACAATTTTCTAGTAGCAGTTTTACCCACCTAATAATTGCTGCATGTTTTCAGAGAAAAAAACTGTCTAAAAAGCATCAAAACATAAAAACATCCAAGGCAAACTTTGAGAGAAAAATCGCTAAGGACACTAAAGATAACCACAAAGCCTTCTTCAGCTATGTTAGAAACCTGGGCGGAAACCCTCAGATATGCTCAGAGTTGGTTCACAACAACAAAAAATACACTGAACCCACAGATATTGCCAACATTCTGGCTGACAGGTTCAGTGCAAATTTCTCCCCTCCTTCACCCCCAAAAGAAGAAATACTTATCCCAGCTGAATGTAATCTCCCTGTCATCTCAGATGTCCAAGTGAGAACCACCCTAAACAAAGCAAAAAACACAGCATCAATGGGAACTGACGGTATCCCGGGGTGCGTGTTACGTGAACTCCAAGAGGAGCTAAACCCAAACATAAAAATGCTATTTAACCTTAGCCTTACTTCGGGATATGTACCTGAACACTGGCGTACAGCAACAGTGGTCCCACTCCACAAGGGGGGTGCCTCTGCAGACCCTGGAAATGGTTAACAGTGGAAAGAGTAGAAAGGCATATGAGAACATTCCCACCCAAGGGAATGAAAAAGGATCTGTCATCTATGACTGTTTTCAAGGCATCTGGAGCAGAATTTCTTTATCTTGAAAGGAGGCAGATAGATCTATTTGAAGTGCTTCCCACAGTTGTATCAAATCCTGAACACTCCCAGGTGTAATTCCCATTTGTGAGGGACTGTACTGATCATGCTCAGCTTGTCTGCTACAATGTTTTGCTTTGATGGACTATATGATGCCTGAAGAGTCAGAGTGAGCTGAACTGCTACTTCCCAGGCAATCACAGAGAGATAATCTGCAACACTGAGCCGAGATAACTGGTCCACCCACTGGTGTAACTCCTTTCTGACAAATGTCAGAACTGGAATCTGAAAAAATAAGGGGTGCTGATGCAAATTCCAGACTGATCTGAGGAACCAGCAAATTCTTCATATTTGAAGTCTGGCTGAAAGAATCATGAGTCACAGAAGCCAAGAAAACAGAGAATCCTGATAACATTATCAGTCAAAAGGCTGAGATTGGCTGGACAGACTAAGGAAGACTACCGTGTACTGTTGTACCTTGTCCAATGGAAGGAAGGCTCTACTTAGGGACAGCTCTAGAAGACATTCCATAAAAAAACAGTGAGTGAGAAAGGATGAGAGATGATTTTTGCAAGTTCAGATGAAACCCCAGATTAAGTAGGAGTTTCATGACCCATGTAAGGGAATTTTGACAACAAGAAAAAGTGTCTGCAAATATAAGACAGTCATCCAGATAGGGAAGCATGTGAATGCCTTGATGTCTGTAGTGAGCAATCACTGGAGCCAGGTACTTTCCAAACACCCTTGGCATAGTGGACAGACAAAATGGTAAAGCAGAGAGACAAAAATATGAGCCAGACACAGAAAATCTTAAAAATGCCTGAATTCCTTGCAAACTGGAATGTGATGACTAGCATCGTTCAGGTCCAGTGCTATCATAGGAGGGTACCAGAGGGTATGATAAGTTACAGGGTATGATAAGTTACAGGATTTGAAGGGATAACATTTTGAATTTTGGAATCTTGACAAAAGGACTGAGAATGGAGAGGTGTACAACTGGTCTCCAAATTCCCTCTTTCTTTGGTGCTGGAAAGATCCTTGAATTTATACATCAAGAGTCTTCCTAAATCAAATAGCTTTGGATATGCATATTTGGATGGGGCAGTGGTACAGTGGTAGCATTGTCACCTCACAGCAAGAGGTTCATTCGGTTCGATTCTTGGCTAGAGTGCCTTCTGTGCGGAGTCTGCATGTCTTCCTTGTGTTCATGTGGGTTTTCTCTGGGTACTCCAGTTTCCTCATATGTTACAAACACATGCAACTGGAGCGTTTCTACTCGGGCCTCTGCTGAAAATTCACTTTGTTCCAAGTTGGACTTTCCCAGTAAACAAATGTTAAACAAACAAATAAATATATAAATAAATAAATGCATAGTGCAGAAAGTACAGTTGTGTACACTTACCATAAATGTAGATGTTCGAGTGTCTTCACTGTTGCAGTCATCACTGTAGGGTTCTCCCTGCCGGCAGGCAGTCCTCGGTCGGCCAGAATCCGAAAGTCTGGGTCCAGTGTCGGCTGTTCAGCCATGCTCCCTGACGTCAGTACGCCAGGAGTACAAAGATGCCAGCCGACGCCATGTTCTCCAGTTTTTCTTGCCCCAGATGTCAGGTGTCCAAAAAAGAGACAAACCCCATACTCTTTGCAAATAAACCTCAGAAGAAGGGGACCACAGAAATGAAAGAGTAAGAGGGGACAGGAGGGAGGGTAACCCAGACTGCAACAGTGAAGACACTCGAACATCTACATTTATGGTAAGTGTACACAACTGTACTATGTTCATCGTGTTTCACTGTTGTAGTTATCACTGCAGGGTTGAATCCCAAAGCAGAAGGAATGGGAGGTGGTCATAAAGTAGAGGGGGCGGCTATAAGGCCCTGCAAAACTGCAACAGCAAAGCCTGCCCTAGACTTAAAGAGGTAGATTATAGTGCTTAGAGAAAGTATGCACCAAACTCCAAGTTGCAGCTTCCAAAATGTCTTTGGTGGCTACTCCCCTGAGGAAGGCAGCTGAAGTAGCAGCAGCTCTGGTAGAGTGAGTCCTAATTTTTCCTGGAATTTGCTTTCCATGGTGAGTGTAACAAAATCTGATTCCATGAGCAATCCATTTAGAAACAGTCTGTTTTGAAATGGCTTTGCCTTGGGAACTTGAAGCATAAGAAACAAACAATTGTTCTGTTTTCCTGATGTTCTTGGTTCTATCCAGGTAGAAACTAAGTTGTCTGTGTACATCCAAGGAATGCAAGATCCTTTCCCCCTTGTTTTGAGGATTCGAGAAAAAGGTTGGCAGATGGATAGTTTGATTTAAGGCCACTTTGGAAACCACTAGGGTTAGTCCTTAAAGACACCCTATCTTGGTGAAAAATAATGTAAGGTTCCACAGCCATGAGTGCTTGTAACTCTGAAACTCTCCTGGATGAAGTTAAAGCTAGAAGAATAGCTGTCTTCCATGATAAGAACTTGATGTCAGATGTTGCAGCAGGCTCAAAAGGAGGTAGAGAGAGTCTTTCCAGAACATAGTTGAGATCCCAGGCAGGGATGGGTGGTGATATCGGGGGCCTGAGATTTTTAGCTCCTCTGAGAAATTGTCTCAAGAGTGGATGGGAAAAAATTGGAGGGTCTGTATTGTAATGTGCAGAGATAGCTGAGGCGTGTATCTTAATGGAAGAGAAGGATAGACCCTTATGGAGCATGTCTGTCAGGTATAGTAAAATCAGAGGGATATTAGGAGTGAGAGTATCCAAATTTTGATCATGCATCCAGGTGTAGAATCTTTTCCATTTTCCTGCATAAGATTTTCTGGTGCTAGGGCGTCTAGCCTCTAAAACAACAACCATAACCTGTTTGGGAAGGGAAGGGAAGGATTAATCAAAGATCCTGAATTCGCCAGGCTGCAAGACTGAGGGTTTTGACATGAGAGTGCAGAACCTGGCCCTGGTGTTGGGACAAAAGATTTGGAGTCTGAGGTAAAACCCAAGGGGGCCCTGGGAAAGATTCATTAGAGTTGGGTACCATAATTGTCAAGGCCAATTTGGGGCCAGTAAAATCATCATCTTGGGCTTGTCCTGTTTGATCTTTAATAACACCCTTGGAAGAAGAGGTAGTGGTGGAAAGGCATATCCTGAGAGGTTTCTCCAACTGAATGAAAGTGCATCCACTTTTCATGCTGACCTGTGGAACATCCTTGTGCAGAAAATCTGTAACTGATAGTTGAGGGGGGATGCAAAAAGATCTATGTGCGGGCAGCCCCAGACTGCTGTAATCATCTTGAATACGTGTGTGTCCAGCATCCATTCGTGAGGGTCTGACAGGTTCCTGCTCAAGCTGTCTGCCAAAATATTTTGTTTCCCTGGTAGGAACTGAGCTTGTAGGTCCACTTTGCAAGTTTGAGCTGTGTTCCATAGAGTCATGGCTAGTCTGCAAAGGGGGTAGGAATGTGAACCCCCTTGCTTGTTTATGTACCACATAACTGTGGTGTTGTCTGTCCGTATCAGGAGTTGTCCTGGTTGTAGAAAATTCCTGAAGGCCAAGAGAGCGTTCTGAACAGCTAACATCTCTTTTAGATAGATATGCAGATGCTTCTGATCCTTTGTCCAAAAACCTTGCAGACATTTTCCCTGCAAATGAGCTCCCCATGCGTAGTCTGAGGCATCCGCAGTTAGTATCTGGTTGGCTGGAGGCAGACTGAAGGCTTTCCCTTTGTTGTGAAGGCATGCCTTGGTCCACCAAAGGAATTCCTTTTGCAGACAAGGCAGGACAGTAATCTGTGTGTCTAGACTGTGTTGGTGCTGGGACCATACACTTTTAAGGTAACACTGTATTTTCCTCATATGTAGTCTTGCATAAGGTATGAGGAGGATGCAAGAGGCCATGTAACCCAATACCTGCAGGAATTTCCTTGCAGTCAGCTGGGCTAGTGACGCTAAGGTTTTGAAAGTTGAGGCCAGCTGTAACTGTTTTTTGGATGTCAGAAATGCCATCTGAGTTGTTGTGTTTAGAAGAGCACCCAAAAAAATTATCTGTTGTGAGGGTGTCAAATTTGACTTTTTTATGTTGATAGTGAATCCCAGGAACTTGAGAAGATTTTGAACAAATTCTAGATGCTGGAGTAAGACATCCTTGCTGTCTGCTTGAATGAGACAGTCGTCCAGATAAGGGTAGATTTGAATCCCCTTGAGTCTGCAAAAAGCTACTACTGGTGCCAGGCATTTGGTGAAGACCCTGGGCGCAGTAGACAATCCAAAGGGCAGCGCAGAGAACTGATAATGTTTCGAGCCGGCCCTGAACCTGAGGTATTTTCTGCACTCCTGTCTGATAGGAATGTGTAGGTATGCCTCCTTTAAATCCAATGTTACCATCCATGCATTTTTGCTCAACATTGGCAGTAGCTGTTGCAGTGTAAGCATCTTGAATTTTGGTACCTGCAGGTAAGTGTTCAAAAGAGACAGGTCCAGGATGGGTCTCCATGAATTTTGCTTTCTGGCAACTAGAAAGAGCCTTGAGTAGAATCCTTGCTCCATTTCTGTACGGGGAACCAGTTCTATGGCCCTTATAGACCTGAGGGTATCCACCTGTTTTTAAGGCCTCTGACCACTGGTGTTTTGGTAGGTCTGGCCATCCGTTTGGGTCTTGGTAGGGTATGAAAATGTCATTTGTAACCTCTTGAAACTACATCCAGAACCCATTTGTCTTGGGTTATGTAAGTCCAATTTTGGTGAAATACAGAGAGTTTTCCTCCGACTGGGGCTTCTTGGTAAGAAGTTCCTGTAGCCCGGCAGGGGGAGTCATTGGGTCTCCTTTCTATGTGTTTGTGGCCTGCCCTCTCCACCTCTGGGGATGGAAGCAGTCCACTGTCTAGATCTGTAGGGGGTCTGCACTTGGGGCCTTCCTCTGGAGCGTCTATACCTACCCCTCTGAGGCCTGTCTGAGTAGGGAAAGGACCAGTTTTTTGTTGGCCAGTTCCTACTAAATCTGGGGGGCTGTACTTGTAAGAAATCCTTAACCGTTTGCATGGATTTTGCCTTATCCTCCATTTTCTTTATCACTTCCTTAGCCTTAGATCCAAACAAAACATTATGCTGAACAGGAGCATCCAGTAACTTAGCTTTCACTTGATCAGGTAAATTTTGTTCCTTTAACCAAGCATGCCTCCTAATGACTGAGCCAGAGGCAGCAGCCCTGCAAGAAGCCTCCAAGGCATCAAAACCACAGTGTAAACCATGCTTCCCCACTTGTTCAGTGGCATGCATCAAATCATGTAATTCCTTATTGTCTGCACATGCAGAAATAGAAGCTAGCTTTTGTTTCATAACAGACAGAAGAAATTGCTGGTATTTTAGCATATGAAATTGACAGTTTAAAGTTCTGACTGATAAAGTTGCAGAAGTGTACACTTTCTTGCCCCATCTCTCTAAAGCTCTGGAATCCTTATCAGTAGGAATAGGGTTTTTAGCAGAAGCGGCCTTATCCCCCTTAGGACCCTGAGAAATGGTTTCAGGATCAGCAGTAGGATTCTTGAAAAGGAACTGGTGAGAATCAGGAACCCTGTAATATCTGTCAGGTTTAGCAGGGGCTGGGGGGAAAGAGTCAGGAGTTAAATTAGCCTCAGAGAAGGCGTCATCCACAATATCTAAAATAGGGTGGATAGCCAGAGGTCTATGTTGGGAAAGTAGAAGGAAATCCCTAAGTCTTCTCTTAGATTCCGAGTACTCCTGCCCTTCCCAGTGAAAATGTTCCCTCATTTCATGTAAAGTTTCCCCAAATGAAAAATCCTCTGGGGGAGAAGCTGAAGGAATGGATTCCTCAGCATCAGAATCCTCATAAGGAGGGAAAGAATAATCCTGGTCAGAGGAAGACACAGAAGAAATAGATGCCTGATCAGAAGAATCATAATCCAATTCTTGCCTTGGTCTTTTGTCTGGTGGGGGATGTGAACCCCTAATCATGGTAATTAAGTCCTCCGCCATTTTAAGTAACTGCTTCTGTGATCTGGGTCCCGGATCAGCAGAAGCATGGCCTAGTGTCTTAGCTTTGGAAGGAGTCTTTGTCTTTGCCTTTATCAGAAGCTGTATAGGCCTGAAAAACCCCTCGGAAGCCGGTACCTGCACAGCGGCTCTGGACCCATCCGAGGGAGCATTGTCCAAAGGTCCTGCAGCTGAAATACTCAAAGGCCTATTTGGCTCCTCATGGGAGTCCGTTTCGGCAATCAGTTCGGAAATGGCCGATGACAGGGGCTGCGAAAGCTCCTCACTGACAACGGCCGAACCAGAAGCTGGCTCTGTTTGTAAAGCGTCGTCTGTTTTGGACCTCAGAGGCCTGTCCTTATCCTTGCGTCGTTTGTGAACTCCGGTAGTCGGAAGCGTGTCCAACGACATTTTGTAATTAAATCGTCTACCAAAGTAGTGAAAAGCAAAATCGTACCTTTGTTTAATCGTACGTTGATTAAATCTAGCGCAAAACCGACAACTAGCTACGTCGTGGTCAGGGCCTAAGCAGGGAATACAGTAAGAATGGAAATCCTTATGAGGTATTTGCTTCCCACAAGAAATACGATTATTAACTTTTTCTGACATCGGACTGGAGCAAGAAAAAAGTTTCCCCAACGGGGTACTTAGCTTTGAGTAGAAGTCGTCGTCTTCGGACTGAAGTTCGGGAAAAAATTATCAGGAGTCAGCCGACCGGCACTTGTGAACTGCTTTCACTGCACGGCAAGAAAGACCGGAGAACATGGCGTCAGCTGGCAGCTTTGTACTCCTGGTGCACTGATGTCAGGGAGCATTGGCTGAACAGCCGACGTCGGACCCAGACTTTGGGATTCTGGCCGACCGAGGACTGCCTGCTGGCAGGGAGAACCCTACAGTGATGACTGCAACAGTGAAACACGATGAACATCTACAGAGCTTTTTATTCTGCTACATTTAAAATGACAATTCAGACCAAAATAATCTGCATACAATGATTTTTGTTTTGAAGACTGCATCACATCATGTCAAGTAGTGGGTTGGGAGAGGTCACTGGCAAGAAAACAGAGTAATGAAAAGTGAAAGAGGTGAATGTCTCATCTTCCCAAACTACTCTTCAAGTATTTATATTTTGACACAGCAAGTGACACAGTTTAGGAATTTTCTATTCCTTCAAGGCTTCAACATATCTTATTTGGGTGAAAGGTTTATATTTAATGATCCAGAGGATGAAGACATCTGGTATTTAAAATGGAAGGCAGTTAAAAAGATGATGATGATGACGCAGAGCTACTGACAGTTTTTCACTTATTCCTTCATTAATTAAATTTCAATATCCATTTAATCCAGTCAAAATCAGGGAGAGTCAGATTGTGTCTCAGCAAACTGTGCATAAGAAGTGCGCTCAGGACGGGAGGCTACTTTATCACAGATTTAATTTTTAATCTGCTTTCCCCTGTTTTGTTGTTATTTCTGTAAACATGTAGTTGTTTAGGTGACATGTAAGTACATTGGTTAGCACTGTCGCCACCAAGCAGTTGATTCTCTGGTTTGGTTTTCAGCTGCACTGACTTTGCAGTCATTTCCTCTCCATGTTCCTGGGGACTTTTGTCAAAGCATTACCTTCCACCCATATCCAAAGACATGCCAACAGCTGAATTGGAAATCTCTTAAAATTGCCTGCAGGTATCAGCTGCTATCCCCTCCCTTCCAGGATTAGTTCTCTTTATGAATGATGCTTGTGAGGATAAGAACCTGCACCTCCATGATCTTGAACAGGGAATAGTGGGATAGTGAGGAACAGACAATGATTTACACTTATAAGATCTTACAGAGCAGTCTGGCTGGAGTTATGACAATCAGAAAGTACTAAACTTTGGTTAACAAGAATGTTTATTTGCTACATAAACATACATTTCTGGAATGTCCTGTAGTTCCAGCATATGTGCATACAGTTTTCTTTGTGAATGCATATACATGTACACCCCAACTTTATGTATACTAACACTTGTGCATACAAAGTGTGCACACATATATATATATATATATATATATATATATATATGTATGTATGCACATATATAATTACATACATATGTGTATATAGATGTGTGTATATAATGCTAGTTTGTTGAATCAGCATATCAAACATTGCATTGTCAAGCTTAATTAATCAATTTCCCTTTCACTGATGCACTGAAAAAGGGTTTACCATGGGACCTGAGAGAGGAGAGGGAAAAACCTTGCCTCAATGTAAAAGCAACATGACAAAACAGCATTTCATAAATCAGACATGCCAGTCCAATGTTTGAAAAAAGTCTATGTTGAAAAAGTGAGCGGTAATACATGTATACGTACATGTGTGTGTGTGCGTGTGTATACATATATATATACATACATACATGCATACATATATATATATATATATATATATATATATATATATATATATACACATACATATGTATGTATGTATGTATGTACATATATATATATATATATATGAATCTAGGACTTTTGAACAAAAGTTCAAAAGCCCAAATCCATTACCACCGAACACATTTTAACGAAAGCACTTTCATCGAAAAAGCGCTTTCATTAAAGTATGTTAAAAAAAAAAAAAAAAAACCCTTACTGCACTGTAGTACGACCGGAACAACAAGCATACGTAAGCGAAAGTGCTGCTTCGGTGAACAGCACTTTTGCGCAAGTATGCTCATTAAATTGGGATTCGGTGAAAGATGCAGGCGAGCATCTGTACGGATCCCATATATATATATATATATATATATATATATATATATATATATATATATATATATATCTATATAAATATACATACACACACACACACACACACACATATATATAAATATATATATACATACACACACACACACACATATATATATATATATATATATATATACACACATATATACACACACATATGTATATATATATATATATATATATATATATATATATATATATATATATATATATATATATATATATATTATATATATATATATTACAGATATATATATATATATATATATATATGGGTTCCTATGAGTACAACAAAAACACATTATGTCGAATGCGTTTTCATCAACACATGTAGAGCGAACAGGCAAAACAGCGAAGCGGCTGTTCAGCAAATTCTTTCCCTGTGAAAGAAGTCGCTTGACTGCTTCATTGTTTTGCCATGTTCTGAAGTATAGTGTGGTCCCTTGTCCGGTATAGCTCCCAAGCGTGACTGTGCAACAGTTACTGACCTTAGGGTTAGGGTGCAGGTTAAGGTAAGTGCATATGTATGAAAGTGTTTACTGTTTTTTGTGTTAGATGTATGGTTGAGTTACATGTGTATGTGTCTTCTGCTGTTTACTTTTGTTTTGGGGGGTAGAATTAGGGTTAAGGTAAGTGTGTATGTGTTTGGAGCCGTTTATGTAAATATGCGAGAGTTACTGACCTTAGGGTTAGGGTGCGGGTTAAGCTAAGTGCATACGGTTTAAAATGTTTACTGTTTTTTTTTTTCATTAAATGTATGGTTGGGTTATGTGCATAAGTGTATTTAGTTGTTTACTGGTTTTTGGGGGGGTATAATTAGGACTGGGTATGTGTGTATGTGTTTGGAAGTGTGTAATGTTTTTTTTTTTTTTTTTGCGGGGGTTGGAACAGCGATTTCTTTCCCTAGGAAAGAAATCGCTGTTCTGTGGATTCGACATTTTCAGCTTTCGCTGAAAATGTGTCGATGCAACATCGTTCACTGTTTTTAGCATTCGATGTTGCAATATAGACCCATATATATATATATATATATATATATATATATATATATATATATATATATATATACATACATACACACACATACATATATATAAACAAAACACACACACACACACACATATATATATATATATATATATATATATATATATATATGTGAGTGTGTGTGTGTGTGTGTCTGTGTGCGCACGTGCATGTAGGAATCCAATCAAATAAAGCCAATACTGGAGTACTTTCAGAAACTTTAGCTTAATGTCTCGGGGGGGGGGGCAAAAAGAAAAGGAGAATAGAAAGGCACTTGGATGCAACTTTAAGCAGGTAAATAAACAGAATACTGTTGGATCAAAACTGAAAATCAACATCTGCAAAAGTACTGAATTGCAAATTCTGGAACAAAAAGGCAATACTTTCACTACCTAATTTTATCACAGTTTAAGGTACCAGACCATGCAGAAATTTACTAGCAACACTGTTTATGGAAAAAAGTGCAGCAATAAATAATTAACTAAGGCTCAAGTCTGGTGGTAGAGCCCACAGTTCTGCCACACTGTGAATGAAATTACAAGACTAAGGTCCAGCAGGGACTAAAATACAAATGGCTAGCTTTTACATGGATTCTACCTGTGGAGATAGTAGTGCAGTATAAGGTAGAAGCACCCTGCAGCTGCCGTACTCGCAGAGGTTGCAATACTTCTAGAAGCACAATCTTCCCACAACTGCAAATTAAGCCACAAGCTTGATGTCCCAGAAAAAACAAAAAATACAAATAAGCATGGAAAAAGCAAAAAAAAAAAAAAAAAAAAGTACAAGGAAGCATCACCACACAGGTCACTATGAATGCAACTTAAATATTTAAACATAATTGAAATAAAAGCTTTTTTGTCTCCCCTTTTTGATGCAATGCTTTTTTCTCACAGTTCAGGTCTACCCACATCTCTAAGTCTTTCAGAGATGCCCCTGGGTGAAGGTAGCTCTACGGTAGAAGTTTTTGTGCACCAGTTTTTTAACAGACAGTATGTTGTAGATGGAGTATGGTGTATTGTGGCCTGGTATCTTGTATGCTTTCAGTCTAATAATCCATTCCAATTCCCATTTTTCCAATTTTGCTTCTGTGTTGACTGAAAGGGCTATTGTTAACTCAATCAACTGCATGAAATGTGAATGTGCAGGACAAGTGATTTGGAGAGGTCCTCATTTTGGATATCTGACAGGTGCAGAGTAATTCTTAGTTTAAGGGTTTACAAACTGATGAAAAATATAAATCTGACCCTGTGTCTTAAAAATCTGGCACACAAGAACTTCTACTAACTACAAGTAAGAGATATCAGATTATGTACATTCTTTGTCTGTGCTTATTATTCATTTTCATTCCTATTTTTGTTTCTTTTATTCTTACTTGACCATTGTTATCTGACATCTTTACAGCCATGTAATAAAATGTCATCAGTGAATTCAGTCACTGCAAAATAAAAAAAAAAAAAGAGTTGTATCCATTGCATTTTGCGTACTAAACAACATCTGCCTTGCTTTTGTGTCCTTCTTTGCTGCAGTATTTCTTACACATTCTGGAACAGCAGAAACATATTTTATTGTTCATTAATTCATAATATTTGCAGAGTGCTGGTTATAGGAACATAGGAGCTTACTAGGCTAACGGCCCCAGGGCCCTTGCAAGCCTAGCCAAGTTCAACTCATGTTCCCAACGGTGTCTGGTTCAAGCAGACACTAAAATCAGGACCTTTTGCCCCATTCCAAGAGGGACACATTTGGAACCCCTGGAGTGAATTTCTGGTTACCCATCCAGTTGTCCAAATTATGCTTAACTAGGACCAACAAGGGGCTTTGTTTAACATGAATAGGAAGCTTGTTCAAAGGTGGGGCAACCTCTGAGAGACAAATCTGTCTCTCCAGTAAGTTCTGTTGATATCACATACCAGGTTAAGGTCCTTTGAGCGAGTGACCTGTGTGCTATTTGACTTGTGAATGCGCAGCACTTCCATTAAAACTGGGTCACAGATTGCTCTTTATGCAAGGCACAGGTCACCTCTGAGCAGTCTGTAAGAGACAGAGTAAAGTGAAAATTATTTCAGTCTGCATGTGTAGCTGCCTACTTCTTCTGTGGTTTCTTCACTGGGGGAGTTTCTAGACAATCATTATTGCTTTTGCCTATCTGGTAGGTAAGGCAAGATGTAGTGTCTTTGTGCATGGCCTTTGCAATTGCTTCATGTCCTGTTATAATGCTCAAGTTTTATGACAGTATGTCATAATTTGGCAGGAAACCACAGGAAATAATGATCATGCTGCTTTTCTTTTATCCATGTTCTAGGATTTTCTTTGGGTTTGTCCCATGATGGCTGGAATAAGATATTATCCATGCCCTAACAGCTCTCCCACTGATACTGCTACCTTTCTTAATTCCTTCTTCACTGACTCTATTTGCAATCTAACCAAAAATGACACTATCACTTACTCACTCCTCTTTTATCAACCCATCCAACTCCCTTCTCTCTTAAACCCATCCCCACAACTTATATCAAGTCACTCCTTAGCAAACGTAAGACATGCTCTCCATCAGCTGATAACCTACCTCCTCAATTCCTAAAACTTGCTGCTAATTCTATCTCCTACCCCATCTCCATCTTAATCAATAGGTCAATCAAAGAAAACACTGTACCTGAAATCTGGAAGAAATCCTATGTCACACCTTTACATAAATGTGGCATCTCAACTAATCCTTCAAATTTTAGGCCCATTGCCATTCTCTCTCGCTTGTCAAAAATATTTAAAAGTGCATTCACAAACAGTACCTCGATCACCTCCTCCTAGAAAATCTGCTTACCCCTACACAGAATGGTTTCCACACAAATCACAGTACAGCTACTGGTCTAATATCATTCACTAATTCTATCACAAACTCTTGTGACAACAATAAGCTAAGCTCATGTTTGTTTCTGGACATCTGCTTTTATCCAAACTAGCTACCCTTAGTGTCTCTAACTCAGCACTTTCTTGATTCTCCAGCTATTTCTCCAACAGATTCCAGGCAGTTAAATGGCAATCTAACTTTTCTCCATTATTACCAATGCAAACTGGGGTACCCCAAGGCTCCATTCGTGGACCCCTATTATTTAATATCTTTACTAATGACCTACTCTCGTCCTGTCCACTCTCATCTGTCATACAATATGCTGATAATTCCACTATGATCTCCTTTTCTGACAATATCACCCACCTTAACACCCTCACCCAAGAGTGTCTGCACTCAGATGAAAAATGGCTAACTTCCAACCAATTGCTACTTAACCCTAAGAAAACAAAACTTCTCATATTCCTCCCCAAATCTCTTCAACATCATAAAGCTACCTTTACTGTCTGCTCCCTTAACACCACCATCATCTCTGTTGAATCTCGCATCATATTTCTAGGAGTTACTATTGATGACCAAATAACATTTCAATCTCCATATTCAGCAGTGCATCACAAAGGCACATCAAAAGTTAAGCCTACTATATAGGCATAAAAAAATCCTCACCGATGTCTCTAGGATCTCTCTTGCACAAGCATTCCTATTCCCCACCCTTCTTTATGCTGTCCCTATTCTCACCAGTATCCAATCCAATCTTCTGTCAAAACTGGAGCTCACCTATAATAAAACTGCAAGATTTGCCTCTAACCAAACCTACTGCTTTCACTACTGTCTAGCCTTGAAAAAACTGCAGTGGCTGGAATATCATCAACTAATCCTACTACCCCAGATTCTCATAGCTCATTCTTACATGAACCCTCCCTCCTGAACTTCTCTCTTTCTCTCTACCCTCATCCAGCCCTATACTCCCAACCACATCTTCTGCAAGTCTATGTACCCCAAAAACATTGGTAAACACCTCTACAGCTAGTTAGTTGCAAATGCTTTAGAATAAATTACCACTAACTGTCAGACAAATCTCTAACCCCAACTCTTTCAGAACAACACTAAAGGAAACACTGTGTATATTATGGGCATGCTTATGCTATGAGCCAACTTAATCAATCTCCCCTCCTGTAATACTACTGCAGCAACCTTTTCTCATGTCTCTCTCTGCCTTTGCTTCTAATAAAGTCTACTAACAGTCAATAGTTCCTACAGCTTCTACAGCTGTAGTCTTGGAAATTGGCTCTTGCCCTGGGCTTATCTCCTGTTTATGTATTTGCTACCTTCTATTTTACAAACTTATTTATATTTTCTGCATTCTGCTTACTGTTGTATGAAACTTCGTACTATATTATGTTTTCAATTTAATGACCATCTTCTAGTATGTTTCAACGCAACTCTCATACATACTGTAATTATTGTAATTTTAGTTATAACTCTGTCATGTAATTTTCTTACTTGTACTTTTTGGAGCTTTTCTCCTCGGGCCTCCACTGATAAAGGGCTGCTGCCCAGTCAGACTAACCTGGTCAACAAATGTCAAATAAAGGTAAAATAAAATAAACACTGTTGGTAACAACCTATCATTGAAAAAATGTGGATATGTATATGGCATTATCTTCCCAGACAGAAAGTGCTGTGTTTGTTGTGCTAAGTGTAATGGATTCTTCTATCACTATGTCTGTTTATACCATTTTCTACTGAACTAAAAAGTTTTTTTTAAACAATGTCCTGCATTACTTCCAATACATGGAGTTACTACTATCCTATGTTGACGTAGATACCCATAACTTTTTTGTTAACTGCTATAATGCAAAATTCACTTGATAGTACTGTATAAAGAGCTTCAACATTCATGGTAACTAGAAGGGTGTCAGGATCAGTGTTGATATTTTAACATTCCTGAGAAAATTCATTCACTCCTATATGTACAAGGGGGCTTACAGAGGGCCATTTTTTTTATTTAATGTTCCAGGTGGATCAAAAGTGGTTCAGTTGCTCAGTCTCCTCCTTCTGTGATAACTACTTTATGGAGAGCTGTTATGCTCTGAGGTTTAGGAATTCCAAAGAATTTAGGAATTGGTTGATTTTCCACTGTGCAGAATCCTAGCAAGTCCTCTTTCATAAATTTGTGTGATGGAGCCCAAGCAACCTTTGGTTTGTAGTTTTGTATACATTCTTGAAGGTGATGAGATGAACTTGTCTGTAGTACTTATTTTCAAGGATTCACATTTTGTGGTTACTGTTGACAGTGTCCATGATAAAAATGCCTCCTCCTTTGTTAGCTTTCATACCCCTCCCACTATAGTCTTAACACCTTGCTCCTGCTCCCCCCTCACAAACTACATAACCACTAGGAAATTTAGGTAGACTTAATGTATTAGCTGAACCCTTGGTACATAAGCCTCTCCAACTTATATCTCTTTAAAAGCGCACAGACATTTTTTTCCCTAATGCACAACAGGTGTAAACACCTAAAACCAGACATACAGACATGAATACACATACTGTGCTGTCTCATCTTCTACTTATTATGTCCTTACTATACTGATTCGGCCCAAATATCCAATCGCATTCCCATCACAGTTTACTTACTATACCCACTCTAGGATCTGATAAAGCCAGTTAAGGTGAAAATGTTTTATCCTCATTGTGATGCCCGTGCACTGGCCCAGTAATCAAACAGCCTCAATCCTCATCAATAACACCAGTGAGGGACGTACACATTGGGAGGATAAGTATACAAACAGAAAAGTACAATTTCCCTTAAGAGCACACAGAGATCGCAGTCAGTCTCTGGGTTGGTTTCACCCTCTCTCTCCAGATCCCCAATAAGACTCCCCACTGGCACGGCTATAGGGTTAAGATCTCAGCCGAGTGTTCAAGCCAAAACCTCCAGCACCCTCTCTGTCCAACCAGCGCTTCATGTCCCTGCCCAAGTAGCTGACACACACACACACACACTTTGAGATTTGATTTATATACAAACACACAGACACTCCTGAGGAAGGCTGGCACAGGTTCACTAGTTATGCCTCCTTCTGTCCAGATAAGGTAGAAATCACTGCCATCAACCACCTTTACTTATCAGCTACTAAAAAGGCCCTTACCAAAGGATGCCCAATCTTACTGTGTAATGTTACTATTATCCAAATGGTAAGTGTGACCAGAACTTTTAAGGCTATTCAAGAGTAGCCTATACTTTATCACCAAATACACGTGCAAGTATTAAGTGTTGAAATATCTCTACCAAACCAGCCACAATTAAAAGGTTTAACTATATTTAATAATAAATAAAAGGACAATACTCAATAACTCAACACAGTGACAACAGAGTTCAGAATCACAGGAAATACTTTAAAACAACATTGCAGGCCAGTCTCAAATACAGAAAACATCTAAATTAATCTTACTGTATTCCTATCTATCTCTAAGAGACATACTATGATCTAAATCTTACAGAGCCAGGCACACACAAGTACTGAATGGATGTTCTCAGGTCCTGAGACAAGATACAAAATGCAGAAACTTTCCCTCTTAGACAGTTTTTAAATTAATAATACACATTACTGCTGGGTTAGCTAGATGACATCACTATTTGACACCTGTCTCTAGTTCCCAGGCTAAACAGATATCAACATAATTTAACATGTCCCTGTTAAGAATACTTATCTTTCAGATGTACAGCTGCTTGGAAGCCACACAGCAATACAAAAACACTTTACATGTGAAACCTAGTAATTATCTCCGTCTCAAGACAACAGAAAGATGCACAAAGGATTCTCTCAAGTTACAAGACTGCTGATTATATTCAAAGAATACATTACAGACTTTTTGCATTTGATACTAATTGGTTTAACTGCCATAAGATCTGCTGCTATCCATGCAAAATATAAAGAGCTGTTAAAAATAAATATTTGTCTTGATCAATAAAGAAATGCAAAAATGGCATGAATGATGATGAAAAGAAAAACACCCTTGTAGCTAGCACACTGGTACAGGTGCTTGTCTCAACCCATATTCCCTGCTTCTAGCAGCTCACACGTGAAAAATTACAAGTTTAAATCCAAACTAGTCACAAAACTCTTAACCACAAATGTCAGATCCAAAACTATTTTTTTATATATTAGAGAAAAGTCTAAATTCAGAACAGAACTGTATAGAATTAGATCTGACAAAGCCCTTTGTGTGGAAATGCTCACTGAATGATGCATTTGAATAAAGGATTATATTAAGATATAATCATGCATGCACACCACTGGATTTAATTTTATTTAAAAGCTGAGGTTAATTTCAGTGGTACACCTTAGAGATTCCCCTTGCTTTCCTTATATATTTACATATAGATGTACATATATACACATGCATACATGTGTATGTGTGTGTTATCACAAAAACTAGACTCCACATATTCCACTTGTCCATTTTTTGTGCATTTTTAATTTACTCTGTCCCATGAGTTCAATAAGCTACAGTATCTTAGGATGGTAGTTTTTTTATGAATGGAATGACTTTCTATAATAGCTTCGAGGTAAATGTTGATCTTATTTTCCTGTAATTGTAGTTCAATTTTTGAGGTATTCTAGTAACGGTTGGTGGCTTATGTAAGGATTAGTTAATTTAATAGTTTAGTCATATTTTTATTTGCTATTTCTTCTTTACAGAAGTTTTCTGACTGATTTTAAGATAATAGTAGGTAGCAGTTTACATAGTTACAACTGGCTCTGTCTTCACAGTAATGTGGTTTTCCAAGTAGCTAGCTGCTCTTAGCATTTTACTTTATGTTTTTAATCATTTTTTTTTGCTGGGGCAAGGGCAGCTACTCCAAGTTCAAGGTCTTGGGGGGGGGGTGATTGGTAGTTCCAATCAGTTGGTAGTGCAATACTGGCATTCATTTCCTTATCAGCATTTCTGAATTCAGATATTGCTTCTGCTGACAGGAATGAGCACTTTTGTATGTTCTATAAGTTGTAGAAAACCACTTGCAATAGTTTTTTTCTCTTCAACTTAGAATACAGGGGTGCAAATTGGACCTGGTACTTTTTTTTTTTTGTTCCAGATTGAGGAGCAGCATCAGGCACTAGATGATCCCAGGTTTGGCTAATTTCGAAGGGCTTACTTGTTTGATTGTATTTTTATAGGGTAATATACGGTTAGTGTGTGCACAGAGTGTAACAAAACCTTTCTTTTTACCTTGTGCGATTTACATGGGCTGTGTTTTTCTCTCTTCTTCTTCATCTTTTTTTGGGGTGGGGGGGGTTAAATGTGAGGATTTTCTATTAGCAGTCTGTAAATTACTTTTTTTTCCCCTTTTTAAATCATAGTTAATGAGAACTGAGAGTCAAGGTAAGCAACAGGCGAAAGGTTTGCAGACCATTAAAAGCCTAGTCAATAACCCATTTTCAAGAGTTCACTTCAGCCTCAAGGAGGCATAAATATTAGCAGCCCTGATTAGAAACCAAGGGTGTAAAATAAACCACTCATGATAAACCTGAGTTGTAGGAATTTTCTGCTAACCCATCGATGACAAGAGTTTAAATGAAAAACATATGCCTCTACACCTTCTACCAGATACATACTTTACTAAACCTTTTATCTGGGGTCTGTTGTTAAGACAGACACCTCCACAACACATATAATTATAAGATGGAACATATTTAAGTGTTGCATTTTGATCGCCCTTACAGTGGCTACTTAAAATGTTTAGTATTTTTACTCTTTACAACCAAAAACAACACTCATTTTTAACTGTGTAAATAGACCTATTTGCTTCAATTTACATGCCATTGTTTACGAAAAAAGGCAAATATTTTTGCAACACTTTCTAGACTCAGTGAACTATACCACAGACCATATGCATCCCTTCATCCAAGCTTTAATCCATTGTCTAGGACACTGCTGCCCAGCTGTACAGCAATACTGAATGTTTGCCTGTCTCATTGTTTCCTGACCATTTTCCCAACATACCCACCAACAGTGGCTCAAAAAGCAGTATCTGAGTTTGCTTAAATACTGAGGCTTTTATCTGCTGCTCTTGCTTACAATATAACATGTTACTTTACTTTAAACTTAAGCACATTTTTGATATTCTAAAAAAAAAAAATAGCAAATTCTGTGAAGATCTATACCTGTAAATCAAAATGAAAAAAAAAAAATACCTTCTTGGTAGCTGTAGGACTGCTTTCAGCACTGTGGATAGGACTTAGCAAAGGACTCTTGCTTTCCAGTGGAATCAGTTTTGCCATGTACACACAGTACTCTAAAATAACCTTCTGTCGCACACTTGCTACCAAATCTTTTGGCTTTGATTGTGACAGAACATCATCTAAGCTTCCTTTGCTACTGTTGCGGCTGTGCGTTAATATTCCAGATTGGCTGTTATTTCTACTGTGTGATGGCAAATATCCTAAAACAGAGGAGAAAAGTTTGTGAATGGATTGTCAAAAACTGGAAAAAAGCATATATAGTATCTGTTGTTCTACTTGTAGCATTACAGCAAGCTGCACTACTGCCTGTTTTCCAAAATAATTCTTTCCCAGAACTTTGACAACATTATTAAAAGTACTAAATTTAAAGTTTCAGTGAAGAGATAACTAAGGAACCAAACTGAAATGCAGAGCAGCACTGACATATAAAGAGATAATGCAGCCAGTGATCAACTGAAACTATATGCAGTTGGACACAAACATAAAAAAGGCAAAACAGACAATTTTGTCAGACGTTATACCAAAATAATGATAATTTATTACTACTTTATCCTATTAAAACACAATGAAAGTGTATTTTCTTCTTTCGGCTGCTCCCGTTAGGGGTCGCCACAGCAGATCAACTGTTTCCATTTCTTCCTGTCCTCTGCATCTTGCTCTGTCACACCAACCACCTGCATGTCCTGTCTCACCACATACATAAACCTTATCTTAGGTCTTCCTCTTTTCCTGTTAAATGGCAGCTTCATCCTTAGCATCTTTTTCCCAATATACTCTGCATCCCTCCTCAGCACATGTCCAAACCAACGTAATCTTGCCTCTCTGGCTTTGTCTCCAAACCTTCCAAAAGGGGCTGACCCTCTAATATACTTATTCCTAACCCTGTCCATCCTAGTCACACCCAGTGCAAATCTTAACATCTTCAACTCTGCCACGTCAAGCTCCGACTCCTGCCTTTTTGTCAATGCCACTGTCTCCAACCCATATAACATAGCTGGTCTCACTACCCTCTTGTAGACCTTCCCTTTCACTCTTACTGGTACTCGTCTGTCACAAATCACTCCTGACACTCTTCTCCACCCACTCCATCCTGCCTGTACTCTCTTCTTCACCTCTCTTCCACACTCACCATTACTCTGAACTGTTGATCCCAAGTACTTAAACTCATTCATCTTCACCACCTCTACTCCTTGCATCCTCACCATTCCTCTATCCTCCCTCTCATTCATACACATATATTCTGTGCTGACCTTTATTCCTCTTCTCTCTAGAGCATATCTCCACCTCTCCAGGGTCTCCTCCACCTGTTCCCTACTCTCACTACAGATCACAATGTCATCTGCAAACATCATAGTCTATGGGGACTCCTGTCTGATCTCGTCTGTCAACCTGTCCATCACCATTGCAAATAAGAAAGGGCTCAGAGCTGATCCTTGATGTAATCCCACCTCCACCTTAAACGCATCTGTCACTCCCACCGCATACTTCACCACTGTCACACTACCCTCGTACATATCCTGTACCACTCTTACATACTTCTCTGACACTCACGACATCCTCATACAATACCACAACTCCTCTCTAGGCACCCTGTCATATGCTTTCTCTAAATCCACAAAGACACAATGCAGCTCCTTCTGACCTTCTCTGTACTTCTCCATCAACACTCTCAGAGCAAACACTGCATCCGTAGTGCTCTTTCCTGGCATGAAACCACACTGCTGATCATTAATCATCACCTCCCTTCTTAACCTAGCTTCCACTACTCTTTCCCATAACTTCATGCTGTGACTGATCAGTTTAATCCCTCTGTAGTTACTACAGCTCTGCACGTCACCCTTATTCTTAAAAATTGGTAACAAAACACTTTTTCTCCATTCCCCAGGCATCCTCTCACTTTCCAAGATTTCATTAAACAATCTAGTTAAAAACTCCACTGCTATTTCACCTAAACACCTCCATGCTTCCACAGGTATGTCACCGGGACCAACAGCCTTTCCGTTCTTCATCCTCTTCATAGATATCCTTACTTCCTCCTTGATAATCCACTACACTTCATGATTCACTATCCGCACATCATCTAACCTTCTCTCCCTCTCATTCTCTTCATTCATCAACCCATCAAAGTACTCTTTCCATCTGCTCAACACACACTCCTTGCTTGC
The DNA here is from genome assembly GCF_019279795.1 of Protopterus annectens. NCBI lineage: Eukaryota > Metazoa > Chordata > Ceratodontiformes > Protopteridae > Protopterus > Protopterus annectens. The sequence continues at coordinate 16,272,819 of NC_056733.1, forward strand.
GAGTATGTTTCCCTCATTACCCTTTATCACCCTTACCTGCTGCACATCTTTACTTTTGAACTCCAGTTTCAGAGAAAACATTTGAAAATTCCATGGACGGCAAAATCATCAAATCAGTCAATATTCAGGGGAAATAAATTCAGAATGTTTACTGGAAGACCTGACAGTAAAACTAAAATTCACATAATTTGGTCACATAATGCAATAGACAGGATTCACTAGAGAAAACACAGAAGCTAAGAAAGATCAAACACAAAAGCACAAGGAGGTGGGAGATGCAAAGATGGCTAGATGACATTACTGAAGTAACGAATATTAATTTGCAAGAAAAAAAACATTTGTTTACAAACAGGCCTGGTATGCTAAAATCCTTGAGGACAAGAGGAGTTGGACTCAAACAACAAACAGAACTATGACTTCATGTAAAACTCCTTTATATAAAGCTATACTTCTTACAGCAGCCATTTCTTTGCAAAATTATCTTGAGATTGGGAGGGAGTTTTAAGTTTAACTGAGAGGGGGGCCTTTACAGTAAGATCTTGTATTGTAATAGGACTGAATGAAATAGGAGTGGAGGGTTACTGATGTTAATATAACTGGGAGCCAGCTCTTGATTCACTGGTTTTAAGAATATAATATGGAGAGGATGGGTGAAGTGGGAAAATTAGCTTTACTCACACAACAGTCTCTTCTGCAGCTGTCTAAAGACAATCTTGAATAGGAGCCCTTGTTACTTTAAACAGAATACAGTTTATACTTCCTCCCACATTAAACAGCAAATATCCTGTCAAGGACCTCACAGAAGCAAACAAAATTTGCTTTCTTCCCAAGCACAGGGTCTTGTAAAACACAAGAAAAATACTAAAAATAGCATTGCAGTAAAATAAGAGAGAGACAGGAAAAAAAAAGCAGGGTTACTATACAAACCAAAACTACCACCTTACTTACACAACCGTTTTACACTGTCTGACAAATTCCTCATTTATTCCCTTTTCTGCACTCCTTTTGTTACATTTGGTTGTAATTTTGAATATATTTTATGTGTACCTACAGTGCTTATTTGTCTAATGTATAAGAAGTAGAACATATTGGCAAATAGCAACAGTCAATTTTATTAAGTTTTTACTAATTTGTTGGGTGATAAGTAGGAAATGGTTTAAGGCCAGTGCTGTTGTACAATTCAGTCTAAACTGTAACTAATAATTAGAATAAACTCATTTGATACACTGGCACAAGAGTCTCTACCTTATCTTAAACTTACAGTACCTTATAAATATATTAGCTATATACTCACATGTTTAGCCCTATTTTCTAGCTTACTTTGAAAATCTTTTACTAGCAACAGTACGTTTAACTGTCCTAGGAAGTGGTTGTGAAGATAACAGTACTGAACATTGCTATGCTGCACTTCTTGATATTTAAGGGTGCTGAGGTTTTAATTCTGTAATATTTGTTGTGTTTCTGCACTTGTACTCACTTTACAGTGCTACTGTATTTAACTGTGTTAACTGCTGGTTTCTGCACTTTTTTGGCATCCTAATTCTGAGTGATTACTGATATTTTTATTGTTTTGTTACTGTAGTTCATCCACTTTTGGTTCATTTCTAATAATTCTACAATTTGAAAGCTTAGGTATGCACTCTGGTGGCAGTAGAGAGTAGCCTAGTCTCTTCTGAGCTTGGAAATCACTAAGGAAAGCTTTTAGGATAGTTTTGTGATTGGCCAGTGGGCCATTTTGTTTGATTATTTAGCTTTTGTGCCCATCACATAGAGGAGGCAGTTTCCTGTAAAGATTCAGGCACTTGCAATCAACGTTTCTCTGTTAAAGAAAAAAAAAAAGATGCCAAGTTTTGAGGCAAGCATGTTGTCTGCCCACAGAAGAATTTTCTCCATATGAAAGCATTTGGAACCATAGATTAGCACTTTTCTCCTGTCTCTATGGCCAGCTTGGTAGAAATGGACATCCTGAGACAATGTAGCAATCTCTTGTTCATGGATAACCACCTAATTCTTAAATAATCTGACAGTGTTTGAAAGAAGTAATTGTACACAGTGTTACTGGATGCAAGACTCTCACACATAGTTACTACAAGTACCAGACTGTCAAACACACACTTTACCACAGTCTACCTACCACCCTTCACTGATGATCTAGCACAGACTGAAGTATGCTGAGGCTCTAAAAAAACATCTACCCAAACTTCAAAGATTTCCTAGATGCAATTCTAAAAATGGGGCTGCTCAGCAGCTTGATAAACATTCTACCAAAGCAACACCACATGCAGCTTCAATACAAGGTATCTCAATTTGTAAGCCTATAAGGCAAATCTCTATACACGTTAACGCCCTAGTCATAAGTGATTCCATTGTGAGACCCACACAGATGTTCGGCTTACCAAGCTGAGTAAGGACAGGGTCACTGACAGCTACCTGTCAGGGACCAGGATTCCAATAGATCATGCACACACATAGAATACTGAACAACAAACATCAGTACAACTCAGTCACTGTTCGTGGGAATGTAAGTCCTGATATCCACCTCTTTGGATTACATGAAGACAGACATGATCTAGCACTCGGGTTAGGTGTCCCAGGCTGGTATGAGCCTGGAATTGAGCAGCATCCTGCCTTCTCCAATAATGATGCTACAATATGAGCTGAAACAATCAACAATTGGCTTAGTTTCTGGTGTCATTTGAAGGGGTTCAGTATTTGTCAGCATAGGAAGATATAGTTGACTGAACACATGGTTTCACCTGTGATGGTCTGCATCTGTCTCCCTTGTTCTTCTGAATATTGGCCAAGACCTTATCTACCCCACCCCCGTAGTGTCTTTTCTTGGTCAATGACAACCTGATAAACCTTTTAATAAAGCAAAACCTACCCAGAACAACCTGAAAGCATTACTTCTGAATGCCAGGAGTCATAATAGAAAACTCTGTCCCCTGCAGGCACTCTATACCCTGGAAGACAGATGGCTGTATAGTCACAAGGACATAGTTTAAAACCATGGAGAGCACCCTGACAGTGTTAGGCTATAATGCTTTCTACACATTTAGACCAGTAATTGCAAAGAAAAAGGTGCCGGTGTCTCTTATCTTTATCAATGACAGTCATACCTCAAGACTGGTCAAGCAGTATGACTCATTTGAGCTTCTTAACATTCAGCTCACTATAAGCAAACTCCCATACCATATTACTGCAAGCTATAGATCCCCTGTCTATGACTCAGGATACCCTTGTTGCACACACAAACTTACTGAAGTCATTCACCATTGAACCCAGCACTACAGTCCTAGGAGACTTCAACTATCCCACTATAGACTGGAAACCATACACGTCTCCCAGTACACAAGCCCAGAGACTTCTGGTCTTTGTAAACACAAATGCACTGGACCAGCTAAGCCTTGCACCTATTACAGCTGACATCAGCCTTGACCTGATCCTCACAAATATAGGGGAACTTTGTACACACTCACGTGTAATGTCCTGACAAAGGTCAGACAATAAAGTGGTTTCCTCGGAAACTGAGCTAAAAACTATCTAACTCTCAAATGTTTAGGAATTATTCCAAAGCTAACCTCCAACTACTGAAGGATACCCTGGCCAGTTTTCATGCTCCCTCAAACTGCATGAACTCCACTACATATGTAGAAACATTTACAGAAACCCTATACATCATGAAAACAAATGGACTGAGGCAGCAGTACCCACCTAAAATAAGCATAGGACCACATGAAAGAACAAGCCACCCTGGAGGAATTCCACTATCAACAAACTATATAACAAAGGGAAGAAAAACCATGGTCAACTCCAGGAAAGGTAATGACTAGCAAGGCAAGAAACACCTCATCAAAATAAATAAGCAGCACAGGAGTTTTATTAAGTTCACCAAGGCCAAACCTGAGGTAAAAATAGCCTCTAAGGCAAAGGACAACTGTAAGGCCTTCTTCAGCTCAGTTCACAATTTCAAAGGTAATATCCATCAGTGTGCTTAACTAATTGCAAACAGAACCATTTAAACAAGAAATATGGACATGGGAAAGAAAGAGATCTGATATGGTGAAATATTTATGCAAAACATAAGGAGCAGGAGACATCTGAAGAAATATGGAAATGGGAAAGAAAAAGAGATTTAACATGATGCAATATTTATGCAAAGGAAAACACAAAACTAATCAATACAAAAAGAACAGCACCAAAGATATCTGAAGAGAAATATAGGTGAAGGCATAAGGATATTGAAAATTTTACAATACAAAATATGGGAAAACAAAGAAGGAAATGTAGAAAAGAGGATTATTAATGGAGAAGTTAAAGAAATAGAAAGTGAGGTTATGACTTGCCTATGAATTGAAGGATTTAGTGTAGAAAATCTAACTCTGATAACATCACAGCAGGAAAGAGCAATGGTTCCCCAAATTAAGGAGATACCAGTGGAGCAGAAAACATCTGATCAGTTGCCATATGAAGATAAAACAAAAAAACAGGAGGGAAACACCAGCACCAAGCTCTCCAGTCAAAGGCTCGATAACCAAAATTAAAACCAATAAAAGGTGCCGTTATGGAGCCACATGGAACAACAGAACAAAGGCTTCAGCAAGTATATTACACACAAAATAAAAAAATGTAAAAAATTACACATCAAACGCATTAACTGAAATCACCACATTTTTCGTTCACTATTACCGGATTTCTTCAGATACGTACTAAATCCACCCCCACAAGGCTTAAAATACCCTTTATCTCATCAATTATTTAATAAAATAATTAATTCATCCATCATTAAACCTTAAAGGGAAGTTCCCTAAGTAAATATGAAAAGGACCAAAAGGAAACAGGGAAAATACACAAGAAATCCAGGAAATGGAAGGCATACAACTGCTTTAAATAGTACAAATGATCCACTAAACCCAATTTCATCAATGAAAATGAAAATACTGGAAATTTTACATAAAATAAATATTTTAGTAAAACTATAAAAATATGTACACAACATAGTCAATATGTAAAATACATATGTAATGTAAAAGGCAGAATGAGAATAAAATGTGTTAAAACTGATGAATAAGTATATAAAAAACAAATGGAAAGTGTTAAAACGAACTAAAAAGTGAATGAAATTTAAGTTAAAAATACTTTAATGCAAACTATAATCTACCTCATCTAAGTTTCAACACTGGAGCAATGGAAATATGTTCATTTAACCCATTATTTTTGCTGGCCTCAAACAATTTGACAATAAATCTCTCTGTATTTAATCTTGGTTTCCCATGCCCCCCAGGGTCCTTTGGAATTTCCTCTAAAACGAAAAATGTGTAGGAGGCTTGATAATTTTTAGAAAGTTTATACAAAGCATTGTTTTAATAGTTTCTATTAATTGCATAAAGGTGTTTGTATATTCTCTTTTTAAGCTTTTGCTTCATCTTGCCCACATAAAATGCTTCACATCTTTCACAATGGGCTAAATATATGAGCCCCATACTATCACAATTAGAAAATGTGCCTGCCTGAATAAACCTATCCCTACTTGCACATATGTAAGTTCTGCATTAGCAATAAATAGACATTGGGCACAAGTTCCACATCTAAAAGTACCCACCACCTTTCTTCTATCTTTGACCTTCGTACCATAGTCATTCTCTAAAATATCCTTAATATTGTTGCCTTTCCTAAAAACAAATTTTTGGGGATTCTTAAATATTGCTTCCAAATTGGAAAAGCCCGTGAAGGCTTTCCAATTGTTCAACATCACCCTCTTAAGATCAGTGTCACTGTTAAAATTCAAAACAAAAGCTCCATTGTAAGTAGTGTCATTCACATCTTTATCAATAATTCTTCCAGTGTCTGTCTGATTGACCTGCTTAAATTTAGCATTAGCATCAAAATAGGGGAAGCTACTGCAAGCAGTAGACCCGTAATGAGCGGTGTACCCCAGGGATTGGTGTTAGGGTGTCTGTTATTCAAGATATACTTCTCTGAGGTGCAGGTCAATACCAGTGGGCTATGGCTGACCAAGTTTACAGATGACTGCACGCTGGGAATGGTCATCAGTTCCCCAAGTGATGTAGATGCCCTCCAAGAGGGTTTCACCCAAACAAATGCCTTGGTGCCACAAACATGACCTCAAACTGAATTCCAAAAAATGCATCATCATCCCCTTTGGGGAGTGTGATTTCCCCACATACTATCACATTAATAACAATATCCTAAGCATGCAATCTGTCATGAGGGATTTAGGCACCCAGGTTGATAGCAACCTGGCTTTTGGCCACCATATTTTCATTGTACGGAAAGATTTCTACATGGCCCACCTCATAAGTAAGGGTATCTCATCCAGGGGACAAGGAAGTCATAAAATCCCTGTAATTCTTCCCTTATAAGGCCAATTATTGAGTACAACGCTCCTTTTGGCATGTACCTCTCAAAGCACATGCAGCAGCTGGAGAGACCACACTGGTTCCTCACAGGAGGATCCAGGGCCTCACACATCTACCCTACACAGATAGGCAAAAAGCCTTGTCCCTCTACTCAGTTTCATACAGACTCCTCAGAGGTGACCTCTGTCTGGCATACAGAGCAATTGCAGACCCCGCCTCGATGCGACTGCTGCATATCCGCAAGTCAAGCTCTACTTGAGTAACCAGCACACATGACCTCAACCTGGTCTGTGACATCAATAGGACTTGTTGGTGGGACATATTTGTGCCCCAGAGACTCCCCATCTGTGGAACAGACTCCCTCTCCACATGAAGCAGAGTACCTCAATAGCCCTTTTTCAGTGCAACCTGGATAACTGGATAGGAAACAGAAAATACACTACTGGGATTCCACCTGTCTCTCTGCTGGACAGGGGCTTTGGGTGCTGACTTGTCTAAACATAGGCTAAACACTTGGCTAGGCTTATAAGGGCCTTACGGCCAGTAGCCTAGTAACAACTTATGATCCTATGATCCTATTAGCATTCCCCAAAATAGGGCTAAATCTATCATTCCTACCCTTCCGAACTTTGTCAATCACATCCTCCACCAAATGTTTAGGGCATGATCTATCCAAAAAAAATAGTTTCAGAAATTCACATTCTACATTAAAATCTTACTCATTTGACATAATTCTAGATGCCCTAATAAACTGTCCATATGAAGATACTTCATAGCCTTCCATAGGAATCCAGTACAAAAGGTCAGCTGGAATTGCACAGCAAGGGAAGGAACAGGAAACTGGGGCAACTCTAATGCAGTCGATGTTGTGGAGTGATACGCCAGTGAGTTCCCATATGAAAGAGCAATGACTTCTCTAAAGCAAATTTCACACTCCTCAAAACTGAGGTGGAATCCTTCAAAGCCCCCGGGCCTGTGGAAAATACGGCCCAGACCGTAGAATCCTTTATAAACGCATTCTATGAACACCTTCAGGAATGCATGGATCATGCGATCCCAAATAAAACCAAGACCCAATCCTCCAAAGGCAGACGTCCTGTCTGGTGGACCCCAGCCATAAACAAACTATACAACAGAAGGAGGAAGCTACTAAATGATAGAGCAAAATCCCAAAAAGGGAAGGCATCACTGATCAGTATTAGCAAAAAACTACGGGCACACATAAAATTGTCTAAGGCCAGCTTCGAGAGAAAAATTGCACAGGACACTAAGGATAATCACAAGGATTTCTTTAGTTATGTTAGGAACCTGGGTGGTAATTCCCAGATATGCTCAGAATTAGTCCAAAATGACAAAAAATACACCGAACTCATAGACATTGCCAACATCCTAGCTGACAGGTTCAGCAAACTTCCCCCCCACCAAAAGGGCAAATATCTATCCCAGCAGAGTGCTGCCCCTGACATCTCAGATGCTCAGGTAAGAGCCGCCTCTCCAAAGCAAAAACACAGCATCAATGGGACCAGATGGTGTCCCGGCTGCATCCTACATGAACTCCAAGAAGAGCTAAACCCAAACATAAAACTACTGTTCAATCTCAGCCTTACTACAGGATATGTGCCCAAAGAGTGGCGTACAGCAACAGTGGTCCCTCTCCATAAAGGTGGTGCCTTAACGGATCCTGGAAACTATCGCCCATAAGCCTGACTAGCTTGGTCTGCAAAGCTATGGAAAGGATCATCATGGACCTCATAAATAAAGATATTGGGGACCTACAAACACTGGATCCTACCCAGTTCGGCTTTGTTAAGGGCAGATCCTGCCTCTTAAACCTGGTTGATTTCTTTGAAACAGTCACCAAGGCCATTGACGAGGGACGGTGGGCCACACAGCCTACCTGGACCTCGGAAAAGCCTTCAATACAATACCCCACTCGGGCATTATAGATAAGCTCACCAGCTTAAATATAAACCCCTATGTCACTAGATGGATTGCAAACTGGCTCAAGGACAGAACCCACATGGTTAGAATTGCTGGAGCCATGTCAGACTCCAAACCAGTTACAAGTGGTGTCCCACAAGGCTCAGTCCTGGGACCTCTCTTGTTCGGTATATATTTCTCGGAGGTACAGGCCAACACGGAAGGACTGTGGCTGACCAAGTTCACAGATGACTGCAAACTGGGCACCATAATCGACTCTCCAGCCGACACAAGCATCCTCAAAAAGGGCCTCATAGAAACAGACAACTGGTGCCAGAGCCATGGCCTCAAGCTAAATGCCAAAAAGTGTATAGTCATCCCTTTGGCAAAAACAGTGCCACAAATTACCACATAGGTGGTAATCCATTAAGTACAGAAGAAGTAATTAGGGACCTGGGGACCCAAGTTGATAGCAACCTCTCATTTGACAACCACGTGGCCAAAGTGGTTAGAAAAACATTTTATATAGCCCACCTAATCATGAAGGGATTCACATCTAGATCAGGGAGGTCATCGTGCCTCTTTACTCATCCCTCATCAGGCCCATAATTGAGTACAATGCCCCTTTTGGGATGTACCTTTCCAGACACCTGCAGCAACTGGAAAGACCCCAAAAGTACCTCGCCAAGAGGATCAAAGGGCTCAAACAGATGCCATATGCTGCCCGGTTAAAGAAATTCCAGCTCTACTCAGTGGCATACCGCCTGTTCAGAGATGATCTGTGCCTGACGTATAAAGCCATGTCCAACCCAGAATTAATGGACATGCTGCACCTCAGAAAATCCAAATCTCATCGAGCTACGCGCTCGAGAGACTTGAACCTCAGCACTGAAATAAATAGGACATGCTGGAGGGACAGATTCATAACCCAGAGGCTCCCTTCACTCTGGAATAAAATCCCAGTCCAGGTTAGGCAGAGTCCCTCATTGACTCTCTTCAAGAAAAATCTTGATGAGTGGATGGGAGATCGTAGGTTTACCCCGGGTATCACTTCTGTGTTACTGTTAGACAGAGGCACAGTATACTAACCTGGCATAGCAAAATAAATTTAAAATGGGTGGTGAAAGCCAAACACATTCTGGCTAGGCTTATAAATGCCCTAGGGCAGATAGCCTAGTATGAACCTATGAATGAGACAGGATGAAACTGAAGCGAATGTGGCACAGGAAGATGCTCTGGAATTTTTTGCAGTATGCCCACATGACATGGAGAACAAAGGATGTACCCCTCAGTTTAGAAGAAAAATGATCTAAGAGATGGACAGACATATTAAGATCAATTAAAGAAACAGACTACAGAAAGTCAACAAAATCCAAAGTTGGAAGTCTGATAATACAAATGAACATAGTGATTAGGACTATTCAGAAAGAGTCATAACAGAAGTAAACAGGATATATCACTGCAGCTAAATTAATAACAGAAAAAAGTCTTACCAAAATAAATAAATAAATAAATAAAACAGAGCAGTAAGGGAAAGGAAGTTGAGAAATCAAATGCCATCATGGAAGTATTGAATAAAGAGAACTGTAAAGCAATTAAGACAAGAAGCGTCACTGATAGAAAAGTATAGAAGAGGGGAACAGATGAACAAAAATACTCAGAAATGTAAATGTGACAAAAGCAAGCAGTATCAGAATAGATCTCGATCTATTGTGCACTATCACAAACAAATTAAAAATATCAGCACAGTCAGAAAAATTTAGAAGACATGCAGATAAATGTTAAGGAAAAGTAGCAAATTTATTGATGACCCAAAAAAGTCTTATAGAGAATTGGGAAACGAGGCAAAAGGGATTGAACCAGCACCAAAAAAAGAATTAACAGACATTTTAGAGAAATATCTATGAAGATCCTGTGGAACATAAAGATGCTGAATGGATAGAAGTAGTAAAAGAATAAGAAGTTCAAATGTACAGGACATAAAATGGGATAAAGTAACAGGCAGAGAGAGAGATTGGAACAAAGTTAAGAAAATCTCCTAATTGGAACCCCCCAGGCCCAGATGCAGTACCAGGCCATTTTGTTATTGTATTTAAATCGAGATGCATTACCTAATTTCTGGCTAAAAGTGCTAACATCTTTCCATGAAGATTTAACCATGACTAAGAACTATTTATATGTGCATCTTGAACAGACACCAGCCTGGTTAACAACAGGAAAAACAATACTCCGACTTGAGAGTGAACCTGCAATCTATCCTAAAAACAGTACATCAATAAATTGCCCTCAGAAGATGTATAAACTATACACTGGAATTGATGCTGACAGAGTTTATAGTCATTTACAGCAAAAACTCAATCATGGCAATAGAACAAAAGTGTAACAAAATAATGTCATATGGAACAAAGGATCATCTTTCATAATGGAGAACTGTAAAAAGGAGAACAAACTATGTATGGCATGCACAGACTACAAAAAGCATTTGACAGTATTCCACATTCATGAATAAAAGAGTGCTTAAAATGTACACGATACACCCTACGCTGATCAATTACATTACGACTATGAAACAGTAGCAAACCACTTTGCAGTTCAGCCATGATGAAGGACAAATTATTATTCCTAGGATAAAAATTCAAAGGGGGATACCTTAACCCATTAAGCTGTCTACTTAACAGATCAGGTCATGACTACAATTTAGTCTCCAGAAAACAACAAAATGCAAAGACTTATCTTTTTCTGGATTATTTAAAACTGTATAGTTCATCATATGAGGAACTGAAAGCACAACTGCAAGTGGCCAAAACTTTTTCAGATGATATCAGAATGTCATTTGGTCTTGACAAATGTGCAAAAGCAAACTTGGAAGCAGAAAAGCTGCAGCACCAAGAAATCAGCACCCTGGGCAGGAATGTGATATAAAAGAAAGTGAGCAAGAGGAAGTGTATAAATATTTAGGAATTGATGAAGGATCAGTGAGGAATATTTTAGAAGACTAAAATTAATACTGAAAACAGCACTGGCATCTAGGAACAAAGTCCAAGCTATAAACCAATTTGCTTTTCCTGTCCTGACTTAAGAGTTTTGGAGTGACTGACTGGCCCCAAAAGGTGTTGGATCAGTTGGACAAGAAAAAAAAGGATGCTTCATACTTATCAAATGATTTATAAAAATCAGTGTATGCCAAGACCATATATTCCCTATATCCCCATTCTGGAGGAGGTATGGGCCTCCTCAAAATTGATTACATGTATAGATCTGCAATCATAGGACTGCATACATATCTGCTGATATCACAAGACCCAAACATAGTGGAAGTTTCAAAACATGAGGAGAATAAGTCTAAGATGCCTTCCCTGCTTAGTTTAAAAGAAGCATATCAAGTGGGATATGCATATCGGTGTGAAGTGGGAATGGAAATCAAACCAGAAGCAGATAAAAATCAGGCAGCAACTGAATGTGCCAAAAAACAAAAGAAACAATATCAGGTTAAGGATCAGATGAGAAGGCAAGAAATGTGGAAAATGCATAAATATAGTTGCAAGTATTGACAACTCTTGGAACAACCTCATGTTGATCAGGACTGAACTCAGGAATGGTTAAGCAGAGGTGAATTTAAACCAAAAGTAAAAGATTAATATTGGTGGCCCAAGTCAGTAGACTACATACACATTGGTCTACAAAGTCCATTGAACACATGGGAGAAACAGACAAATGTAGGCTTTTATAAAACAGAACTGGAAACAGTCGTATATCTTGTTGCTGGTTGTGATACACTAATGGCAGCAGGACTGTATAGTGAAAGGCATAATAATGTGGCAAGACTGTTGCATTGGTGACTATGCAAATATTATAATAATGACGTAGCTGAAAAACAATGGAAACATGAGCCACAAAGCATTACAGAAAATGATGAAATTTATATCACGTGGGATCACCCATTACCAACAGTTCAAAAAATAGAAGTGAGAAAACCAGATATAGTAGTCCATAAAAAGGCGACAAAAGTAGCATTGATCATTGAAATTGCTACACCCAGTGACTACAGTGTCTTACATACAGAGAGACAAATTCATAAATACCAGGATTTGCAGGCAGAAATGAGGGCAATGTGGAAGAAAGACATCCACACAGTTCCAACAGTGGTAGAAAAAATAGGTCTTAGAAAAAAGAATTTACAATCGTACTTGGATACAATACTGATACATGTAATTACATATGTACTGCAGGAGGAGTCAAGACTGGGCACATTGCGGGTGCTGTGAAGAGCACTTTCGGCGAACATCAAAGATGGAAATAATACTAACTTCATGAACTTTAATCATACTTTCACTTAGGAATGGGGTCCATTCCTGTCATGGTATTAGGAAACCCTAAGGAACTGGAGAAATTAAAAAAAAAAACAGAAGATACAGCAAAACTACTGGCTGATAAATTTAGCACCAACTTCTCCTCACTTTCTCCCCAGTCCCCCCCCCCCCCGATATCCTTGACCATAACACTCATGGTTATCACTACTAAAAAGGTCATCAATGTGCACTCCAAGGCGAAACATACTGCATTTATTGCCCTGATAACATCCTGGTATGCCTCCTAAATAAAAAAAAATATTACCTACCCAGCCCTCTAGAATCACTGTTCAACCTTACTCTCTAAACTGCTTTATGTCCAATAAATGGAGGACTGCAACAGTTACTCTGCAGCAAAAGAGTGGGTCAACTACTGGCCCTGGTAATTATAAACCCAAGTGTCTGACTAGTCTCATATACAGTGCCATGGAAAGAATCATTATGGATACTATAAATAAAGACATTGGAAATCTTCAGACACTGGATCCAACACAGTTTAGATGCATCAAGGGATGATTGTGTGTGCTCAACCTGATAGACTTTTTCTGGAGAGTCACCTAACCCATGGACAAGGCCAAAATGATATGCATGGTATACTTGGACCTCACCAAGGCACTTTCTTCATCTGCTTTTACTGTATTTGTGTTTCTTCCTACTTTATTGCATTTATTCTGCTGCATTTATCACTGCTTGTTATTAGCCTGATTAAACTGTAACTGTTATTCTGCCTTTGGTTGAAGCACTTGGGCTTTGGACCAGTTGTTTTACAATAAGGTTTGTGGTTTGCACTGCTGTGGCAGGACAGGTAGCTTAGATCCTCTAAGTTGGGAGTTGCTGATTGAAGGCTTAGTGTCTGTTATTCTAAGAGTGTATTAGTTCTGGTTTAAGCACTTGGGCTTCAGGCCAGTTATTTTACATTAAGAAGGTTTGGTCTGCACTCCTGTGGGAGGAGAGGGTAGATTCTGCCCTTCTGAGCTGGGAGTTTCTGGTTAAAGGCTTGTCGTGCCTGCTTATTTGAATGGTTACTTTCTGAAATTGGTACGCCTTGTTTGCTGTAGCACAGACTAAATTCAGACCTGCTGAATCTAGCTTTGTTTGTATAACTAGAGCACTAATCCAGCCCATCTTTTTTTGTAGAAGGTTCCCCTGCACCCTAGTGGCAGGAGTGTGCAGTTAGAACTTGTCTGATCAAAGACTGCTGGAACGGGGCTCAGTTTTTAGCTTTTTATTGGTTAATTTGTTTAAATCAGTTTGCTCATTTGCTACTGCTATATTAAAATAAATAAATAAACTTTAACCCAAGCTAAGTGGTGATGCAAAAAACTATTCCGCAAGTCTGCTCTTCAAATTTTCCCTCAGGACTAGCCAGTTTTTAGTTTTAGCACTCAAATCGGTTTCTTTAAGCTCAGCACTTGTTCAGAACTTGTAAGTACTAAATAAGCTACAAATTACTACCTCACTTGTCTAGAGGAAAACAGTTTTTAGTACTTAATAAGCACCTATCCAGGCATGTCTAAGGGTCAGCTCCTGGTATTTTCTCCTGTCTACCTGATGAATCTGGGCATCTTGAGGCAATGCAGCAATTGCCTCATGTACACAGACAATCCTCTCCTCCTACCACCCAACACTACAACCTGTGAGAGATGCATTTATATAGCCAAACTGGAAGCAAAGCTCTCTTCACCCAAGACTGGGCTAGACAGTCAAGAGGAGAAGGTAAACACTTGCACCAAACCACACTCATCACGTAGTCCCTCAAAACCTACACCACCAAAACACATGCAGAGCAACACAAAACACACGTACATTCGCGGAGGCTCTCAATAAAAAATCTGCTTAAGCAAGAGACCTCCAAAGCAGAAACGCATGCAACCTCCACCCCCCAATACAACCCAAATGACACATAGCCCACAAACTCAGTGTGCCATTCAACTACAGCCCATAAGGCATAACAACATATCCAACACTCTAGTCATAGGCGACTCTATAAGTCAGGCAGACTGCTGTCATCTCACCAGGCTAAACAAGGAGAAAGTTACTGTCAGCTGCAAGTCGGGTGCCAGGATCTGCCACATAAAGCATGCACTCAGGTTACTCCACAACAAGTACAAATATGACTCTGTCACTGTTCATGTTGGTGTGAATGACCCGAGATGTACCTCCCTGGACTACATGAAAAGAGATGATCATGTAGCCCAGGCAGGTATGACCCTAGCCCTGAGTAGCATCCTGCCATCACCCAGGAGGATACCACAGTACAAGGACAAAATGATTGACTTCAACAATTAGCTAAGCATCTGGTGTCATTCTAAGGGAATCCAGTATCTGTCTGCCTGGGATGATATGACTGACAGACCACGATGCTCTGCCAAAGATGGCCTACCCCTGTCGCCCTTGGGATTCCAGATACTGGCTAAAGCTCTTGCCACCCCTATATTGCCTTTTTTAGGCAACATTCAAATGACAAATGAACCACCGTAACAGGTACAAACAGGCAAAATCTGAGGATAATGCTACTCAATGCTAGACGTCTAAACCTCAAAATGCATTCACTCAAGACACTCCTTAAAATGGAGAACATCGACATTTGTGCAGTGACAGAGACCTGGTTCAAGGCTCCAGAAAGCAGCCCTGTATTACCAGGCTATAATTCATACCACACCTTTTGGCCACCTAACCTGGACCGAAACACTAAAGTTGGAGGTGTGTCCATATTCATTAAGGATATCCACAACTCCAGGCTAGGTGCTCAGCATAATGCATCCGAGATTATCCAAGTGCAACGAACTCTGGGCAAGACTGTAATCCAGATTGTAACTTGCTACAGATTCCCCACCATGCCCCAGAATTCCCACTCCTCATTTCTTGATACACTGGAAAATATTAGGGGACAACCCAACACCCTAATAATGGGCAATTTCAACTACTCCACCATAGCTGCGAAAACTACTCATGTACTAACTCTTTTGCTCAAAGTTTTCTGGAATTCATAAATTCCAACACCTTGGATCAACTTGTCCACACCCCCACCAGGGGCAGCAATATCCTAGACCTGGTCATTACCAACATAGGTGACCGGTGTTCCACACCACAGGTCAATTCCTCATAGGTCAGATCCAACCACAATCTAATCAGCCTAGACATCCACATCTCACCCCCACCCCCATTAGGGAAACCACCGTAAAAAATTTCTCCAAAGCACACTTCACGCTTCTTAAGTCAGAAGTGGCAAACTTCAGGACACCCATGCAGGCGGACAATAGAGGTACAACTGCTGAAACCTACACAAATGCACTTTATAAGCACTTACACGAGTGAATGGATCGTGCTATCCCTAACAGAACCAAAATGCTATCCTCCAAAAAAAGGAAGCCAATCTGGTGGTCCCCTGCCATAAACAAACTCTACAACAGAAGAAAGAAACTGTTGCAAAAAAGAGTAAAATCCAATGACTGGAAGAACTCCCTGGTCAGCCTCAATAAGAAGCTGAGATCCCTCATAAAATCCCCCAAAGCTAGTTATGAAAACAAAATCGCCACTGATTCTAAAGACAACCACAAAGCATTCTATAGCTATGTCAAGATTCTCAATGGCAACATTCATATCTTCTCTGAGTTACAGCACAATGGCACTAAATATACAAAACCACCTAATATTGCCAACATCCTGGCAGATAGGTTCAGTGCTAATTTTACCCCCCTCACCCCCTAAAGGGCCCATCTCTATAACGGAATAATGCAAAGTTCCTGTAATCACGGCTGTACAGGTAAAAACTACACTCTCCAAAACCAGGAACACAGCATCTATGGGACCTGATAACATCCCAGGCTGCTTTCTACATGAACTACCGAAGGAACTGGCACCCCACCTAAGCACCATGTTCAATCATAGCCTCACCTCAGGCTTTGTGCCCACTGAATGGCGCACAGTGGCGGTTATCCCACTCCACACAGAGGGAGCCACCACGGACCCCAGGAACTACCACCCCGTTAGTCTAACAAGCCTGGTCTGCAAGGCCATGGAATGTATCATCATGGAACTTACAAACTATCTCCAAACTCTGGACCCCACCCAGTTCGGGTTTGTAAAATGCAGATCATGTCTCCTAAACCTGACTGACTTCTTTGAAGCAGTCAGCAAAGCCGTAGACGAGGGTAAGGTGGTTCACACAGCCTATCTAGATCTCGCCAAGACTTTTGACACCATCCCCAACTCTGGAATTATAGATAAACTCACTAAACTAGGTATAAATCCCTATGTCACAAGATGGGTTGCCAACTGGCTCACTGACAGAACCCACTCTGTGAAAGTAGCAGACTCCAAATCCAACCGCAGACCAGTGACAAGTGGAGTACCACAGGGTTCAGTCCTGGGTCCTCTCCTGGTTGGCATCTACTTTTCTGAAGTACAAGCCAACACAGAAGGTCTTTGGAAAATGAAGTTCACAGATGACTGGCAACTAGGAGCCATAACTGAAACTTATAACGATGTGGACATCCTACAAAATAGTCTCACTGAGACAGATGCCTGGTGTCAGAGCCATGGCCTCAAGCTCAATGCCAAAAAGTGTTCTGTCATCCCCTTTGGTAAAAACTATGTACCTATAAGCTACCACATAGGTGGTAGTCTACTTAACACCGAAAGTGTGATAAGAGACCTTGGGACACAGGTGGACAGTAGTCTCTTCTTTAAAAAGCACATCGCCACAGTAGTCAAGAAATTATTCTATGTGGCACACCTCATCACAAAAGGTTTCTCATCCAGGAAAAAAGAGGTCATTGTGCCCCTCTACATGTCACTCATTTGACCTATTATAGAGTACAATGTCCCTTTTGGTATGTACCTCACAAGACATCTACAACTGGAAAGGCCACAGAAATACCTCACAAAGAGGATTACTGGCCTCAAACAGATGCCCTACGCAGACCGTCTCAAAAAACTCCAGCTTTACTTTGTCACATTGCCTACTCAGAGGTGATCTCTGCCTAACATACAAAGCTATGTCAAACTCAGAGCTGTTGGACATGCTCCACTTAAAGAAATCCCAATCCATCCGAGCTACATGCTCTAGGGACCTAAACCTTGTCACCACAATAAACAGAACATGCTGGAGGGATAGATTCCTGTCCACTCTGGAACAAACTACCTATCTATATCAAACAAAGCTCCTAATTAGCACTCTTCAAGAAAAAACTTGATGCTTGGATGGGAAATAGGAAATTCACCCCGGAGATCAACTCTGTGGCTCTGCTCAACAGGGGCACAGAAAAATAATTTTCTTGGGTGGCGAAAGCCAGGGTACCTTTTTGGCTAGGCTTGTATAGGCCCTAGGGCCAATAGCCTAGTACCTACCTGTGAACCTATTCAACAATATTTCTCATTCAGGCATTGTCAATAAACTCCCAAAACTAGGAGTAAACCCCTATGTCACCTGCTGGATAGCCAAACAGATAGGACATAGCAAGTCAGGATAAAGGACACTACCTCTATAAAAAGACCTGTCACCAGTGGAATCCCTCAAGGCTCAATGCTGGGGCTGCTCCCTTCTGACATATTTCTTGGGAGGTTAAAAACATCTGGTTGACCAAGTTTGCTGATGACTGCAAACCTGGTGCATATATAAAATTCCCCAAATATAAAAATATCTTCCAAGAAGGCTTCTCACAAACTAATAATTGATGCAAAAAACATGGTCTAAAACTGAATGCAAAAAATGCATAACAGCATCCTTTTGTAAGGTGGTTACCCTTGGCAATAACCACACAGATGATTCACTCTTAAGAGATGAACCTGTGCTTAGGGACTTGAGAACTTATGTGGACAGTGACTTGGCCTTTGATCACAATGTGAGGAAGAAATTCCTTACTGCACAACTTATAAGCAAGGGTATGGCATCCAGGTCCTGAGAGGTCACTATCACTCTCATCTGATGGATCATGGAGTACAATGGTCTCTTTGGTATGTATCTTATCAAGCATTTGCAACAACTGAATGAACACATTGATTCTTCACAAAAAGACTACAAGGCATAAAACCACATGGAATACACAGACTGCCTCAAAGCCTTATCTCTCTAGTCAGTCTTCTACAGACTGCTGAGAGGTGATCTACACCTAGCCTACAAAGACAGCATCTGATCCTGAGCATATCTAAACAATCCTACAGGTTCAGTGCAAATTTCTCCCCTCCCTCCCCCCCAAAAGGAGAAATATCTATCCCACCAGAGTCTAGCCTCCCAAACATCTCAGATGCCCAGGTGAGAGCTGCTCTCTCTAAAGCAAAAAACACAGCATCAATGGGACCGGACGATGTCCCCGGCTGTGTGCTACACGAACTCAATGAGGAACTAAACCCACACATAAGGCTGCTGTTTAATCTTAGCCTTACTACAGGATACGTACCCAAAGAATGGCGATGGCAACTGTGGTCCCACTCCACAAAGGCGGTGCTTCTACGGACCCTGAAATTACCGCCCCATAAGCTTGACGAGCCTTGTCTGCAAAGCTATGGAGAGGATCATAATGGAACTCATAAATAAAGACATTGGGGACCTACAGACACTGGATCCTACCCAATTTGGCTTTGTCAAGGGCAGATCCTGCCTCTTGAACTTGGTTGACTTTTTCAAACAGTCACCAAGGCCATTGATGAGGGTAAGGCAGTTCACACAGCCTACCTTGACCTAGCAAAGCTCGACACAATACCCCACTCGGGCATCATAGAAAAGCTCACCAGCTTAGATGTAAACCCATAAGTCACAAGATGGGTTGCAAACTGGCTCAAGGACAGAACACACAGGGTTAGAGTTGCTGGTGCCATGTCAGACTCTAAGCCGGTCACGAGCGGTGTCCCACAGGGCTCAGTCCTGGGCCCACTCTTGTTCGGCATTTATTTTTCTGAAGTGCAGGCAAACATAGGGGGATTGTGGCTGACAAAATTTGCAGATAACTGCAAACTGGGCACCATAATTGACACTCCATCAGACACAGACATCCTCCAGAAAGGTCTCATAGAAATGGATAACTGGTGCCAGAGCCATGGCCTTAAGCTAAATGCCAAAAAATCTATAGTCATACCCTTTGGGACAAACAAGGTAACCCCTAATTACCACATAGGTGGTAATCCATTAAACACGGAAGAAGTTATCAGGGACCTGGGGACCCAAGTTGACAGTAACCTCTCTTTTGACACTCACATTGCCAAAGTGGTTAGGAAGACCTTCTACATTGCCCACCTGATCATGAAGGGATTCACATCCAGATCAGGAGAGGTCATTGTACCCCTGTACTCTTCACTTATCAGACCAACGATTGAGTACAACGCCCCATTCGGAATGTACCTTACCCGACACCTGCAGCAGTTGGAAAGACCCCAAAAGTTCCTCACCAAAAGGATAAAGGCTCAAACATATGTCATAATGATGCCCGACTGAAGAAACTCCAGCTCTATTCAGTCGCATATCGTCTGCTCAGAGGCGATCTGTGCCTGACATACAAGGCCATGTCCAACCCGGAATTAATGGACATGCTCCACCTCAAAAAATCCAAATCCACCAGAGCCACGAGAGCAAGAGATTTAAACCTCAACACGGATATAAATAGGACGTGCTGGAGGGACAGATTCATCACCCAGAGACTCCCTACACTATGGAACAGAATCCCAGTCCATGTGAGGCAGAGCCCCTCACGGACTCTGTTCAAGAGAAATCTTGACGAGTGGATGGGAGATCGTAGGTTTACCCCGGGAATCATCTCTGTATCACTGCTGGACAGAGGCACAGGAAACTAATGGGTATAGTATTCTCATCCTAAGGTGCGGCGAAAGCCACACACACTCTGGCTAGGCTTATAAATGCCCTAGGGCAGATAGCCTAGTATGAACCTATGAACCTACCTTGGTTTGTGATTTACTGTGGAGATGACTGGTAAGAGGAATTTTATTTGAATTTATATTGCATTGTTGTCACTGTTTTTAACTGTTTGTAGGTAGGAAGGGATAGCTTGTTAACAAGACATACTCTGATTCATATTTTGTTGTTTTATCTTTAATTTCACTATTGGTTGTTAAAAGCGGAGAGGTTTTAGACAGGTAAGCTCTAGCCACACCAAGGGGCCTAGACAGCTATAAATTCACACAGACTCCAGAGAGGAAAATCCTGAGCATATCTAAACAATCCTACCTCGATTTGTGATTTATTGACTTTACTGTTAAAAAGAAGTGCGACTGCGAGCTATATCGAGCAGAAACTACTGGGCATGCAATGTGAAGGAATTACAACTTTTGTCTGGCTTGCAGAATTTGCATGGTCAGAACAACTTTACTGTACTTAATTTATTATTCAGTTGTATATTGCTTGTATGATTTTTTTTGTCTCTCTCCGAATTCTGTGGTTACTGTTTTTAATTATTCTTTTCTTTTACAATATTTTATTCATTTGAAGCAGCATATTGATTCCTTAAATGAGTATGCAATTAACAATTTGCTACTGCACAGATATCTTGTACAATGTAATAAATACTATGCATATTTAAAGGTAAGAGCTGATAACACTGGTGATCTGTGTTCCTCGTTTCAAAAGTTGGATGATTTGCTTACCATCATTAGAAGTAAATCTAGACTTGATGATTACAGCACTTGCGCAATTTGCATGGCTTGGAGAACTGGTTCATACATTAATGACTGGACTGATGAAATAAATAATGTTAGGCAAAGAACAAATAGAACACATTTAGGAAATGATGCATCTACTGTCTGCAAAGATCATTCAACCCCTATGAAACAAGACAATGCCCCTGACAACTTTGGAATTCTGGATACAAGTATTCAGGAATCTGAGGATCCAGTTTGTTTAGAAGGAAACAAAAAAAGAAAGAAAGAAGTTCACAACAAATAACAAGAAAGAAAAGAAATGTGTTAATGACTGTAAAGGAAATAGAATATGTAGTAAAAAGGACATTGCTTTATGTAACACAGCTTACAGGGAATGATGACATTTTTCGATCAGAAAACCTTCAGTCTACAGAAAAAATGCATCATTTTTCCAACAGAGAACGTAGAAAAAAAGAGGCAAGGGGCAGGTGAAAAGGAAGAAATCAAAACTGAACATGGAAGGATTGAAGAACATTACTATAAGAAAAAGGAAAAGACAGACAGATGTTGACTACATGGCTCAAGCTGTGGATTGACAATACCAGTTGGATGAGAATTTAATACACAATAAAAACAGTGGGATTAATAAGACTAATGGTGATGAAGATCTATCCTTAGTAACAATTGATAGAGCATATATTACTGTATTAGAACCTGAAGATTCTTCAGAGCTGGCCAGCAAAGATATTCTTGTAATTGGAGATTCAGTTATTAGAGGAACTGATACTTATTTGCAGAGAAGATAATGAACATCGAATAGTGTTATGCTTGCAGGAGCAAAAATAGAAAACGCAAGACAAACCTTGGAATGCCTTAATGTAAGGAAGTACAGATCAGTTTTATTCATGTTGGCACAAATGATGTCATCTGCAAGGATCCTCTGACTGTTAGTAGGGAAATGACAGCCCTCTTAAATAGTATAGCTTGCACTGGTATTAGGACATATTTTTCACAAATCACCTACAGCGGTGGTGCAGCGGTAGCATTGTTGCCTCGCAGCAAGAGGTTCTCCCGTTTGATTCTTGGCTGGAGTGCGGGGAGTGCCTTCTGTGTGGAGTCTGCATGTCCTCCCGCAGTTGGGTGGGCGTTCGAAAGACATGCGTAAATGGTCATGCCTTCATTGAAGTTTGGATGTCGAGCTGGCACCTCGGCGTTCCTGAAAATCTACTGCCAATCATTAGCAGACCGGAGTTCCGCTGTGGTGACCCCTAACTGGGAAACACCAAAAGACAAACAACAACCTGCAGAAAGGATAGTCAGGTCACTGTGAATGAAATTGGGTAAATACCTACGTGGAAAAATGTCCTGTTTTAAAAAATGGAAATGTGTAGAGCATCCAAGCCTAATTTTGGTCACACGTGTTCAGACATGATGGCGTGTATTTGTCAAGATCAGGGAAGAGAATTTTTGCAGCAGATATTTTGCAATATTTGACAAACACTAGGCAGGATTTTTGCCATGTCAAAAATGTAACACTTTGCAGATAGCAACATTTGATGCATCGCTGATGGTTGTTAATGCTAAGAGCATTAATAATAAAGTTTTTTATTGGAAAATGTGCTATGTTCCCACAAGACTGATGTTATTGTTTGTGAAACATGGTTAAAGAAGAATGACTGGAAACCAGTTATATCAGGGTATAAATGTTTTTACTGTAGCAGACATTCTAACACAAAATCAGGTGGAGGTGTTATGACAAGGATTAAAGATAATAATGAGACCTGTGAATATTACATGTTCAATGATAACACCAATAGTATAGACAACTGTCACAATAATGACAACCCTGGAACATATAAAGTATAGTTTTGTACCTACCATAAATGTAGATGTTCGAAGATCCACATTGCTGCAGTCCTTACACTTGGGTAGTCCGCTGTCCGGGTCGGCCAATAGGTACAAATGCGATGACCGGCGCGCATATCCTCAGTCTTTTCTTGCCCCAGATGTCAGAGACCCCTAAACAGAAGGTCAAAACCAAAAAACAGCAAAAAAACCAACCACCCTTGCACTAATCATCATATGAATGATATATATAATATGCACAATACAACCAACCCAAACCACACAACTGCCTCTAACAACAGATGCAGCAATGTGGATCTTCTAACATCTACATTTATGGTAGGTACAAACTGTACTATGTTCTTCATTCATCTCACATGCAGTCAGTCCCACACTTGGGTAGAACCAAAGCAAAGAGTGGTGGGAAAAACTATAAGAAAACTAGTAAAGCCAAAAAAAATGCCAAACAGCAGTGGTGGCAACAGCCCCAGATTTAGAGTAGAGTGAAGTAAAAGCTTAGGTGAGAAAGTATGCACTGAACTCCAAGTAGCTGCCTCCAAAATATCTTTAGTTGCCACCCCCTAAAAAGCTGTAGAAGTGGCAGTAGCTCTAGTGGAATGAGGCCTAATCCCAGCTGGAATCTCCTTACCATGATGGGAATAACAGAAAGCAATACAAAACCCAATCCACTTAGAAATAGTTTGTTTTGACACAGGCTTGCCCTGAGAACCCAAAGCAAAAGAAAAAAACACACGCTGAGACTGCCTGAACTTTTTACGCTCTGCTCCATATAATAAATAATATGTGTATATCCAAGGTGCATCCAAGGTTTAAATTTTTTTTCCCCTTTATTTTGGGGGGTTTGCATAAAAGTAGGCAATGAATAGTTTGGTTAAGCCACACTAGAAAAACCACCTAGGGCATAAGGGAAGATTAGTAATGGAAAATAAATATCCTTATGGAAAATTAAGAAAGGCTCAACTGCAATAAGGGCCTGTAATTCAAGAAACCCTTCGAAAAGCAGTCTTCAAAAGCAAAAAAGCAGTCTTCCATGATAAATATTTCAACAAGGTTGTAGAGTGAGTTTCTCCAACACAAAATTGAGATCCCAAGCAGGAGTAGGAGCTTCCGGGGGGGTCTTATATTCTTTGCCCCCTCTAAGGATTGCTTTAAACAAAGGATGAATGGAAATCACAGTCAGTCACAGCAGAAAGAAGCAGAAAATGAAATAGTATTGAATCTAAAGAAAAGAAGAAAGAAACTTTGTCCAGTAACTCAGCAAGATATTGAAGAGCTAATTAGAATTAGCAACATTAATAGCCAAATCAAATTTTGCTGCACTCCAAAATAAAGCTCTTCCATTTATCTCATGATATTTTCTTGTAACTAGGCCTTCTGGCCCAAATAATAACATTCAAAAACTTGCTATGAAGCTGCTGAGACCCTCCAGGGTTTAGGAAGAGAATACAGGCTGTTAGAGAGAGAGAGTGAGTTTTGACATGAGTAAAATGATCTTTCTGAGACAGCAGGTGTGGAATCGGCAAGGCAGGCCATGGAGAGGCTCCAACCAGACTCAGTAATGGGGTACAGTACCTGAGCTCCAATCTGGAGAGATTAGAGAATCATCTTTGGCTTGTCCTGTCTGACCTTTAGGAGTACCTTTGGGAGGAGAGGCAGAGGTGGAAGGCATACACAATGAAGATTGCTCCCAATTGAAAGAAAAGCATCCACTCCACTTTCCAAGCTGGATGAAAACTTTTGCAAAACTTGGCAGCTGTTTGTTAGTAGGAGAAGTAGTTTAACAGATCTATGTCTGGAGTTCCCATGACACTGTCAATTTCTGAAATACATGAGGATCCAATTTCCACTGGATCCATATATCCATGCTCACGTCTATCTGCTATGAGTTCTGTGCAAGAACAGAAACCTTGCCTGAAGATTGAGCTGTACTGAGAGGGAAGTTCCCATAAAATCATGCTTTGTCTGCATAGAGATAAGAGAATGCTTGCTTGTTGATGTACCACATGACAGTTGTGTTGTCTGTTAGAACCAGAAAGCTATTAATGCAATTGACTGCTAACATCTCTTCAAGTTGTGATATGTAGATGTTTGTAGTCTGGCAGGCCACGCGTCTTGTATCCACTTTCCATTTAGATGAGCTCCCAAGCTTTGTCTGAGGCATCTGTCGGAGAGTCCCTTTAGGTGACATTCCTGAGCCCACCACAAAATTCCTTTTAATGCGCATACATAGTATGAATGACAGTGTCCATATCTTGGCAGTGCTGTGTCCATACATTTTGAGATACCATTGTAGCTTCCTCATATGCAGTTTGGCATTGGGAAGCACCAGAATACAAGATGCCATGAACCCGGACTGTCCTTGCAGTCAGCCTGGACTGATGAGACAATTGATGGAAGTAAGGGAAAGATTCTTTTGTTGTTCTGGGGTCAAAAAAAGGCCATTCTGATGTATTCAGTCTCACACCCAGAAAGCACGGTCTTGAGAGGGTACTAGACTGACTTTATTTCGCTCACAGAATACCCCAGGCTCTTTAGCACTGCTATCACATATTGCAATGATGAAGAAGCTCGTCCTTCCCTTTGGCCCAGAATCAGGCAATCATCAAATAAGGATAGATCTGTATTCCTTTTAGCCTGAAGAAGCTACCACTGGAGCCCAGAACCTTGTGAACACTCTGGGGCAGTAGATAAGCCAAAAGGCATGCTAGAGATGATAATGAATGAGAAGTGCTCGCAGCAATAGATACTTCCAACCTGCAAGCCTGATAGGAAGGGAAAGTAAGCTTCCTTGAGATCCAGAGTCACCACCAGTGATCTTTTCAGCAGCAGGTAAAGTTGCTGTTGTAACGCCAACATTTTGAACTTGGGAATGTCCAGATAAGTGTTGGATAGAATAAAAAAAAAAATGGTCTCCATTTGCAGCAGCAGAGAAATTTGTTTGTGAGCCTCTATTCTTTGCTGAGGAGGGAACGCCATGCCTTTGAAAGGAGGAGGCAGGTATGGAAATAAACCTGTAACCTTGGTGTATATTATCCACACCCATCTGTCCTGGGTAAGAGTGCCAACCTTCCTCCAGGTGCTGCCAGACAAGAAGGCTCTGCTGAAAAGGTGGGTCATTGGGCCTGCTTACGAAAGGACTGGCAAGACTGTGCAGGTGAACTCCTGTTCTAGGTCTGAACCACGCCTAGATCTTCCCTAGACTGTGAATCATAAGAAGGGTACGCCACCCCCCTTAGGCCAATTCCAATTAAACTGGAGGAGGCTGAACTTGCAAAAATTTAACAGTCAGTCTGCACTTTTAGCCTTGTTCCATTTTCTTTTCTTTAAAAAACTGCACAGGTGAACCAAACAATACATCAGACTGTAAAGGAGCATCTAAAATCCTTGTCTTAAACATGGTCAGATAAGTTCTGATCCACAGCCAGGCTGCGTTCAGAAAAGAACTGACCCAGTGGCAGCCACCCCCGAGCCTCGTACCACATCAAATCCACATTGTAATTGTATGCTTACCTTACCCACCTGAAACATGTACCAAATCTTGTAATTCACTCAATGCCTTCCGCCAGGAGCATCTACCTTAGACTTCAATTGAGAAAGAAGATAGTTTTTGATTTTCACACATGTGAAACTGGGCAATCAAAAGCCCTCATAGCTAAGGTGGAAGAAGTATAGACTTTCTTCCCATCTATCCAAAGCTCTGGCCTCTTTATCTGGAGGGAACCGATTTTACCAGAGAGGCCTTGACACCTTAGGGTCCCCTGACTAACTGTTTCGACTCTTATACAGATACCGGGTTTAACAGGAGCAGGAGGCAAAGAATCAGGATTAAAAACACATCTTCCACAACATCCAGAACAGGTGGTATAACCAAAGGCCTTCCCATAAAAATGAAGAGTCTGAAAGAAAAAACTGAGGAAGGAGGAGAGGAGAGAGAATCATCATCATCCAATCAGAATCCTCAAACTCCCCAACTCTGGTTCCACCTCTAGGCCTCTCTTGAGGGGAGGCAAAACCCTAATCAAAGTAATTAAATCTTCTGCCATTTTGAGCATGTGCTTCTTGCACACAGATGAAGAAAACTAGGAGGGACACCAAAACAGAAGCTAAACCTGCCTCTGGGAGGGGAGAAAGAAACAGACAGAAGAGGCCCTACTACCACCAGGAAGGGAGAAGCCCCTTCAGCCTGACCTGCCTCCTGGCCACATCCTGCAATATCGGGATTCCAGAGCGACACCCAACAACGCCGGGCCCCAAACAAGGAATACACAAAGTATGATAATCTCTATGCATCTGCTTCCCACAAGAAATACAGTTATTCACTTTTTTTGACATCCGTAAAACCACTGCAAGGCAAAAAAAAAAAAATATTCCCAACGGAGTACTTACCAACTTTGACTCGGGGTCTGAAACTCACCGAAAAATTTCAGAACGCCCGACGGCACTTGCAACGCTGCTTCTGCACCATGCAAAAAAAAGACTGAAATGACGCCGGTCATCATGCGGTTTGTACTTTGCGTACTGGATGTGTCGATGTCAGTTGACCGGACGCCAGCCTATACATTGATATTCGGGCCGATTCGAGAGGACGGGACGGTGACCGAGGACTACCCAAGTGTAAGGACTGCAGCAATGTGAGATGAAGAACATCAATTGTTGGAGTGTACTGACCACCAAAGTCAAGTGCAGATGACCTAGAGGAATTAGAACATTTCTGCATGAAACACAGGAGGGAAGAATAATATTAGATGGGGACTTATTTTCCTAAAGCAGACTGGAATAATATTGATTCAACAACCTTAGTAAGGAAATTATTCACACCATAAATTCAGTAACAATAATTGCTTCAGATTGTAAAAAAAAAACTACCAGGGAATGGAACATACTAGACATTGTTTGTGTTCCTAAAGAAATTACTGTTACTTCAAGCCAAGTTTTACCACCACTGATTTGCAGTGATCATGGGATTATAAAGGTTAATTTCTTGCTAGACAATTCTTTCAAACTGAAATCTAAACCAATGCACAGAAGGTTAATTACAGATTACATGGAAGCAAAACAGTCACTAAGTAAAACAAATGGAGTGAGGTGTTCAGTGGAAAAACTGCAGATGGAATGTGGAAAGTTTTGAAAGAGAAATTGAGTGCAAAATAATAAAAAAAAAATGTTTAACATCAGGGGGATAATATTTCCATAAGAACAGGATATCAGATTAAGGTGAGAGACAAAAAAAATATACGAAATGGAAGGGAGGTCAAACTACAACTTTGAAAACTGAAATAAACAAGCTGGACAAACAAATTAAGCATAGTGTGAGAGAAGATCAAGAAAAAATTGAAGAAAATTTATATAAAGATATTGAGCATAATAGGAAACTTTTTATATATACATAAGATGTGGAAGGAGTAAAGACAGACAAACTGATAAACTGTGTGCAGATTCTAAAATTTATTCTCAGACACAACAGATTATAGATACATTTACAAAATCTTATGCAAAACAGTTTGGCTGCACAAAAGGGGTGATAAGTTGTCCTAGCAACATCCATGTAAATTCAGACACTGGAATCAAATTAGATTATATTGAGAAAGAACTACACAAACTGGATCCAAACAAAGCACAAGAGGAGAAGGAATTACTAACAATGATCTGACAACACTTGCAAGAGCTTGCGGTACCATTATATCTATTATTCAGTAGGTTATATAAATATTGGGAGATTCCTCAAGATTGGACACATGCGCTTATTAAACCTGTCTTCAAGGGAAAGGGGAGTAGGACAAACTTAGAGTCATACAGACCTTTAGATATACTTTCATGTTGTGGAAAAATTATGGAGAAGGTAATATTGGATAAGTTATTGTCAGAACTGGATAGGCTGGGACTCAAAAAACATACATCAACATGCATATGTTGAAAACACCTCTATTACCACCTGTAACATGATGTTCTATAACAATATAACAGCAGCTATGAATGAAAAATTGTGCTGTGATGCAATTTATATAGATTTAACTTCAGCATTTCATAGGGTCATACACAAAACACTGATCAATAAATTAGTACAACTAGGTATTGATGTACTCTTGATAAGACGGGATAGCTGCATGGCTTACAAATAGGACATGGCAAGTATCATACAGCAACTGGACAGGTGAAATACATGGTTACTGTCAGGGTCCAGGCCCTTACTTGTCTAGATTGCATCTTTCAGACCTAACTTTTTCATCTGAGGTGTTCTACTGTCTATATGCAGATGACCTGAAATTGGGTAAACTGATTACATGTGTTACAGATAAGGCATGTTTGCAAAATAACTTGACTAAATTGATCATTTAGGCACAGGAGAATAACATGCTGATAAATACAACAAAGACTAAGCATAAGAGATTTGGGAGACATAAGTTGAAAGGTGAATATTTAGTACTGCACACAGTGATTGAAACTGTAGACTCATTTAAGGACCTGGGTATATGGGTAGATTTAGCTATGAGTTTTTCTAATCATATCAACCAACTGGTTAATGATAGTTATACAACTATAGGTTGTATAAAAAGATTTACAAAGTCTAGGAAATGAAAAATGAAGAAGTCATTGTTTGTTAGTTGCATTAGACCCAAACTTGACTATGGAATAAAAATATGGAAACCCTATAAGAAAACAAGCGTGAGTAAACTGGAAAGAGTACAGCAGAAATATACCAAGGGCATCCATGGATGTGAAAATTTAAGTTATTATGAAAGACTAAAATATCTGAACTTGTACAGTGTCTATTACAAATATCTATGAGGAGATCTTATTCAAGTATATAGAGCATTTAGAGACAACTACTTCTGGGAATGACTGGGATTATCAAAAAGTACTAGAGAATCATTAGACAATCTATGTAAAAGATTCTGTAGAAGTGCACTAATCTTTCTCTGACAGACTAGCTGATGCATGGAACAGACTATCAAATTACATAAAAGCGAGTACTAGTTTAGATATTTTTGAGAACAGCCTGGACACATTATTAGAACAAGTGTTTTGTTATATTGGTAAGCTAGAAGGGCATTAATGCCCATGCCTGAAATATCTGTATGTATTTATGTATGTATGTATGTAAGTAATGATGGACTTACTTCACATATGCAAGTCTAACAGAATTAGAAACACGTGATCGAAGGACTTTAAACTTAGTTGCAACATAAATAGAACGTGTTGGAGAGAGAGGTATATGTCTCAAACACTGCCTTTATTATGGGACAGGCTTTCCATCCATGTGAAGCAGAGTTCATCCTTCCTTGACCCTAAATAGGAAATTTACCCTTGGACTGAAACCTACACCCCTACTGGGCAGAGGCAGCTTAACATAAGTAAATTCTCCAAGGAAATGCATTCTGTCACATACAAATGAGAAAATATGGCTAGCTCAAATTTCTTGGCCTCGGGTTATGTATTCTGCTGGGTCTATTACAAGACCGAAATCCTACCTACCTGACTTTCATAATACCAAGAAGGAAAAGCTGACAACCGCACATCACCAACATCCCGGAATACAGACTTTCCACTCCAGGAAAGTAAATGCTTGGCCAAATTAAAAATAAATTAATTGCAAAGCAAATTAAACCCACAGATGTGGGGGTTATACCCCCCACACCCACCCTAACTAAATATACCAACTCCATGATCGCACTATCATGGGGGTAAGGGGCAAAGTTCAACAAGGTGGCCAAGTGGTTACTTACCTGGAGTGGAAAGTCAGTGTTTCGGGATGTGGGTGATATGAGATTGCCTTCTTTTTCGTCTCGTCATTATGAAAGTCGGATAAGTGGGATTTTGGTCTTGTAAAGTAGACCCATTTGGCCATGTACAGTAGGGAAAACATGGCTAGGCTTGAAAAGACCTCCTAGGGCAGTTAGCCTACTAATTGCCTACGATGCTAACAGAAAGTACAGCTGTATGTAAGATCACTTACTATAACAATGATTGATCACTGCAGCAGTAAATCATTGCATTTGGGTTATACTTACCTCACGTGTTCATAAGTCAGTTTCATTAGTAGTACTTTACTCCTTGCAAAGGCCTTAGCTTGCCTCATGCCAACGCTCCACATAAATCCACAAATGTAGTGAGCATACCTTACTTTCAAATAACCTGATTTTGGAACTCTGGTTCTTTCAAAGGGCTAGTATTAAGTATTAGAATATTTTTATTAAACATAATTACTTTTTAGTTGATGGCCTCATCAAGAAGATGGCTCTTAATATTAAGGTTGATCTGTTATTTGATGTCATGAAAGTGTCACATGGTGCAGTTTTTTTGAAAATATCAACACACTGAATAGGTCCACATTCATAAGAAAATTAAAAAAAAATTACTTGGAAACCAAGAAGGCTATAGACAGAATAAGGCATATGTCAATACTTGTGGTGCACGGCATCTCAGTTATAATCATGCTGCTGAACTTAGTACTATACCTAACTAAAACCACTGTTGTGAAATTCTGCTTGTACACAGTGAACTGGACTAGCAACAATCAGCGGATGCATGGGGGTTATCAGAACAAGAAGAAGGGCTGCAAACAGACAAATTAATGGCAGCCTCTTGATTCCTTCAGTTGTGACTTTCACATATTTAACTTTAGTGATCTTTACATTCAGCCTTGTCATGAACAATTATTTTAATGGGGATTCATTTCCATTCTACTCAGACATATTTGGTAGGGGGACACAGTTTTAGAATCCAAACTGTTTCTAGGAAAGATCAATCTGGCCGCACTTAGTTCTGATGATGAGAGACTTCCTACTGGAAGGGGGCTTGGCTAGGAAATCTGTATAGAACCCTTCCTTTCATCCTAATTTGGTTTTATTTATAAGGAGTGTATCAAGGAAATTGTGAAATGTTATAAACTAGCCCTCCATGAATGTCAGGCACTAAGGGACTTATCTCAAAACAAAGACATATGGGATAATGAAGCCTGATAAGGGAGGGTGTATTGTGTTGAAGAATATAATTATGTTGCTCGAATGATTTCCATGGAGATGGATAATGAAGTGCACTGGGTGACTTCTCTCAGTAAGGTGAATCAGTCATCATCTGATTAATATGACTATCTCTGATCTATTTTTATGAAGGACACATTACTCCCCAGGAATTTCAATTTCTCCAGGTCCAAAAACCTTGTATACTCATCATTTTTCATATATCAGAGATACATAACTGTGTGACTGATCCATCTACAAGACAAGATTACTTCTGCTATGGATCTATTAGAGAACCTTTGGCTACATACGTGGAGCATAAGTTGAAACCATTTCTGGATAGGTTTCAATGTGCTGTTAAAGATTCATGGGAGTTCTACGACAAGCATCGTCTTTAAAATTTGATTCAGAAGATATTCTGGTCACCCATACCCCTCAACCTGGAAACATCAAAAAACTGGACAAGGCCCATGAAAAATAGCTACAAATCTGTACACTAATTAAAATATGGCACCAGAGTCCCCCCTGCAGCCATTCCAATGTCCAATTACCAGGCTATTTTGCCCCACTTACTACAAACAATAATGTTACTTCTACAATGATTATTTGGATTTTATTTTTACATTTTATAACACAATGCACAAACACTAATAGACATCTGTTAAGCAAAGCAATACTGTCTCACAATGAAAATAGACTTGGCATTAAAACTTCTCTGCCCTTGAAACTCACATTCATTGAAACAGCACTGCAACCCACTTATGAGCCATCTTAACAAAACAATTAAATTTCTATAAGGAGGAGTTAACATTTCGTTAATAATAAAATAAAAAAATGTATTCTGCATTGGTAGAGTTTGTGTCTTTTTGTGATGAGTTTCACATTTCAAAAGGAAATGTCAAATCTTAGGCATCTGAAAAGGTAACAATCATGACCCACAAATATTAGACTGTTTAAATATGTGAAAAAATAAATTAGTAATGCACTCTTAAAGGGATGCTTGAGTTGGGATTATCTTTAGAAAACATGATGCAGTTATTCACCAGTGTTAATCAATAACTTACCTACCCTTAAAAACAATGTAGAAACCAAAGCCATGGGTGGTACAGGTTGCATTTCTCAAATTCAAAAGTGAGGAGTAAAAACCGGAAACAGTAATGGAGAATGGCCTAGTCGATCGATGGTTGACACCTTTTTAAAAATATTATTTGCACTGTTAATCCTGAAACCTTACAAAATACAGTGGGGGCTGTGGAGAAATGTATTCTGTAGAAAATAGTTTGTAGGTGTAAACTATGGCACTACTTGCTGATTGCACTCTCTATTATAAATTTTAATCACCAGCAGGTTGTACGTGAGTAGGGCAGAGGTGAAAAGAATGTGCAGATTAGCAAACAAGTGCCTGCTCTCCAACAGAACAGTCATGCAGATTTCAAATTATCAGTAGGAACAACGAAGACAAATAGTTGCGACAGGCTTGTTCAAAAGTCCTCTCAATAGTGAGGAACTTTATATATAGATTTTCTGGAAGTGTAACGGAGTATTGCTTAAAAGGCTGATGATCAATGAACTAACATTATTTAATCAAAGAAAACGTGTTTGTTTTCACAGTAACTAGAGTTATTATTTTGTTAGGGATTTTTTTTTTTAACTCCTGCATTACGACTGTTGACTTGAGTCATATAATCCTTTGAAATGACTGCAGTAAGCCAAAAAAGCATTGATGAACCTATTGCGTTTTTCAAAACGTAAAGCACAAATAAATACGATTAACGCATCAACGTTAACTCACAGTGAATATGTTAAAATGCCAGGAGGGTACGGCCAGAAGCACTCAGCTACTGCACCCTGAAGTCAAATGATCTAGTTCCCCACCTTCACGGATTTTGCCATCACCATTTCCAATATTAAGAAATTTTAAGTTATTGGTAACAGCTTAATGAACCATATGAATCAAAACATTATCTCGCCCTTCCAACATGCACTTGTTTACACATAAGAATTAAAAATCCTGGTTTAGATTTTAGTCATCCCCTACTTGCTGACTGTCATAAGTGCTTTGGAATTCATACATTTACTTCCTTGTTTCTAGCGTGGATGTGATGTTAATAAAGCAGTTTAAACGTACTATAATTACAAGTTGAATAATGACTGCTTCACTGATGCCTTTCCAGCCGGTCTCCAATGTTATTTAAGACATGGATGGCCTCCTGTTAGGTAACATCATTCTGTGTATAACTTATATTTGGTTTTCATGGTGGTGACACACACACAGACACACAGACACAGACACAAACACAGACACAGTGTTTCGCTTGCTGCTGTCAGAATAGTACAATATAAAACATGTTTCATACTTGAGTGCAGTTAGGAATGGATCCCATCCTTTCTGTTCGCTCTGCAGTACCCAGCCAGGATGTCCCACATGCAAGTAGTGCAGCAGCCAGAAAATAATATAACATGTTTCCTCGCAAGAGTGGATTTGAACAGCCAGTTCCCGCTTGCAGATCATTTGAACAGCCTGCCAGAAATGTGTGCACGTGAGCCCTTGAGCTCAATTCCTACAGGCTGGTAGCCCCTATGAAGCTAACGTCATTGCGCACAAAATGAAGTCAGCTCAAACAGTGAAAAATAAATTAAAAAATAAAAAAGCTGGGAAAATTCGGAAATGAAGGGGTGCCACTCAGGAATTGTGGCACCCCATTATTTGGACCCCAAAACTCGGTAAAAAACAAGTAATTCGATACAGTTGAGAGATTTGTGGTCACCGGTGACATCAAAGATTTATTCACTGTAATCCCCCAGAATGTTTGTTTAGAGCGGTTCCAAAATGTTATCTCAGATAATACTAGTCCTTTCTTTGACCGAGATAAACATCTATTTATTCATGGATCTAGTTTTACACAATTTTTTCCACTGGAAGGTGAATTTTTTTAAACAGTTTTCTGGGATTGTTAAGGCGGTTTCATGAACTCCTGTATACGCAAATTTGGTCTTTTGTCTTATATTATTGAAAACAGTAGTATATTCATAGGAGCAGGTGTGCCCCATTTCTTAAAGCTGACTATTGTGTTTTGGATGATATTTTCATTATTTTGCATGGCAGTAGGGGTACCTTGGAAAAATTATTTACATTCATTACGAGAACTACCTTATTTCTGGATTTTATTTTCAGGTGGATAACTGTGTTATACTCTTTTTGGATGTGAAAGTGGTGAAAAATGTGGTTTCAGTTCAGAAATATACAGGACACCCACCCATTTTAATCACTTTTTACATTTTGGCAGTGTACATACTTTTTATAATTTATGACAAACATACATTAACAGAAAAGAAAACAAATCATGTTAAAATTTTTTTCCATTTACATACATTATACATCACATGTATGTTCTTTCTTTGTAATCAGTCCAACATTACATAAATTGCTGAATTCCTGCCTTTCCTTAAACCTTACCCCTGATTATAATTCTGTATGTATTGTTCCTACAATTTCCACTTATTTCTATGTAAATTGCTCATTCATTTTTCTACAGATCCCTCTTCCAGTTCTCATCTCTTTTATACTATTCAATAATACAAATACAGTAGGTTTAGACTTTGTTTTCCATTTTCTAGTAACGTTTTTTTTTTTTTTTTTGTCAATCAAAAGAATTAAACCCAATAAGCCCTTACTATGTCTAGGTAACTCACATCCTGTGTCCCAACTCAGGAAAATCATCTCCTTAGTTACAGTCATTTGCTCACCCAATAGTTCTTGTACAGTACTCTGCAGGGAATTTTTAAAATCTGCCAACTCATTTCACTCTCAGTTACCTCCGACATTTGCTATCGATCCAAGGAAAAATTCTGCTTGGGGTACACATACCTATGCATACACTTTAAAGCAAAGATCCTAAAGCTTCTGGACTTTGTTGCATATTTGGGAGCCATGCATATTTCCTCCTATAGTTCTCTTGTAAACTGCTTTCCCAGTCTCTCTTCCCAAACTTTTCTGATCTCTTCTGATTGATTCTTATAGTTATCACATATTTTATATGCCATACTAATTATATCATTTTTTTAATAGCAGCTTCTGCTCTAGATTTGACCAAAAACCCGACGAGAGCAGGTGTTTCACCTAAGATTCCCCAATCCCTATTTCTTTGCCTATACTCTGATATCAATCACTCACAGGGAAGGCTGTCTCTAGCTTGCAGTCAAAATGTCTTCTTGGCTTCATCCCACACTACTACCTTTCCGTCTTTCATTATTTGCTCCCAATACCTTGGTTCCTTTGCCAGTTTTCTCTAGTAAATTCAAGTCGCCCTTCCTGATTATTTTCTGTATCCATACTTGCAAGTCATCCCTAGTGGCAAAATCTCCATCATTCTTGGGTTGGGGCTTAGTTCTTAGAATTCTTTCTGCTATTTTATGAATCTAATAATGCATGGTTATTATTCTGTAAGGATCTGCATCCAAAATCCCACTCTCTCTATTTTTGAACCCCCCCGCTTTACCATCACCCCTTTCCATTCTGAATTATAACCTTCTGCTTGTGCCAAAAAGGGGATTGTCAAGGGTTAGTTTATTCGGCTTTCCAGACTTTTCTTGGATGATGACAATTTCCAAGTAGTGTCACATCTTAAAAGGGATGTTCCATGCCAGAGGATATCCTTTGGTTAGATCATAAAAAACTAAAAACTAAAAACTTCATTCAGGATCAAACCAAGCGGTCAATTCCACCTGTACAATTTGCAGATTTTCTCGTATCGTCTTTTCAGACCCAATAACTAAGCGCAAAACTGCAGGCAAAGTATGTTCAGCACCAAATACAAGTCTTTTCAGACCAACGAAGTCATCTACAGGACTGTCCAAAATATAAATGCTTCAAAACAAAATTTATACTTAAAACTTGATATTTATTAAAAACAGGTTAGCGCTTTCGCTGAGTAGCTTTTTCAAACCATCAAAAACACACACAGTTACACTATTTATATAGTTCAAGAAACTGATCCAATTGAATAATGATTTTCAATTAAACAATCAAACTATTAACTAAAGAAATTCCAAAGAGATCTCTGCCCATAAGAAATAAATATATATATATATATATATATATATATATATATATATAATATATATATATATATATAGTACAAACAGCTTCAATTTATATCGCAATAAAAAATATATATACATTTGTTATAAAATATTAAAAATATGCATATATATATATATATATATATATATATATATATATAGAAATATGCATATATATATATATATATATATATATATAAATATAAATATATATATGAAAATAATCCTAAAAATATATTTCAAATACAGTCAGTTACATTTTATTCTTCTATTTTTAAGTGTTGGTTTTAATGGAATTTTGTCATTTAAACCAGGGGGTATATGTGCCTTTAATTTAATAATCCAACTGGTTTCTATACTTTCAGTCATATTCCTAACATCTCCTCCTCTTTCATTAGGCTTGTTAATATCTACTGCCATAAATTTAAGAGAGTGGTCGTCTCCTTCTTGAATAACATGTTTGGAGAGTGCGTTAGTTTCAGATTTAATTCTAATTTGATATACATGCTCCCCAATTCTATTTTTTAGCTTTCTATCTGTTTTTCCAACATAAAATGCAGTGCATTTTATGCAGGTAGCTAAATAAACTAAGTGCTCTGTTTCACATGTGGCATTTATTCTAAAGCTAAAAATCTGTAAGGTACTGGGATGAACAAACATATTCGTACTTGCAATATATGTGCAAAAATTGCAATTCCTGCAGGGTGCAGTAATATAGTGTTTATTTAACATATTGGTTTGTTCAGACTTAGGGAAACATAATAATCTATGTTAATTTTTTTTATTTCTAAAAATATATCTTGGCTGCTCTCCCACTATGTTTTTAATTTCAGGATTCACAGTCAGAATATCCCAATGTTTAAAAACAATGTCCTTAACCAACTGTACATCTTGAGTATAAAACAAATTAATTCTTTGCTCTCCTTTGAAATTACTACTTATATCTTTTTCAACATTTTTATACACATTTAAACCATTGTCCGAAAAAATAGGACAAGGTTTATCCATTCGGACATGGTGCGTATATAAAAAACCTTCCTCTATCTCCGAAGTTCTGTAACTTCTAAATAGTAGCCTTTCTTTTAAATCACCCAATTCATTCTCAAAGTCATTACATAATGGATTTAACCTTGATGCTCTTACAGCTTGTCCTTTTACAATATTGGAAAAATATGTTTTGGGTGCATGCTATCCCTATGGAGTAAGTTGTTCTTATAACAAAATTTCCTATGAACACCCGTATTTAATTTGCCACTATTTAGGCGTCGAATTGAAACATCTAAAAAAAAAACATTAGATTCAAACATGGTAAATTTCAAATATGGCGCAAGGGCATTAACCTCTATATTAAACATATCTAGTTCTTCTTTGGTCCTTGTCCAAAGAAAAAACAAATCATCTACAAAGCGCCTATAAAAGCAAACACACTTTTTAAAAAAACCAAAATAAACAATTTCTCTTCCTCCCACAGGGCCATGACAAGGTTGGCGTAGCTATTGGCACAAGATGTGCCCATAGCTACGCCTTCCTTTTGTAGATACAACTCCCCATTAAATAGAAAAATATTATTTTCCAGCACCAATTTTAGAAAGACACATACGAGTTCTACCTTGCTATTCAGCATATCAGAATGTTTAATTAAATATTTTTGAATACTTTCAACCCCTACTCCATTGGGAATATTGATGAAAAGGGACTGGACATCCATGGTAACCATAATAAAATGAGAATTATCAGACATATACTTAGTCACCTCATAAAGATCTATCAAAAACTGTTTTGAGTCCCTCAGTATGTATTTATTTGAATCCACTATGGGTCTCAAAGTTTTTTCAACTAAAAGAGACAAAGGTTCTGTCACCCAACCACGGCCGGAAACAATGGGCCTCATAGGTGGGTCAATAGGGTCCTTATGAACTTTAGGTAGGCCTTGGATAACTGGTATCATAGGACTCTCTACCAACAAATATTCATACATGTCTTGGTTTATTCTGTTTGTATTATATAAATGTTCTAAACTTTCATAGACCTTGGATATATATTTTTTGCTATTAAACGTCAACAAATGCTCATAGAAACACCTATTATCTAACATATTAATCATACTGCTAACATAAGATATTCTATCTAGAATCACAATAGGGCCTCCTTTATCAGCCGGCCTAATTGATATATTCTTGTCATTAATCAGGTCTTGTAGGGCTTTTGACTGTTTTAATGTTAAATTATTCTTTCTAAAATTTCCATGACATTTCATAAATATCCTTTTCCACTATCTTACTAAATGCTTCCAAAAGTGGATGCAAATTTGGAACATAAGTACTTGGTTTCCTAAACTGTCTATTAACTTTTGCATTTTTATCCTTATTATATAGTAGTTTTAACTGTATATTCCTGACAAATAATTTCATGTCTATTATAGTTTCTGTAACATTACTATAATTAGAGGGAATAAAAGAGAGACCCTTATTTAAAACTTCCAACTCATATCTATTCAAAGGTCTATTGGAGAGGTTCCAAACTAAGTCATTCTCTCCCACATTTTCTTTAATGTGGGTTACTTCATAGCCACATCTGAAGCTTTCCTTTTCTGCCTCCCTCTGCTCATTGAGCGATGCCTCCCTCGGCCTTTGAAATCGGCTATGAGGAAAGGGTTAAGTATTTTAGATGTTTCAGAACCTGTGTGTGTAATAGCTACTTTACTACGTACTACTGGTTCCTTTTGAATAGACCCTAAATTGCGTTGTGTAACAAATTTCACACTTCCAGTATTGACTAATATCTCTGCCCCTCTAACTGTATCGTCAGAGACAGTTGTTGATTCAAGCTGTGAGGGCATCCTATCTACCCCTGATTATTATTCTGTATGTATTGTTCCTACAATTTCCACTTATTTCTATGTAATTTGCTCATTCATTTTTCTACAGATCCCTCTTCCAGTTCTCATCTCTTTTATACTATTCAATAATACAAATACAGTAGGTTTAGACTTTGTTTTCTATTTTCTAGTAACATTTTTTTTTTTTGTCAATCAAAAGAATTAAACCGAATAAGCCCTTACTATGTCTAAGCAACTCACATCCTGTGTACCAACTCAGGAAAATCATCTCCTTAGTTACAGTCATTTGCTCACCCAATAGTTCTTGTACAGTACTCTGTAGGGAATTTTTAAAATCTGCCAACTCATTTCACTCTCAGTTACCTCCTACATTTGCTATCGACCCAAGGAAAAATTCTGCTTGGGGTATACATACCTATGCATACACTTTAAAGCAAAGATCCTAAAGCTTCTGGACTTTGTTGCATATTTGGGAGCCATGCATACTTCCTCCTATAGTTCTCTTGTAAACTGCTTTCCCAGTCTCTCTTCCCAAACTTTTCTGACCTCTTCTGATTGATTCTTATAGTTATCACATATTTTATATGCCATACTAATTATATCATTTTTTAATAGCAGCTTCTGCTCTAGATTTGACCAAAAACCCAACGAGAGCAGGTGTTTCACCTAAGATTCCCCAATCCCTATTTCTTTGCCTATACTCTGATATCAGTCACTCACAGGGAAGGCAGTTTTCTAGCTTGCAGTCAAAATGTCTTCTTGGCTTCATCCCACACTACTACTACCTTTCCGTCTTTCATTATTTGCTCCCAATACCTTGGTTCCATTGCCAGTTTTCTCTAGTAAATTCAAGTCGCCCTTCCTGATTATTTTCTGTATCCATATTTGCAAGTCATCCCTAGTGGCAAAATCTCCATCATTCTTGGGTTGGCTTAGTTCTTAGAATTATTTCTGCTATTTTATGAATCTAATAATGTATGGTTATTATTCTGTAAGGATCTGCATCCAAAATCCCACTCTCTCTATTTTTTGAACCCCCCACCCCGCTTTATCATCACCCCTTTCCATTCTGAATTATAACCTTCTGCTTGTGCCAAAAAGGGGATTGTCAAGGGTTAGTTTATTCGGCTTTCCGGACTTTTCTTGGATGATGACAATTTCCTAAAGTAGTGTCACGTCTTAAAAGGGATGTTCCATACCAGAGGATATCCCTTTGGAATTATAGGATGAAGTGATGGGGTATGTCTGTGGCAAAACTAATAGATTTGCCCCCATTTTATGTGAACTTATGACTAAATCCTCAGGTTCAAAGGTGAACAGTTTTAGTAAATAAGTTATGTACTCACCATACTGTTCCATGTTTGTTGTCCATCTCACCTTCATTCTATGCTGGTTGGGACAGCGTCCCTAGCACCTTCTTTCCTGGGTGGCTCAAGGGAATAAACTCTTCAGAACAGTGGACCCAAAGGAAGCCCTGTTCCAGGAGGCCACATCTACTTTGCAATGAGTGATAAAGGTATGAGGTCTTACCCATGTGGCTGCTGCACAAATAGAATCTAAAGGGAGTCTGGCCTGGAAGGCAGAGGAAGTTGTAATAGCTCTGGTGGAATGGCCCTTCACTTTGCCTGGTAATTGTCTGTTTTGAGCTCTGTATGTGAAGGAAGTACAATCTGTGGGCCATTTCGACAGTGTCACTTTTGAGACTGGTAATCCTTTTTTTTCTGAAAAAGACACAAAATAATTGTTCTGACTTTCTGAAATCTTTAGTTCTATGCATGTAGAAGTGGAACTGCCTATGTACATCCAACTGGTGTAGTCTATATTCCTCCCTGTTGCCATAGTTTGGGATCTCCAAGCACACCTTAGGTAGGAAGGAAGGATTAGTACGCAAGGAAACTCCTCCTTTGTGAAAAACTATGTAAGGATGGTGTATAGATAGAGCTTGGAGTTCCGATACTCGACTGGCAGAGGTGATGGCCACCAAGTAAGTGTCTTCCATGACAGAAACTATGTCACATGATGATGCAGGTTCAAAGGGAGGCAAAATTAAGAAGGATAGAACAAAATTTAGATCCCAAGGAGCTGGAGGTTCCCCTGACTGGAGGTCTTACCAGAAAGGTCCCTTTTAGAAAGGCCTTACAGAGTTTGTGGGACATGATTTTTAGCCCGTTTTCCAAATATGAAAGTTGGATATAGCAGCTAGCTGGACTCTAATTGTAGCTTCTGCCACCATCTCATTAAAAAGTTTAGTGAGAAATTCTAGCACCGCAGTGATGGGAACCGTAAAGGGATCAATATTGTTCTTGGAGGTTCAGTGTGAAAATCTTTTCCATTTGCTGGAGTATAGTTTTCTGGTAGAAGGCTTGTGAGAAGTAATCAAAATATAAATAACCACACCAGGAAAAATTGCTTGAAGAAAGAACCACTAGCCAGTAAACCAACAAAAACTGCTTCTCTGACGTCTCGGCTACACAAGCCTTCACGGAGTACAACTTCACACACACATACACCTGCCTAAAATACAGCCATCAATTAAACAATTAAATCTTAATTACACATCAATAAAACTATTAAATAAAAAAATCTCCAATTACACTCCATATTTAACCCTTAGGGGCTAAAGGATCATATTTTAAAATGGGGGAACTTTCACTTACACCCCATGTATTTTGTTAAAATGTTCTGCTATTGAACTTTTATTCCTTATTACTGGCAATGTCCCTTACATGTTCCAACAATCTCAACTTAAAGGCTCTTTTGCTCTCACCTATATAGAAATGTATTGTAGGGACATCTGAGGGCATAAATAATGCCCTCAGTATCACAACAATCTTTCAACTGAAAACGTTGTCCATTGATTTTCCTAAAACTCCTAGTTACATATGTAGCTCCATGGTCTGTTATATTTTTAATAACATTTCTACAAGAAATCACAAACTTGGTTTTAACTAAAAAATCTTACAAGATTTCTTCCTCTCTTATGAGAGAGTAGTGGTGCTTCACTAACCCATTGACTGAAATCTTTTAGAGACAGAACATAATTCCAATAAAATTTTAATAGATCTGTAAGGACCTACTGTATTGCAGTCACAAAATATACATTTTCTTTTTTATGATTTTATTTGCCTCTA
Organism: Protopterus annectens; assembly: GCF_019279795.1. Lineage (NCBI taxonomy): Eukaryota > Metazoa > Chordata > Ceratodontiformes > Protopteridae > Protopterus > Protopterus annectens. Next base: position 16,315,935 of record NC_056733.1, read on the forward strand.
TAATAATGTGCAACTTCTTGCCCATCCATAAATTCCTTAAAAATATATTAATTTGAAAACTTTTGCTAACATTCATCCAATAACTCATTACTAAAGCCTCTATTTCTAAACATATGTACAGTTTTGCCCATTTCTGACATATAATCTTCCTCATTATTACATAACATGTACAAATTCCCCATAGGGTATGGCTTGGATATTATGGGGGATGACAACTTTGGGCCCTTACATATTGTATCCCATTTTCAAATTATCTATGTATTGTTGTCTGTACCTTATTGTCCTTACTGATGTCCAAAAGTACATCCAAATAAGAAACTTTTTGACCCACTTTTAACCCATCAAATTATAGACCAAACATATTATGTAGTTCACTTATAAATCTACCTCATCATTACCACCATCACACAAAAAAAAAATAAATTGTCTATAAACCTAAAGTATTTTCTCACATACTTTTGAAAAAATTGTGTTCTATAGATGTATCAACCTCAAAAAGGCCTACACTAAAATTAGTATATGAGGGGGGCAAAGGATGCCACCATAGCTGTACCTTGTTTTTGTCTGAACAATATGCCACCAAATTCAAAAAAAATATTTTTCAAAGAAAAGTCCAATAATTCAATAATATATTCCGTCACCGGCCTTTGACCTAGAAAAAAATCTAACAGCCTCTATACCAAAGTTGTGATTAATACTGGTATAGAGGCTCTTTATATCAATAGTTATCCAGTACATGTTTTTTCCTCCACTGGATATACTCAATCGTTTTCAAAAAGTCCAATAGATCTTTTATATGTGAAGATAATATTTGTACTTTAGGAAGCAGGAAAAGATGTAAGAACTGTCCTATTTTACATAAAAAATATTCCTTTCCTGAAACTATTGGATGACCAGGAGGATTAATCAAGGTCTTATTCATTTTTGGCAGACAAAAATGGGCCATCTTACAACCCTCCACACTAAATTTCTTTTTAATGTCCTCTAATAAAAACTATCCTAGCCTATATCCTCTTTTCATTAATTCACAATATTCATCTAAAGCTGTAGTATACATATTAATTTCCACTTTTTCATACATGCTCACATCATTCAAATGTTCATTACACATATTTAAATACTGAATATAATCCATAATTACTAACTTAATGCCCTTATCCGCAGGTTTAAATATTGTATCATTTCTACCACTCAATGAAATCAGCATTTTCCACTCATCTTTTAAGTTGTAACTTGTAGTTTTAAATTCAGAAAAGCTTTTCTCAACAGCAAAACTTAACACTGTATAAAAATGCTGAATCCCTTTATGGGTAAAGGGAGGTAAATATGTACTTTTATAACCTATATTACTTGTACCAAATAAAATATAGGCATTTACATCATCCTCAGAATGACACGAATAAACTATGTAATTAAACGAGTTATCAGAATTATCATCACATTCCATAACATTTTACTAGCAAAAACATTATTAAAAAAAAATTCTTCAAATACAGTTTCCTCACAAATCTAAAAATGTCAGCTTTAATTTCATGAAGTCTAGGTAAAAACTTAGGACTGCAGTTAAGAAAGGCTTACTCAGAATCATTTAAAACATAGCCAGACAAGTTCACAATAAAAGAGTCACAAACACTAGGAAATGGTAAATTACCATTTACCTCTTTTGTAATGTTGTTATTGCTGAGAGTCTCTTGATTGAGCATTATAGAATTGGTGTTTTTTCCCCAGGACTCCTCCTCTTCCTGTGTGCAACTCACTCCGAAATGTACGTTGGAACTGTTCCTCATGCTGAGCTCTGGGTAGTGGGGGAAAACCATTCCTATCCTCATTGTCACCTTCCCATGATGAATTAAGTCATTCAGATGCAGAAAAGGATGAATTACCATGTTGACTGCCACTGTCTTCACCCTCTTCAAATCTTACACAATCATTTGAGATTGGTTGTCATAGTCGAGTAAATCTCTTAAAAATGTTCCTTTCTTTCTCTCCATGATCTCTCCTTCATAAACTTTTCAAGATAGTCCATGTTCAAATTAGATGCTAAAGTTGAACAAGTGGTTTTGATTTGTTCCTTCAATTCACGCTGCTTTACCCAGTCTGTTTCTAAAAATATACTGATCCACCCCAAAGGACATTTGTGGGCAGCTGCCACCCAATGCTGGTGAAACTGTTTATCAACATAATTTTGTAGGTTAAAGGGCAAAGAAGCCCTTAAACCTCTAGGTGTAATGTCTTTTGGAGACTTTGTATATTGAGAAACACTGCAGTATCTTTCCACCTTAATTTATCCAGTTCATCACACAAAGCCTTGTTTTCTGAAGACAGAGAAGAGGTAATTTTGCAACCAACAGATGGCAAATGGATTATGACACTGTTTACTATGGTCTTCCTCCCATTTGTTCCAAATTTTAGGCACAGACTCTGTCATTATTTACATTACCATGACGGTTACAACATTCTCCTGTTTGTAAAAAGAAGCTGTCCAAAGACCACCGAGTATTGTCTCCAACAGACTCTCGAAAAATACGAGGCAGGTTGATGTTGGGATCACTAGCCATTACTCCAGCATACAAATAAATAACCACACCAGAAAAAAATTGCATGAAGAAAGAACCACCAGCTAAGTAAACCAACAAAAAAATTATTTCTCTGACATTTTGGCTACACACAAGCCTTCGAGGAGTACAACTTCACACACGCATACATCTGCCTAAAATACAACCATCAATTAAACAATTAAATCTTAATTACACATCAATAAAACTATTAAATAAAAAATCACCAGTTACACTCCATATTTAACCCTTAGGGGCTAAAGTATCATATTTTAAAATGTTTATAGATTCTTTAAAAAGTAACTTACTTAATATATTTCTGTCATCATATAGTGAATTATTTATTTTTTCTAACACAGTCCCCATCAGACCTTCACTTACACCCCCATGTATTTGGTTAAAATGTTCTGCTATTGAACTTTTTTTCTTACTACTGGCAATGTCCCTTACATGTTCCAACAATCTCACCTTAAAGGCTTTTTTGCTCCCACCTATATAGAACTTATTGTAGGGACATCTGAGGACATAAATAACATACTCCTTGAAGGCTTGTGTAGCCAAGACATCAGAGAAATAATTTCTTTTGTTAGTTTACTGGCTGGTGATTCTTTCTTGAAGAAATCAAAATATGTCTAACTGCCGGGGAGATGTCGTGGAGCCTGGCTATTTGTCCACACTGTCAACTTTAGGATCTGGATTGATGGACGGAACGTCCCCGAAGAATGGGTCAGAAGGTCGAACTGTGTCCAGGATCCACGGTTCCTCTCGGAGATGGGTCCAGAAGAAGGAGAAACAAATTTGCCGAGGCCAGTATGGAGCAATGAGAATCAATGTGCTTCTCAACATGTTGACTTTCTGAAGAAAGTACAGTTGTGTACACTTACCATAAATGTAGATGTTCAAGTGTATTCACTGTTGCAGTCATCACACTTGGGTTATCCTTCCAGGGCTAGCCCGTCGGCCCGAAGACCAGAGGCTTAGTATCTCTGCGTTGGCTGCTATCACTCCAGGACTGATGTCAGGTCATCAGTGGTATAAAAACAGGCAGCTGATGCCATTACATCAGTTTTTCTTGCCCTGTCAGAAGCCCCCAATAGGGAGCTAGGTTATGGTGGAAGACCACCACCAGTACAAAGTAAATACCAAAATGTCCTTACAAGGAGAGAAAGAGAGAGAGAGAAAGAGAGACTAGGGGGATGGAGGGAGGGAAACCAGGAATGCAACAGTGAATACACTCGAACATCTACATTTATGGTAAGCGTACACAACTGTACTATGTTTTTCGTGTTTCACTGTTGCAGTCATCACACTTGGGTTGAATCCCAAAACTGAAGGAAAGGGTGGAGACAGTCAGAAAGACTGGGGGCTGGCTAGGATGCCCTGCAAGACTGCGGTGGCAAAGCCCACCCTGGATTTGAAGAAGATAGGCAGGTGGTGATGCTTGGTGAAGGTATGAACAGATGTCCATGTTGCAGCCTCCAGGATGTCCCTAGCGGGGACCCCTCAAAGAAGAGCTGCAGAGATGGAGGTTGCTCTGGTGGAATGTGTCCTGACCCCCTTTGGGGGTGGTTTACCATGCTGTTTGTAGCAGAAATGGATGCAGTGTGCTATCCATTTGGAGACTGTTTGGATATGGCCTTGCCCTCTGCTCCTCCAGCGAAGCTGACTAGCAATTGATCATTTTTTTCTAAAAGATTTAGTCCTGTACAGGTAGGATCTGAGCCGTCTGTGCACATCTAGAGAGTGCAGAATCCTTTCCCCCTTGTTTTGTGGATTAGGGAAAAAGGTGGGCAAATGAATGGATTGATTGAAAGCCACACTGGACACCACTTTAGGCATGAAGGATGGGTTAGTCTTGAGGGAGACTCTGTCAGCAAGGAAAATGATGAAGGGCTCTACAGCCATAAGTGCTTGTAGCTCTGATACTCTTCTGGATGAAGTGATGGCCAGGAGCAAGGCTGTCTTCCAAGAGAGAAATGTTAACTCTGCTGAAGCTGCGGGTTCAAAGGGGGGTAGAGTGAGCTTTTCCAGCATAAAGTTAAGGTCCCAATTTGGGGTAGGAGCTCTTCCGGGTGGCCTTAAGTTGTTAGCCCCTCTTAGAAACTCTTTGATGAGAGGGTGCGAGAAGAGAGGTGGCTCTGTGCTGAAATGAGCAGAGATGGATGAACAATTAATTTTAATAGAAGAGAAGGCTAGACCCCCTATGTAGTAGGTCTGCCAGGTAATCCAAGATGAGAGGTAGAGAGGGCTGTGCCATTCCAGCTCCCTTAGCCTAGATCCAGATGCAAAACTTTTTCCACTTGTCAGCATAGGATTTTCTAATGCTGGGGCATCTGTCCTCACGTATAACATCTAGAACTTGTTTGCTTAGGCTGGCAGCTTGAGGAGAGGTCAGGGAATAAGCCAGGCTGCCAGGTTGAGGGTCTGCAATTGGAAATGCATGAATTCTCCATTCTTCTGGGTCAGGAGCATTGGGATCTGAGGTAGGTGCCATGGTGGCAGGGGTGACAGGCTGTGCAGCAGTGAATACCAGTGCTGGCATGACCAGTCTGGGGCAATTAGGATTGTCCTCGGTTTTTCCTCCCTTATTTTGAGCAGTACCCTTGAAATGAGTGGTAGAGGGGGAAATGCATAGACAGAGAGGTTTACCCACTGGAAGGATAGAGCATCCACTTTCCAGGCCTTGCTGTGAGGTTCCCTGATGCAGAACTTGCTGAGCTGATGATTGGAGTGATAGGCAAAGAGGTCGACCTTCAGGGTGCTCCAATGTCTGGGTTACAAAGGTGAAGGTTCTGTGGTCTAGCTGCCACTCATGTGGGTCTACCAGGTTTCTGCTTAAGTTGTCTGCCAGGGAGTTTAGAGAGCCTGGCAGGAATTGTGCTAACAGATGTAGTTGCATGGCTGAGGCTGTGTGCCAAAGGGTCATGGCGAGCCTGCAGAGAGGATAAGAGCGAGTCCCTCCCTGCTTGTTGATATACCACATCACTGTGGTGTTGTCTGTTTTCATCAGTAGAAGTCCCTGGGAGAGTAGGGATCTGAAAGCTGTCAGGCCATGCTGAACAGCTAACATCTCTTTTTTGGCTGATGTGCAGATGTATTTGATTTGGCCTCCATTGGCCCTGAATGCACCTGCCATCCAGGTGAGCACCCCAGGCATAGTCTGATGTGTTTGTGGTGAGGGTCTGGTTGGCATGGGGTTGTGAGAAGGGAAGTCCATTGTTGTGGTTGCATGCTGCTGCCGACCAAGAAAAATCTTTCCTTAGACAAGGTATCATTAGTATAAGAGTTTCCATGTCTTGAGAGTGCTGACACCAAAGGATTTTTAGGTACCACTGTAGTTTCCTCATATGCAGTCTGGCATATGGAATGAATAGAATGCAAGAGGCCATGAACCCTAGAGCTTGCAGGTTTTTCCTTGATAACTGGGTTCTGGTTGCTAGTAGAGAGAAGTAGGCTGTCAGGTAGGCTTGTTTTTCTGGAGTAAGGAATGCCATCTGGGATGCTGTGTCCAGGCTTGCTCCCAGGAATATAATTTTTTTGTGGTGGGACTAGTTTTGATTTCTTTTTGTTGATGGTATACCCCAGGGAGGTCAGTAGGACCTTTACAAAGGTCAGGTACTGTAGCAGCTTTTCCTGTCTGCCTGAATCAAGCAGTCATCTAAGTATGGGTAGATTTGAATATTTCTTTGTCTGCAAAAAACAATGGCGGGAGCCAGACATTTTGTGAATACTCTGGGAGCAGTAGATAAGCCAAAGAGAAGCGCATAGAACTGAAATGTAGGTATTTCCTGCATGATTCCTTGATTGGGATGTGCAGGTAGGCCTCTTTTAGGTCTAGGGTGGCTAACCAAACCTCCTTCGAAATCATAGGCAGAACCTGCTGGAGGGTGAGCATTTTGAATTTTGGCATCACCAGAAAGGTGTTTAGAATGGACAGATCGAGGATGGGGTGCCATGTGCCCTCTTTTTTGGGTACCAGGAGGAGTCTGGAGTAGAAACCTTGGCCTATCTGCTCTGCAGGAACATGCTCTATTGCCCTCATGGAGAGCAGGGAAAGGACTTGCTTTTTGGCCTCTGCCCACTAGTTTGGAGGAAGATCTGGAAACCCTTTTGGGGTTGGCAGAGTGTGGAAATAAAATTTGTATTGCTGGTACACTATGTTGAGGACCCAGCGGTCGTTAGTAATGGTGGCACACTTGCTTGTGTGGAAGGAGAGTTTTCCTCCTATGGGCACAAGCAGGTGGGCAGAGGGAGGGGATGAAAGTGTAAAGTTATTGTGAGTTCTTACCATAAGGGGGTGGGGCTTTGCACTCCCTGTTTTTGAAGAGGAGGAACTCCATTTCTTAGATCTAAGCATTCCCTGGGGCTGTTGTCTTGGGGGTCTGTGCTTCCTCTGGGTCTGAGCTGTGCTGGCCTGGAGGGGGCAGGAAATGACCATTGCTTGGAGCAGCAATGCCTACTGAACCTCGGTGGCTGGACTCTTAAGAAGTCTTTAACTGTCTGCATAGATTTAGCTTTTTCTTCCATCTTTTTTTAAGACCTCTTTTGCCTTGGTGCCAAATAAGTTGTCTTTGTTCAAGAGTGCATTCAATTTGGATTTGACATGGTCTGGCAAGATCTGTTCCTTAAGCCAAGCATGCCTTCTAAGGACAGAACCAATGGCTGCTGCCCTGCAAGATGCTTTTAGGGTGTCACAACCACATTGTACGGTGTGCTTAGTTACTTGACTTGCAAAATGCATCAACTCTTGTAACTATTTTCTGCACAAGCAGAAAAAGAAGATATTGTTTTTTGAGGAGTTCCATGGTATATGTAGTTGATATTTCAGCACGTGGAACTGACAATTTAATGCTCTAATTAGCAAGAGTAACAGAGGTGTATACTTTTTTACCCCATCTGTCTAATGCTCGGGAATCCCTATTTGAGGGGGTGGGATTCTTAGCTGAAGCTGCTTTGATTACTTTAGGTCCTTGAGAGAGGACCTCGGGGTCAGCAGTAGGATTTTTGAAAAGACATTTGTGAGAGTCAGGGACTCCATAATACCAGTCAGGTTTCCTGGGTGCAAGAAGGAGGGTGTCAGGAGTCAAACTGGATTCCATAGAAACATCACCCACAACATCCAGGACAAGAGGAATGGCCAGAGGTCTGTGCTGTGGTACACCTAAGAATTCCCTGAGTCTCTTTTTTGACTGAGGATAGTCCTGACATTCCCATTGGAAATGTTCCCTTAAAGTATGTAAGGTTCCCCAAAGGAAAAGTCCTTGGGTGGAGAGGCTGAAGGGATGGATTCCTCTGCATCAGAATCCTCATAAGCAGAAAGGGGTTGCATATCTTCATATTCAGACGCATCAGAGTCATCGGACTCCTGTTCAGATAAAACTACCAGGGACAAGTCTCCTTTTCTTTTGGAAGGGGTAGCCTGGCTTCCCCTAATAAGTATTATAAGGTCTTCCGCCAATTTAAGCATGTGGGACTGAGACAAGGAAGCAGGTGCCCGAGCTTGGGTCGTCGTTTTTTTTGGCTGTGGTTCATACCCTGGGCTTTATAAAATCGGTTGTTTTCAAAAGAACTGAAGAGTGAAAGAAGTTGTCAGTCTGTGTCGAGTATTGGTAGTACGTCCTCGGAAGCCAGTGCATGCTCAGCAGCTCCAGACCCATCCAAGGTAGACACATCCACAGGATCCTTAGTCGAAGAAGAGTCTCGCAGCATACCAGACTCCAAAAGGGTCTCGGTAACGGCCTGTGAATCCACAGAAGCGGGCATCAGGGGCTGTTAAAACGCTTCACTGAGGACCAGAGAACTGACAACTAGCTTAACAGAAGTGTTGTTGGCAGTTTTGGACCTGTGCAGTCTGTCTCTGTCTTTATCCTTACGTTTTTTCGGAAGATCGGTAGTCGGATGGCTTACTGAAGCCATATTGGAATTCGAGGACTGAGAGCGAAAACATCTAGCTACAATAAGGGCCTGACGACGTATAGTTCTGGCGCTGAACAAAGACGTTGTGGTCTGGGCCTAAACAGATGATGCAGTAAGAATGGGAGTCTCGGCGTGGTATTTGCTTTCCACAGGCGAGACAATTGTTAAATTTTTCTGACATCGGTTAGAACAAGAAAAAAAGATCCCCAAAGGGGTACTTAGCTTTAGAACACTTCAACTTCAATTCAGAAATGAAAACTCAGGTAGTGGCCAACTGGCACTCGTGCAAACGGCTTCTGCTTTGGGCTCCCCAGCAAGAAAGACTGATGTAATGGCATCGGCTGCCTGTTTTCATACCACTGATGACCTGATGTCAGTCCTGCAGTGACAGCAGACGCAGAAATACTAAGCCTCTGGTATTCAGGTCAACTGAGGGCTACCCCTGGCAGGATAACCCAAGTGTGAGGACTGCAACAGTGAAACATGAAGAACATCCTTTTGTATCAAGGGAAAGGGAGGGAAGGCATAAAGTAATCCCAGGGACCAATCGTGTATGAGAGCATCCATCTGTGACTTCCCCAGAGGGAGAATCAGGGCAAAGTAGCTGCTGCATTTGGCATTCATGGATGTGGCGAAAACGTCGTAGCAGGGCTGACCCCATTTGCGGAAAATCTCTTCCACAACCTCTTGTTTTAGGGACCACTTGTGAGGCATCAGAGTGACTCTGCTGAGTTTGTCCGCTATCAAGTTGGATTCCCCCGGGATTTGGATTGCTGTCAGAAAATGTTGAGAAGTGACAGCCCACTGCCATACTCTGTGCCTCTCGACATAAAGGGTAGGGTTTGGTTCCTCCTTGTTTATGTACGACACTACTGACATGTTCTCTGTCTGAAATGCAATAATTCCTATTGGGAGAGAGTCCTGGAATGCTTGCAATGTGTAGACCACCGCTCTCATCTCTAGGACATTGATATGCATGTGGTTCTCGTGTTCCTCTCAGATGCCTTGGACAGTCCTTCCCAGATAATGCCCCCCCCACCCTATCAAAGAAGCATCCGTGGTCAGTGTGGCTGTTGATTGTGGAAAAACAAATGGACGTCCCATGGTCAACTGAGTAATTTGAAGCCACCATCGTAGGTCTTTTTTGCATGACTCTGCAATAATGATCGTGTGACAGTGGTAGATCCTGAATGGACCACTGGGAGAAAAGTAGCCACTGAAGGACTCTCATGTGTAAACGTGCTAGAGGTACTAAAACGATAGCAGCTGCTAAGGTGCCCAGAACCTGCAAGACCGTCTTTGCTTGTACTTTTTTTTTTGTTATCAAGCTCCTGATTTGACGGGGTAGGGGGCTGTATCCTTTTGGGGGTAGGTTTGGCCAACATCTCCCTTGAGTCTAACTTTGTGCCTAAGAATATAACATGTTGTGAAGGCGACAAAGCAGATTTTTTTTTAATTTATTTTAATGCCTAGCTTGGTACAGAGATTAATATTTTTGCCCCTTGCTTACACTAGTAGATGCTTGGTGGTGGCGATTAAGAGCCAGTCATCTAGGTACGGAAACACATGGAGTCCCAGGTGCCTCAAGTGAGCCGTAACCATTTCCATGCATTTGGTGAACACTCTAGGCCAGAGCTTAAAATTGGTAATGACTGGCTCCCACCCGAAAGCATAACCGTCTCTCCTGGATTGCCTGGCCATTTTTATGTGGTAGTATGCATCTTTCCCTAGGAAGGGGAATATTGACTGCAGTGTCACCATGCAGAATATTGATTTCTTGATGGACTTGTTTAATCTGCTGAGATCCAAAATGGGTCTCCAGTCCCCTGTCTTATTTGGGACTAAAAAGAACCTTGAGTAAATTCCGGATCTGATCTGGTCTGTGGGGACATTTTGGATGACTCTTTTTCTAGCAACTTCTGTACCTCTAATGTTGCATGGTCTCTCTAACTGGGTGGGATATCTGGGACAGATTGTTTCTCCAAGGGGGGAGTGGAAAAGGGTATGTAATAACCTCTGGATATGATTGTTTGTACCCATTTGTCTTGTGTGATTTCTAGCCAGGTGTTTGGGTACAACAATAAGTGTCTCCCGACTGCCTCCAGAGATGGATAGGCCGGCCTCCACTCAAGAGCGCTGAAAGGGCTTTCCAAGGAAAGAATCCCCGTCACCCTGGTTCTTCAGACCCCCTCTGCCATAAGGTCGGCATCTTCCATTGTTACTTCCCCTCTGCCCCTGGGGAAGAGTCACCATGTACATCAGAAAATACTCTTTGGGACTTGCGGAACCACATTTTTCCCCCTCTCTGACATTTGGGATAAGGTCTAGTGGGGACGGAAAAATAGACCCCTGTGGCAGACAGAGTTTTTCCCTCCTGTTCGCACCTGGTCAAGGTCTCTAACTTTGGGCCCAAACAATGACGAGCTATCAAAAGGGGCATTAGTGAAGGAAGAATTGAAGGGTTCAGCAAAGTTACATAGACACATCCAGGAATGTCTCCTTAAGGAAATTCCTGTACCTGCTGCCCTGCTCGCTCCATCAGCTGCATATGAAATCAGTCACATGGAGAAGTTAACCACAAAGTTTAGGGTGGAGAGCTGAGAGGAAACTTTACCTGAAACCCCAGCAGCTACATTACCCTGAAGGGTATCTCCTAGCTCTTTCAGGAGTTCCCTTTGTAGTCTCGTAAAACGGGTCAAGTAATTCAGAGATCTAAGCATAAATGCTGTTGAAGAAAAGGTACGCTTTTCATATATGTCCATCGTCTGAGAGTCTTTATACGGTGGATAAACAGACGAGGAAGTTTCTGACCATTTCTTCTTGGTGGCCACTGCCACCACCATAGCATCTACTGGGATGTCTTTGGTTAAAAATTATTTCTCTGTTGGTGCTGTGATAAATTTGTTAGGTCTCATCAGAACAGGTTCCACTCTATCTGGAGAGACCCACGCCTCCCGAGCAATCACATTCATCAATTGGTCAAAAGGTGGAGACACCCAAGAGGTGGAAGGGTGAGACCCAAAAGCTTCCAGGTATGCAGACTCATCCTCAGAAAGATTGGTGGGCTTCCAGCCACCCTTCTATTTAAGGATCTCCAGGATGTCAACAAAGGAGACATCTTCAGAGGGGGACTGTGGGGACCCTTCCGAATCATCCAAGTTGGTGTCTGAGGTGATAGACTCATCCAGGGAGTCTATGTGCTTCCTCTTGCACAATCTGTTCTGAGGGACCTCCTCAGAGGGGTACTCTGGCTAAGTTTCGGAAGAGATGGTCTCGCCCACCGCGGCTTCCTGGGGCTTAGGGTCTCTGGTTTTGGGGGAGGGGGGTGATGATGCTGAGACAGACAGATGTGCTTTTGGGAGAAGAGTACTTGGACCCAGAAATGGAGCCATCGGAGGTGACAGCACTCTCTCCATCAGCTCAAAATCCCTCTCACCCTGCTCCAAGGAGGTCCCTCGCTCTGAGAACTGAAAGACCAACTCCCAAGCAGAGTGGTTGGCTCCAAAGCCTATGTAGGAGCCAAGGTCAACCATGTAGAAGCCCCAAGGGGTAGAATTGGCTCAGATGGCTGTCTGATCTAACTCCCCTCTCCAGACCCAATGGGAGAACATCTGCTCCTAGACTCCTCAGATTCTGATGGAACAGAGGTAGTCAAAGCAGATGGTGGGACAGACTATCCTGTTGGAGGTCTCAGTTCCAATGCTTCCACTACTATGGGGCCCAAGTCCTCTGGCTCTAAAGCCCCCAATTGGGTCAGAAGAGGAAATGAAGAAGGGGAGAGTGCCTTTTTCAGCTCCAGTATTTTTGCCAGCACCGATGTATGAAGTAGTCTCTTCACCAGCTCCACTTCATCCTCATCGGACAACAGGAGGACAATGAAGGTGATTTCGCCCTTTCCAGGAGAGAAGATCTCAAAATTGGAGTAACTGACTCCAAAACTGGGGACCGTCTCCTAACTTGAAACTCTGTCGGTTCCGTAACTGCAAACGGAACCGAAGAGGTAGACTTTTCAGAGCCAAGAGCCCTTGGTTCAGAGGTAGGTGATGTGGCCATAATTTTCTTAGGCTGCTCAGAGGCAACGTTTTTTTTCTTGACTTCTATGATTTTGAGGAAGGGGATCCTGAAGAAGGTTTGGGGCTCTGAGACCCTTCCAAAGCCTCTGAAAAAGGAACCTTCAATAGCAATCTGTTCAAGGAGTACTATGCTACTGAAAGCATGGCAAAAAGCACACCATTCTTGCAAATGAAGGGCAATCAGGCAATAAACACAAATGGTGTGCCCATCGGTAAGAGACATCTTTTGGCTGCATTTGTTACATTTCTTGAACCCCAACTGTTTGGGTTCTTTCTGATCCTTTGACATGTCTATAACAAGAAAAAAGGCAGAAGCAATATGAAAGCCCCACAAAAAAGGAAAAGTTTCTAAACTTTGTTACCTCACAAAGCATCTAAGACTGAAAACCAGCAACCTGTACACTAGGCAGGTAAATAAAAAAAAGAATATATATATATATATATATATATATATATATATATATATATATATATATACACATACATACACACCCACAACTACATCTTCACCTAGAAGCTACGAAAGGATACTTAGCAATCAAGAAAAAACACCACTCAACTAGTCTACAAACACAAGAAAGTTTTTTATATAACTACAACACTAAGTAATGAACCACGCACAACAACTACGCAAGAGGGACTCCTCTAACTTAAACGGATTCTCCCACGACTACGGGAAAAAACAATGGTAGGGGAGTGGCCCTCTAAGTTAAATGGACCACTAGGAGCCCTCTAACTTAAACAAGCTACCTGAAAGGGGTAGGAAAAGCTCTCTAATTAAAACGAGCTTGATGTAAAGAATAGGGAACTAAGAAGAAAAAAACAGGTAGACCTGACGAAAAAGGACTATGGCCAACAAGAACAAAGTCAGGGAGAAACCCAGAAAAAATGCCCCTAATTAATGAATGGTTAACAATAATCCAACTATAATTTTTTTAAAACGATTAGTGCTGAAATGCATAAGAAGAAAAAAAATTAGACAAGAGACAGTCAGAAGATACCCGATCTGCTTGAGCAACAAACGAGATCTGAGCTAATTTCGCGGAGCATCATGGGATAGGGCATAGCCTTGAGCCAGTGGAAGCTCTTGAGCGTTTGAATTAAGCAGAGTCGGAACTGATGCTTGATTCCGAACCCAACCAGCATAGAATGAAAGCGAGATAGGACAACAGATCATTCAATGATTTTACATCATTCTAAACAAGCAAGAAAGACACGGACAACAAATGCAGTTTATTGATGGATACTTGGCCTGAACTGGCCAAGGTGGATATTCAGTCCCTGTTTGTTTTTTTAAGTCCTCTTTCAGCATAGGTGCACAGTTGCTGGCAATGACAGATGTGGTCACATGTCGAAATGTGGTGCTTTTAACTTTTGTCAATTCATATACAAGGAACCAAATCTGGCCAACCTACAGTAACACTGGGTTCTACCCTGCCCTAGCAACTACATCTGTGATACTTTTGATGCTTTTTATGCCACATGTAATTTTTATTCAGCACATTACATTGGGAAGACCCAATGCAAACTAAAGAAGAGAATGCAGGAACATTACATCGAGTCCAAGGATATGACAAATGCTCTTTTTAAACATTCAATTGTCTGTGACAGACCTTTGCTGAATACTCATGTCATACCTGGGTTGAATGATTGCATTTCTATTATACCAGTCCTCAGAAAAAGAGTTTGGTTCAGTAGGAGATATTTTTATCCTGAGGTTGCTCACATTCTCGTGAATGAAAGTGCTCAATAAATTAGTGTCCTGAGCCCATTACAGGTCATCATTTTCATACACCTTCAATGTCCACAGAGCACTTTTTTGAGTTCTAACATCCTGACCTTCATTTCATGGTAAAGTATTAGGCAACACAAGTAGTAGATTTAGTGCCTGTTGTCATCTTATGAGATGTGTGTAACCAGCCAGTCTCCTTTGTATTAGATGGATTATACTTGCGTCCTGGGAAACATGGGTACTGAACGGGAAGGGATGCACCTTCACTGTCTCTTTTTTAGCCCTCTGCAAATTACACCCCAAAATGTTGCCAAAATAATCCATCCAGCATGAGGTGAAATCCTCATTAAATGAAAGAAGTTTAAAAAAAAAAGTGGTCAATCTTGAAACCTCTCTTTGCATTGAGAACATAAAGTACCTGTACCCAGAGGTGTAGCTAGGGTGGAGTGAAGGGGCGGATTACCTGGGTGTAGTCTTTGTGGGTGCAATTTTGAGATGCCACTGTCGACACTGTTGATGTTCTGAGACAATGCTGCAGAAGTGCTGTACACAGTCATGGCTGAAACACTGAAATGCTTCATGTTTACTACTTTACTACTTATCTGTAGCAAGAAGAGCTGTTTTTTTTTTTTTTTGGTCCTCAACTGCACAAGGCACCAAACATTCTAGCTACAGTTCAACTGCTCATGGCACCAAACAATCTAGCTACATTCCATCTATACCATAACCGAAACTTGGCTTAAAGATAAATCAATACCAACTTTACTAGGGTTTGTCACCTTACACTGTTGTAGACACAAAGTACTGGTAGTACAGAAGCCAGTATTTGGGATCCACAGATCTAAAATGCACTTAAATATGGACAGGGATGAGCTGTGTTTTACATGGATGGAGAAGAGTGGTGTCTTCTGTGAGATAAACCTGTCTTCCAAACCAGTGTTGATACTGCAGAAGAGATTAATGCTCTCTGCTTAAGATTAATAATTTTTAGGACACATTCAATGATGGCATGTCTATTGTTGTTCATTAAACAACTAGTTATACTGTCAGAGTTCACAGAGGTAGTAGTTACATTTTAGAAAGTGCATTTAGGCTATTTTCCTTAATAATCATGGCAGGAGGGAGGAAGATTTATTTATTTGTTTATGTATTTGACATTTGATTATACCGGCTAAGTCTGACTGAGCATAAATCCCATTTTTATTGATGGCCCAGGCAGAAAAGCTTCATAAGATGCTCAAGAATTTGTCAAACTTCAGCAACTATTTCTTGTATAATGCTGCCACTAAATGTATCTGCAAGAATATAAGGATTATCTTTAAGGTCAGAGTGGGTAGTACCATTACAAATTCATTTAAAAGTACAGTACAGTTGTGTAAGTAAACTTATCATAACAGTATTTTTTATTTTTATTTTATTTTATTTTACATTTGTTGACCGGGATAGTCCGACTGGATACATGTCCATTTTCAGCGGAGTCCCGGGGAGAAAAGCTCCGACAGGGTTAACAATGACATATTGTTACAAAGACATATAGACAATTTGCATAGTTTATAAAGAGAGAAAAAATTATTACAATAGAAACTACAGTTGGTTACAGTTCGTTATATTCACGATAATTCACAACTAGTTGAGTAAGACAATAATGGCCCACTTGTATGTTGAATTGCACATAGGAATGTTAGTCTGGGTTTGTACAAGGACAAAGCCATTGTGATTTATAGTGGATTTTTAGTTCTTTTTTGAATTGAGCTAGTGATGGTAAAGACGTGAGCTTATTAGGAAGAGAATTCCACACCTTGCCAATAATATTGGAATACAGTGTGTCCCCACCTAAGTTATGGGACTTGCTTGTTTGTATTAGGAGTTTGTTTGATGAGCGAAGTGAACTTAGGTTGGAATAAGGGGTTAGTATGTTTTTTAGAGCAGGGGTGTTCTCTGGATGTTTCAGGATTTTAAAGGCTTCTATGAGTTGGTATTTCTGAAGAAGATTAGGAGTTCTAGCCAGTCAAGTTTTTCAGGTTAATACAATGGTGTGTTCTATAGGGTAGGGCAGTGATGAATCTAGCAATGTGGTTATAACAAGATGAGAGTCGATTAAGGTCCGATTTGTTGAGGTTCGTAAGGATTGGCGAGGCGTATAGTAGGGTGGATAGGAGGTGTGAGCGGGCAGTAGCTAGTCTAGCAGCTGGTGTTAGGAAGGTTTTTAACCTATATAAGGACCCTAGTTTTTTGTTTACCATTTTAATAGTTTGGTTGAAGTGGGTGTCAAATTGCAGTTTGTTGTCAATGCTTACTCCTAATAGTTTAGCGTTGGTAACAGGTGAGAAAAAGTACAGTTTTGTACCTACCATAAATGTAGATGTTCGAAGATCCACATTGCTGCAGTCCTTACACTTGGGTAGTCCGCTGTCCTCGATCGGCCCGAATATCAAAGTATTAGGCTGACGTCGGTCAAGTCGCTTAAGACTGACATCAGAACGTCAGGGTACAAATGCGCATGACCGACGTCATATCCTCAGTCTTTTCTTGCCCCAGATGGCAAAAGACCCTAAACAGAAAGGTCAAAACCAAAAGACAACAAAAAACAACCAACCACCCTTGCACTAATCATATGAACAATATATACAATATGCACAATATTTACAACCCAAACCACACAACCGCCTCTAACAACAGAGGGAAGGAGGGAGGGTAAATTGGACTGCAGCAATGTGGATCTTGAACATCTACATTTATGGTAGGTACAAACTGTACTATGTTCTTCATCTCACATTGCTGCAGTCCTTACACTTGGGTAGAATCCCAAAGCAGAGGTAAGGGAGGATGGCAAAACTATAAAGTAGTAGGAGCTGCCAAAATGCCCTGTAAAATAGCAGTGGCAAACCCAGCTCTAGATTTAGAGTAAAGTGGAAGGTGGTAATGTTTAGAGAAAGTATGCACTGAACTCCAAGTAGCTGCCTCCAAAATATCTTTAGTTGCCACCCCCCCTTAAAAAAGCTGTAGAAGTGGCAGTAGCTCTAGTGGAATGAGGCCTAATCCCAGCTGGAACTTCCTTACCATGATGGGAATAACAGAAAGCAATACAAAACCCAATCCACTTAGAAATAGTTTGTTTTGACACAGGCTTGCCCTGAGAACCCAAAGCAAAAAAAACAAACAACTGCTGAGACTGCCTGAACCCTTTAGTTCTGCTCAAATAATATCGCAACTGCCTGTGTATATCCAAGGTGTGCAAAATCTTTTCCCCTTTATTTTGGGGGTTTGCATAAAAAGTAGGCAAATGAATAGTTTGGTTTAAAGCCACACTAGAAACCACCTTAGGCATAAAGGAAGGATTAGTGCGTAAAGATACCCTATCCTTATGGAAAATTAAGAAAGGCTCAACTGCCATAAGGGCCTGTAATTCAGAAACCCTTCTCGCAGAGGTAATGGCCAACAAAAAAGCAGTCTTCCATGATAAATATTTCAACTCGGCAGTAGCTGCAGGCTCAAAGGTTGTAGAGTGAGTTTCTCCAACACAAAATTGAGATCCCAAGCAGGAGTAGGAGCTCTCGTGGGGTCTTATATTCTTTGCCCCTCTAAGGAATTGCTTAAACAAAGGATGAGAAAACAATGGTGGATCACAGTCATAGTGAGCAGAAATTGCTGCAGCATGAATCTTAATAGAAGAGAAGGACAAACCTTTGTCCAGTAACTCAGCAAGATATTGAAGAGCCACACTTAAATTAGGCTTAGCAACATCAAATTCCTTTGCTGCACTCCAAAATAAAAATCTCTTCCATTTATCTGCGTATACTTTCCTTGTACTAGGCCTTCTGGCCTCCAAAATAACATTCAAAACTTGCTATGAAGCTGAGACCCTCCAGGGTTTAAAACAGAATATGCCAGGCTGTTAGGTGAAGAGAGTGAAGTTTGACATTGAGTAAATGACTGTTCTCTTGGGACAGCAGGTGTGGAATCAAAGGCAAAGGCCATGGAGGCTCCCGAACCAGACTTCTCAGTAATGGGTACCAGTGCTGTCGAGGCCAATCTGGAGCTATTAGAATCATCTTGACTTGTCCTGTCTGACCTTTAGGAGTACCTTTGGGAGGAGAGCCCTCTAACTTAAACAAGCTACCTGAAAGGGGTAGGAAAAGCTCTCTAATTAAAACGAGCTTGATGTAAAGAATAGGGAACTAAGAAGAAAAAACAGGTAGACCTGACGAAAAGGACTATGGCCAACAAGAACAAAGTCAGGGAGAAACCCAGAAAAATGCCCCTAATTAATGAATGGTTAACAATAATCCAACTATATATTTTTTAAAACGATTAGTGCTGAAATGCATAAGAAGAAAAAAATTAGACAAGAGACAGTCAGAAGATACCCGATCTGCTTGAGCAACAAACGAGATCTGAGCTAATTTCGGAGCATCATGGGATAGGGCATAGCCTTGAGCCAGTGGAAGCTCTTGAGCGCTTGAATTAAGCAGAGTCGAACTGATGCTCGATTCGAACCCAACCAGCATAGAATGAAAGCAGATAGGACAACAGATCATTCAATGATTTTACATCATTCTAAACAAGCAAGAAAGACACGGACAACAAATGCAGTTTATTGATGGATACTTGGCCTGAACTGGCCAAGGTGGATATTCAGTCCCTGTTTGTTTTTTTAAGTCCTCTTTCAGCATAGGTGCACAGTTGCTGGCAATGACAGATGTGGTCACATGTCGAAATGTGGTGCTTTTAACTTTGTCAATTCATATACAAGGAACCAAATCTGGCCAACCTACAGTAACACTGGGTTCTACCCTGCCCTAGCAACTACATCTGTGATACTTTTGATGCTTTTTATGCCACATGTAATTTTTATTCAGCACATTACATTGGGAAGACCCAATGCAAACTAAAGAAGAGAATGCAGGAACATTACATCGAGTCCAAGGATATGACAAATGCTCTTTTTAAACATTCAATTGTCTGTGACAGACCTTTGCTGAATACTCATGTCATACCTGGGTTGAATGATTGCATTTCTATTATACCAGTCCTCAGAAAAAGAGTTTGGTTCAGTAGGAGATATTTTTATCCTGAGGTTGCTCACATTCTCGTGAATGAAAGTGCTCAATAAATTAGTGTCCTGAGCCCATTACAGGTCATCATTTTCATACACCTTCAATGTCCACAGAGCACTTTTTTGAGTTCTAACATCCTGACCTTCATTTCATGGTAAAGTATTAGGCAACACAAGTAGTAGATTTAGTGCCTGTTGTCATCTTATGAGATGTGTGTAACCAGCCTGTCTCCTTTGTATTAGATGGATTATACTTGCGTCCTGGGAAACATGGGTACTGAACGGGAGGGGATGCACCTTCACTGTCTCTTTTTTAGCCCTCTGCAAATTACACCCCAAAATGTTGCCAAAATAATCCATCCAGCATGAGGTGAAATCCTCATTAAATGAAAGAAGTTTAAAAAAAAAAGTGGTCAATCTTGAAACCTCTCTTTGCATTGAGAACATAAAGTACCTGTACCCAGAGGTGTAGCTAGGGTGGAGTGAAGGGGCGGATTACCTGGGTGTAGTCTTTGTGGGTGCAATTTTGAGATGCCACTGTCGACACTGTTGATGTTCTGAGACAATGCTGCAGAAGTGCTGTACACAGTCATGGCTGAAACACTGAAATGCTTCATGTTTACTACTTTACTACTTATCTGTAGCAAGAAGAGCTGTTTTTTTTTTTTTTGGTCCTCAACTGCACAAGGCACCAAACATTCTAGCTACAGTTCAACTGCTCATGGCACCAAACAATCTAGCTACATTCCATCTATACCATAACCGAAACGTGGCTTAAAGATAAATCAATACCAACTTTACTAGGGTTTGTCACCTTACACTGTTGTAGACACAAAGTACTGGTAGTACAGAAGCCAGTATTTGGGATCCACAGATCTAAAATGCACTTAAATATGGACAGGGATGAGCTGTGTTTTACATGGATGGAGAAGAGTGATGTCTTCTGTGAGATAAACCTGTCTTCCAAACCAGTGTTGATACTGCAGAAGAGATTAATGCTCTCTGCTTAGGATTAATAATTTTTAAAACACATTCAATGATGGCATGTCTATTGTTGCTCATTAAACAACTAGTTATACTGTCAGAGTTCACAGAGGTAGTAGTTACATTTTAGAAAGTGCATTTAGGCTATTTTCCTTAATAATCATGGCAGGAGGGAGGAAGATTTATTTATTTGTTTATGTATTTGACATTTGATTATACCGGCTAAGTCTGACTGAGCATAAATCCCATTTTTATTGATGGCCCAGGCAGAAAAGCTTCATAAGATGCTCAAGAATTTGTCAAATTTCAGCAACTATTTCTTGTATAATGCTGCCACTAAATGTATCTGCAAGAATATAAGGATTATCTTTAAGGTCAGAGTGGGTAGTACCATTACAAATTCATTTAAAAGTACAGTACAGTTGTGTAAGTAAACTTACCATAACAGTATTTTTTATTTTTATTTTATTTTATTTTACATTTGTTGACAGGGATAGTCCGACTGGATACATGTCCATTTTCAGTGGAGTCCCGGGGAGAAAAGCTCCGACAGGGTTAACAATGACATATTGTTACAAAGACATATAGACAATTTGCATAGTTTATAAAGAGAGAAAAAATTATTACAATAGAAACTACAGTTGGTTACAGTTCGTTATATTCACGATAATTCACAACTAGTTGAGTAAGACAATAATGGCCCACTTGTATGTTGAATTGCACATAGGAATGTTAGTCTGGGTTTGTACAAGGACAAAGCCATTGTGATTTATAGTGGATTTTTAGTTCTTTTTTGAATTGAGCTAGTGATGGTAAAGACGTGAGCTTATTAGGAAGAGAATTCCACACCTTGCCAATAATATTGGAATACAGTGTGTCCCCACCTAGGTTATGGGACTTGCTTGTTTGTATTAGGAGTTTGTTTGATGAGCGAAGTGAACTTAGGTTGGAATAAGGGGTTAGTATGTTTTTTAGAGCAGGGGTGTTCTCTGGATGTTTCAGGATTTTAAAGGCTTCTATGAGTTGGTATTTCTGAAGAAGATTAGGGAGTTCTAGCCAGTCAAGTTTTTTCAGGTTAATACAATGGTGTGTTCTATAGGGTAGGGCAGTGATGAATCTAGCAATGTGGTTATAACAAGATGAGAGTCGATTAAGGTCCGATTTGTTGAGGTTCGTAAGGATTGGCGAGGTGTATAGTAGGGTGGATAGGAGGTGTGAGCGGGCAGTAGCTAGTCTAGCAGCTGGTGTTAGGAAGGTTTTTAACCTATATAAGGACCCTAGTTTTTTGTTTACCATTTTAATAGTTTGGTTGAAGTGGGTGTCAAATCGCAGTTTGTTGTCAATGCTTACTCCTAATAGTTTAGCGTTGGTAACAGGTGAGAAAATGGTACCATTATTGGATTCAATAGTGAATTGTGTGATAGGTGTTGTGTTAGTTGGGTGGAAGAGAAGTAGTTGGGTTTTTTTTGGGTTTAGGATGAGTTGATGGTCTGTTAGCCAACTTTTAACTATGGTAAAGCTGTGTTGGGTAGTTGTTAGAAGGTTATCTAGGATGGGATTAGAACAGATGAGAGTTGAGTCATCTGCATATTGGATGCAGGTGGCTTCGGGGATAACTGAATGGAGGTCATTTATGAATATTGAGAAGAGAAGAGGTCCTAATTTGGACCCTTGAGGTATGCCTATGGTGTTTGGTAGTAGGCAGGAGAGCTTGTTCTGCCACATTACTGCCTGTTGTCTGCCTGTGAGGTAGGCCTGAAACCAGTTTAGGACTTGGGTGTCTAGATGTAAGGTTTCTAAGGTTTTGAGGAGTAACTGGTGGTTTACCATGTCGAAGGCTTTCGACATATCTAGAAAGAGAGCAGAGGAAATATTTTTGTTATTTCGGTTAAAGTTTATTTTCTCGGTAAAAGAGAGGAGGGCAGTAGTCGTGCTATGATGGGGTCTAAATCCATGTTGAGAGTCAGTTAGTAGCTTGTTTTGGATGAGATAGGACATGAGTTGGTTATGCACACACTTTTCCATGATTTTGGCAAGTGGTGATAGTATGGCTATTGGTCTATAGTTAGAGAGTTCAGTGGATGTTCCTCCTTTATGAAGAGGTATGACGCAAGATATTTTCCATATTGCTGGGATTGTGGACTCAGTAATGGTTCTGTTAATTAAGATTGAAATGGGGTAGGCTATGACATCTGCAGCAATTTGCAGGTATTCAGCTGGTAGAAGATCAGCTGAAAGGGTAGTTGGCTTTAGTTTTTTCAATAGGGATCGAATGAAGGCGGTGGATATGGGTTGGAGGTTAAAGGATAGTGGGGAGTTATGTGTGGTATTTTTTGGGGTGATAGAGGGAGCAGGTAGCTGGTTAGCTAAGGACTGAATGGTTTCGGTGAAGAAGGTATTAAAGTTGTTGGCTACTTCTTCTTGGTTCTTGTCAGATAGAGTTCCTGGGGTAGGAGTGGTGGATTTTCCTGGTTGGAGAAGTTTGTTCAATCCTGCCCAGAATTTTTGAGGGTTCTTTTGGTGTTTGTGTTGTAAGTGGTGAAAGTATTTTTTCTTATCTAGAGCGGTGGCCTTTTTAGTTTCATTTCTTATTTGCTGGAAGTTGACACGGTCTAGTGGTAACTTGGAAGTACGCCACTTGGCCCATGCTTTGTCTCTATTAGTTATTTTGTAGATGATGACGTGGTCAGTGCTCCAGTAGCCTTAGCTATATGATGTTATACACTCTGTCAAGGATATAACAACTGGCCAGGTCCCAAAGCTTCAGTGCACCTTCCACATGCCCAAACTGTCAGGCAGCTTGAGTTGAGCTTACTAAAAGAAAAGGTTGGTTGCCAAGCCCTTCAGAGCTACCCTGCTAACAGAAAGAGGAAGGCTGAGACCTGAAATGACAATGCTAGGAACACCAAAAAAAAAAATAAATAAATGCCCACACCGTGGCATAAAAACCCAAAAAAAAAAAACAAGGTGGTGGCGGGAGGGAGCAGTTACTGCAGCAGTGATCATTTGAACATTTATTATGGTAAGTTTAACTTATACAACTGTACTATGTTCATCATATTGATCACTGCTGCAGTAGCCTTAGGGATAAGGTTAGATTACCCTAGCTTACTACATTTGGGAGGTTGAAGGAGAAGAGTCCAGCAGCCCCTGAAGAATGGTCCTAGCAAAGCCTGAGCTGGACATAGAGAAGGAATAAAACTTATAGTACTTTGTAAAGGTATGTATAAAAGAATTAGTAGCAGCTACTATAATACTTTTAGAATCCAGTCTTTCCAAACAGTCACAGATGAAGCCAAGGCCCTGGTATCGTGGGGCCTTGAACCTGCCTGGAATAGTTTTGTTATGGTGAATATAATAAAAGGTAATAGCCTTAGACAATTCAGGAACAGTCTGTTCTAACACAGGTTGTCCCTACTTACCTTCACAAGAAATGAGTAACTGATAAGAAGATTTGAAAGATTTATGTCTGTCAGGATAGTACCCAAGTTGTCTGTGGACATTCAAGGTGTGGAGTATCCCTTCTCCTTAATTTTTAGGTTCAGAAAAGAAAGTGGGGAGAAGGGTAGTTCAGCTTAAAAGTAAACTCACATACCACTTTAGGCATAAATGTATTAGTTCTAAAGAAACCCTGTGCCAGTGGAAAATTAGATATGCTTGTCTCACCATAAGAACTTGGAAATTAAGATACTTTTCTTACAGAAGTCAGAATAATCAGTAAAATTATTTCCCATGTTAAGAACCTCAAGTCAGCCAGGTTAGCAGATTAAAATGAAGCAAGCATTATCTTCTCCAACACCAAATTATGGTCTCAAGGAGGGGCCACCTAATTACTTGGAGACCTCTTGGGCAAACCCACTTTAAAAATGGGCAGACATGCTGAAATTGGCCAATACATGAACCTTGATTAAGGAATAAGAAAGACTGTATGACAGTAACTCACCCAAATATTGTGAAACCAGAGAACTATCCCTGAATGGGTGTTGGTTATGTCTTTGGTAACAGCTAGAAATTCTATATATGATTTCCTAGTAGAAGGTGTTCTGCCTCCTTTAGTACCTGCTGCAGGTCTTCAGTAAACAGGTGCCCAAAAGGATTTGAGAACTATTATCCAGACAGTCAACTGAAGTTGATTGATGTCAGGGTGCATTAAATACCTCTGTTCTTGTGTGAGCAGACCCAGTCTGTGAGGTAGCTTGTGGTCCATAGGTGATTACTAGGCTAATGGCTTAAGGGCCCTTACAAGCCTTGCCAATATAACCCAATATATGGCCCCTAGGGGCAAGAGGGTGGCATGGATTTGTGCCTGTGCACTGAGTATCTTAGAGAATGCCACTGTCCATAAGGGACAAAGGCACTACCCTAGGTGTGAATTTGTGATTTCCCATCTATTGATCCAAAATGCATTTAAAGAAGGACAGGGAAGTGCTCAGATTAATGTGAATAGGAAGCCTATTCCAAAGAAGGGGCAACCTCTGAGACGCAACTGTCTCTCTAGCATATTTAATTTGAGTTGCTGACCAAGCTTAGATCCCTAGATTGGGTGACCCTCTTAGTATGTGACTTGCCGATGTGTGGCAGCTCCATTAGGGTTGGATCTGAGAGTGATATAGGTAAGGCATAGGTCCCCCCCTTTATAGGTGGTAGGAGAGACAGTCAAGGGGTGGGGGGCTTTTAGTCTAGCCACATAGTTCATAATGTTTACACCTTGTATTTTCTTTGTGAGGAATCTCTGAGGTCACTACAGCTGCTGTAAGTGCCTAGTCAAGTAGATGCCAAATGGCTCACTATACTCAATTATTGGTCTAATGAGGGCTGAGTATAGCAGGACTATAATTTCCTTGGATATGGATGCCATAACGTTACTTATAAGTTATGCCACTTAAAAGGATTTCATAATCACTGTGGACACATGGAGGTTGAAATTCAGGCTACTTTCCATCTGTGTACCTAGATCTCTCACCTCAGAGTCTACTCGAATGGGCATGCTATTGATGTTGTACTTTGCAGGGGTATTTGACGTCCCAAAGGGTATGCTAATGCATTTTTTTGTATTTAATTTTAGGCCATGGTTCTGGTAATTGCTCCTGACCATTTCCAAAAGAAGGAGAAGCCACTGTTGCCTGGGCTAGAAGGGAGTCACCACAATGATCTTTGGAAATTCCTTATGAATGATTTGGAAGGCTGAGTCCCTTGATCAGGGCAAGCATCACGTTGAAATTTATGTTCTTGCCTCAGTCCGTGTCCCACACACCATGCACTTTTATCCCTCCTGAAACTGCTCTCCCAGCAAAGTCCAAGGCATCTGTGGTGACTTACTGACAGGAACACAATCCTGTGTGAAGGAGTCCAGAAAGACTTAAATGTTTTCTTGGAATCCCAGCTTGTGTAAGAAATCTCGCATGAGAGAGAGAGAGATTGATTCTTGACACTTTGAAAAAGACTCTGCGAAGATAATCAAGTTGTCTACATATGAAAAATGTGTCTACATATGAAAAACGTGGCTATGTTGTAGACTGCAGTGAGCTATAACTGAAGCTAGACACTTTGTGAACAATCTTGCTATAGTTGACAGTCAAAACCATATGGCAGAGAACTGATAGAACCGTCAGCTTCTATTAAACCCCAACAAAACTAAACTGCTCATCTTTCTCCCCACATATAAATCCTCCTCACCATTCTTTACTACAAGTTTCAACAATGGCACAATTATATCCCCAGATACTCACACAAAACTCCTGGTTGTCACAGTCGATAATGCCCTAAAATAGGATATCCATGTCAATCAAACCATCAAATCTGAGAAACAAAAAACTGGGCTCCCTATACAGGATCAAACCCTTCCTCACTCCTTTTGCAAGAACCACCACCGCTCGGTCCCACCTACTTTCTACCCTCCTCTATGCCTCCCCCCTCTTCACTAACCTGAACCAAGCCACCCTTACCAAACTTGTTGGTTGTTACAACCATACTGCTAGATTTGCTACAGGTGCTACCTCTAGGACCCACCATCGTATCAACCTAACTGAACTGGGATGGCTGGAGTGGCGCAGTCTTCTCTGATACAACCAACTTGTAATAACCCACAAAATACTTTATCAACCCGAAAAAACACCAGCACTAAATAAGATCATCAAACCATACAGCAACCTGAGGTCACTACGCCCTGCTGAGAAACTGCTGGTACAAACAACTAAGAGCATAAATGTGGCTGGGAACTCTCTATTCGCCAACTCAGTAGGCAAAACTTGGAATATGATACCTGCCGAACTTACTAACCAATCTTCCTTAACCCCGTTCAAAAAAAAGCCTCAAACTACACTTCCAACAGCATTGGCAATGTCCCTGCTTAAACCCTGACTAATCACCACCTGCTGTGCCTGCAAACTCTCCCTAAGCATTTCAATCATATACTCTAATAAGTGTATGAATTCTTTATGGGACTTCGCCCATAACCGCATGTACTATTGTATGATATTGTATGAAACTGAAGCCACATGATTTTGATGTTGTCTACTATGTTTTATCTAAGTTTGTAACCCTACTGAAAACTGCATATTATACTGATCTCTAAATGTTTCTATTGTTCCTAATGTAGTTGTACTCTGCTTTCTGAAGCTTTTCTCCCTGGGCCTCTGCTGAAAATGGACATATATCCAGTCGGACTTTCCCAGTAAATAAATGCAAAATAAATAAAAACCAACACAGTGTGATCCAGACACACAAAACCATAAGAAACTTCTGAAGTCTGGTTGAATAGGGATGTGATAAGCATCTTTTAAGTCTAGTGTTAACAAAAAACTTAAACGAGGAAAAGAATTAACACGTTGTGAAGTGACGGGTTTAGGAAAGAAAGATCCAGAACTGATCTCCAAGCATTTTCTCTCTTTGGCACTAAGAACATCATTAAATAAAAAACCCTTACCCACCTGAAAAGGAGGAACTAATTCTAGCACACCTTGGAAAAGCATGTGATGAAGAACCAGAGAAAACAAGAGAGTTTCCTACAGGATAAGGAAAGACACCCTGAAAAGAGGAATTTCCTCCCACTGCCATCTGTAACTTTGATGAATGACTCTCAGAACCCACGTGTCTGAAACTATCTGCTGTCAAAGAGAAAAATGGAGATTCAGACTTTCTGAAAGAAAAAAGGGACTAGACTGGGAAGGGGTCACAATGTCTGGTGAATACTCAATAACATTTGTGAGACTGTCCTTGGTTTTGGGAGGTATGAAGCTTCTTCTTGTAACCCCCTTGCCATCAGTTCTTAAACGTTTGTTTACCTGTATTGTGTTGAGACTGATTATTCTGCTTTCAGCCAAAATTTGACAAAGATTTTAAAACAGGAGGGCTGAAAAATCTTAGAGATTTCCTAGATCAGAAGATGGCTGTACAATTAGCAACAGCTGAACTTCAGCTCTTCCAGTGTGAAACCCCAAACTGAGGAACTACAGTCAGATGTATTGTCAACTTGAGCAAAATTCAGTGACTGGCAACCAAGTACAGTGCCTGGATGCCTGTAAAGAAGAAACCAAGTAGCTTGAAAGAAAATCAGTTAGAAAAGGTGAAGAGAAAACACTGACTGGGAAGAATCATGCAGATGTTCAGCAAAGAGCAGCTCAAGTTCTAGCTTTGGTGCAAGGCATGGCTTCCAGTAATCTAGAGGAAAAAAGTAAATCAAATGTGCTCAGAGTTGATTAAAATAAATGAAACACTGAAGGAGTATATCATACACAAACAACAAAAGGCTAGAAACAATGGAAGAAGCTTTAAACAGACATTCAAATGAGCTGATAAAACTGCAAAAATCAGAGAATGAAGAATAGGATGGACGAGTATGAGACTGCTTGATAAGAGAGATTTAAAAACAAGAATTAGAGAACAGAACATACAGGGAAATCTGAGATTTACTGCTGTACCAGAGAAACTAGATGGAAAGGATTGCACTAATTGTATCAAAATACAAATAAGCAGCTAGACTGATATTCCACAGCAGGAACTGCTACTTGAAAGGGCACACTGTATGTATGCTTCAAATATGACCATTAGAAATCAGCCAAGTCCTTTATTAGTGAAGATGCAAACTTAGCAGAAAGAGTTTTTTTCTCTAAAATCTTTTTATTGATTTATAAGAAATATCATAACAACAACCATTATACATTGTACATAAAGACTTTTTGGAGTTGAATAGAGATATATAGCTTGTGTAAACATATTGCAAGTATATAAGATAAGAAAAATAACATACATTACTATATACAATATTTACAATAGGTAACCAAGAAACAAACGAAAGAAAAAAAGAGAAAAAAAAATTTAAATTATAGACAACAGTAAAAATTGACAAATGAGAGTAAATATATCCTAATTGTATACCAAGACCAGAAAAACTTTAGAAGCTATTAAATGTTGATAATACACAAGACCTTCTGCAATACTTTGTTTTTCAGAGCCATTTTTTTTGGACTCTTTATCATAGTTTTTTGAGCAGCAATGTATGAGTAAGCCATTTTTCTAAAAGTATCCCAATTTAATTTAGTACGGTCACACCAATTTTGGGTAAAATAAAGTTTTATAAGCAAGCAAATAAATATCAACACATGAGTATCTATTCTGGAAAGATGTACTACAGGTATATGAAGTATGGCAATTTCCCAAGACAAAGTGGATTTATGATAACCCATTTTCTGTAACCTTACTTTCAAAGAAGTCCAGAGTTTGTGGGAAAAGTGGCAATACCAAAGAATATGCAAAAGATCAGCTTGGGGAAAAGAACAACATGGGCAAGAAGGAGATTTACTAGCATCAAATTTATTCAGTTTATAAGGAGTATGATAAGCATTATTATTAATCATCAATTGTGCATAGAGCAATTTCTTAAATGGGGAATATTCCAGAGTGTTTCTAATGGCCAAAATTTTTTGATTTTCAGTAATTTGAGAATTATGATTCACCCAGATACCTGAAAAAAGGCAGCAGGAGCCTTGTATTAATTTATTTAACAGGTTATAAGAATTTGAAAGCATTTTCACAGGTGATGATATTGTTGTAATTATCGTGTCTAGATTTTTCAGATCTTGCTCACTTGATTTTATGAGTCCGCATTTAACCAAAATCACCCCCCTTAACTGACGCAAGATTATAGTATACTTACAATCAACTTTCAAAGTGTTACGTAAGTTAGCCAGGGTCAAGTCTTTATACTTCAAGAGATCCCAAACAGTCATATGTTTTATAAGGGGATAGTTTGTTAGATTGAATGGTGAATTATCTAACATTATGTTGGGATTTAGGTGAAGTGGTTGAAGTAATTGAAAAATATTATCAAGATTAATAAGTTTTAATAATTCCTGAAATGCTTTGATCTTATGTTTAAGGAAATTAGAGATTTTTAGAGTGTTCAAATTATCTATAGAGATAAACGGAATGGCTTCAGGATTTATGTTTTAGATAAAATATACTGATACCATAACTTAATCCAAGTCAGAGCCTGAATATGTTGAATATTATTTAATTTAGAAATGGACCATAGCTTGTTTGCAGAAACAATTAAGTAATAAAGATAAAACTTTGGTAAACCTAAACCACCTCTATCTTTAAGGATTGCTAATCTAGAGTAGGAAACCCTAACAGTTTTAGGAAACCACAAAAATTTAGCTAATTCGTTATTAACTTTGTCAAAGAAGGAAAGAATTTGGGAATTATCTGATCTGAAGAATTGAATTGATACAGAAATTTGGGAAGGATGTTCATTTTGATTATTGCGGCTTTGGATAGAAGTGATAAATTCAGATATTCCCATCTACGCATATCAGACAATATTGATAACCAAACTTTATTCAAATTATTTTGATAAGAAGAATGGTTATATTATGCTCCATATGAATACCCAAATATTTCACCCCAAACGTAATTTGAAACCGGGAGTCAGAAAACAAGTAAGATTTATGTACCAAATGATTTAAAGGTAGAATATAAGTCTTCTGAGGATTTATGAGATAGTTCGAAGCAAGAGAAAATCGTTCAATAGAATTAGTTATTTTATTAAGATCTGTAATAGGAGTTTGGAAGTATAAAACTAGATAATCAGCAAAAGCAGAGAAAAATAATTTAGTATTGAGAATCCTAGGAATCCTATGATATGTGTTTTGTGTTATATATAGTAGTAATGGTTCTAAATATAGATTAAAAAGAAAGGGGGACAAAGGACAACCCTGCCTCGTACCTCTGGTAATCTTTATGGGGGATGATGTGGAACCATTAATGTGAAGTCTGGTAAAGGTTTCTTTATATAGAGTTTTTATAAAATTTATAAAAGAGATGGGAAAATTAAAACAGGACATGGGGAGAAAATCCCAACACACTCTATCAAAAGCATTCGATGCATCCAGGATCAATGCATACATTGGATTATTGTCACTTTTTGTAAGATGTATAATAGACTCCAAAGTCAGGGTATTGTCCCATACATGTCTGTGAGACATAAACCCTGTTTGGTCTGGGGATATTATTGATGGTAAGACCTGCTTCAACCTATTAGCAAGAATAGATGATAAAATCTTGATGTCTAAATTGATTAATGAAATTGGCCTATAATTACAAGGATCAGTTTTATCTTTATTATTTTTCAAAATTAGTATAGTTTTTGAGGTGTTCCAGTGAAGATCAGCTATGTCGTTAATTTTTATATAGTTATACACTTTGAGAAGAAAGGGAGCAATTACTGACTTAAAGGATTTGAAGAATTCCGGTGTGAAACCATCAGGTCCAGGAGATTTACCGGGTTTAAGTCTATCAATTGACTCAGAAATCTCTTGGAGACTAAGAGGAGCTGAAAGAAGGCTTTGCTGATTTACATTTAACATAGTAAATATTAAAGAGCTTAGAAAGCTGTTTGTATGACTATTTACCATTGATTTAGGAGATTTAGAATATAACTCTGTATAAAGAATTGTAAATAGATGCATAATTTCCTTATCCGTGTTGTATAATTTGTTTTTATATTGTAAGGGTGATATTTTAGGCCTGTCAAAATTATTTTTAATTATTCTAGCCAAGGTTCTAGAAGGTACTTGAGCCCATTCAGAGTACGTGACTAATAATCTTTGCTCTAATATTGAGAGATTATTTTGATTAAGTAAAATAAGTTCTTTTTGACAATCTATAATTTGAGTTTCGTAGTCAGGATCAGGGTTTAATCTATATTGATTTTCAAGAGATTGAATTTTTAATTTAAGAGAACTTTCTTTATTATTAAATTGCTTAAGATATGCAGCCTTACCAATAAGCATTCCTCTTAACCTTGCCTTACAAGCAGCCCACTGTATATCAGAAGGAATATCTGCTGAATCTAACTTGTTTTCCATATCCTGAATTATATCTGAACACATTTTGCAAATATCTTTATTTAAGAGTAGGTTATTATTCATTGTCCAATTGTTTTGTTTAGATATATTACCAGCTTTAGAAGTTACATTTAATTTTAATAAAATTCTGGAATGATCTGAAATAAATCTGGGTTCGACAGTAAAATCCAATAACCATTTTGAAAGAGTATTAGATATAAGAAAAAAATTTAATCTAGACCAAGAATGATAGCATTTTGAGTAATATGTGAAAATATCTTTTTTATTTGAGCACTCTGTAAGATGTAACAGGTCTATGAGATTATAGTCTAAAATTAAATCTTCGAGAGCGAGAGATGCTTGTTGATTACAGGAAGAAGAACAACTAGTACAATCAATGTCTGGGTTTATTACAGCATTCCAGTCCCCCCTACTATAACATAGTGATCTTTGTAAGAATTGAGTATATTATATATCTGTAGAATAAAGAAATGTTGTTGGCTACAAGGACCATATAAATTTAGTACCATACGTGGTTTATCCAGATTATGTATGGTAGAAGTGAAAAGGCACCATCTACCCTCACTCCTTATCATGTTTTTCATCAATAATAATCCCTTGAAATTTTTGTTTAATTATAATAGCCACCCCCCTAGAATTTGAAGTGTCCCCAGAAGCTATTATTCTTTTGATCCATTTTTTATTTTTATCTTTCTCCCAATCTACTCTGGGAATATGTGTTTCTTGTATGAAACATATAATGGCCTGTGATTTATAAATCAGATGAAAAAGTAAAGATTTCTTGGCTTTATTTTGGATTCCTCTTATATTCCAGGAATCAACTATTAATAAATTTGTCATATACTTACTTAATAAAGGTTTGATATCATATGAGCAGGAAACTAGTGTAATTTCATGTAAATAGATAGTGAAAACTAAAAGAAGACCTAATCTGGTCTGGTAAAACAATAACTCTCTAGTAAAATATGCTTCAAAATAATATTAACTTTAAACTTACACACTTCCTTCTTCCCTACCCCAGTGCCTACCCACCAAAGCTCATCTATAGAAGGAAGATATAAAAATCCCACTACAAGTTTAGTGAATTTGGTTACCAATAACTTCACAATGAAAGAAGAAACTTTAAGTAAAGTCCTGAAAAGGACTAAACCAATGTTAACAAAACTAAACATATTTACACAATTAACAAAACACAAGATGTCCGACATACTCAATCCCCATTCAAATGTATAATCACAAGCTCCTATAAAACAGAAATTATTGCATTGAAGTAATTAACATCATATATCAGGTATTAATATTCTTGAGACTAAAATAAGATTAGTAAAGCTTACTAAAACAATACATATTATACACCTTAATGCAAGTGAACTATATAACAGCACATCCCAAACCATGCAACTTAAAAATAGTATAAATATAAAGTATACATATTAGAATATGAGATAGAATATTTATAAAACTATATGCTATTTAAACATTATTATGCTAATTAATTTTCTGTAACTTCATGTAAACTACACTATAAGACATAAGCATATAAGGTTACTAGTAGTAATGAGATCACCATCAGAACTAATGAAAAGTCATCTATCAATACAAGACCATACCTCTCCTACCCCTAGTTATGCATATCATTAATGAAATAAAACATGTTATCATAATGTATTCATGAGACCATAAAAATCAAGCCAATAAACTGCCTAACCTAAGTAGTGTTTCATTTAGGATTTGAGTAAAATATGTTCTAGTAAGGTCGCAAGAGGTTGTATATTACTTCTGACAATCATGTAAACAATCTACACAAATAAAATATTAACATATTAGCTGAGAAACTTCCAAGCGTAAAAGCAGTAATGCAGGAATACATTTAAACACTCTAACTAACAATAAAGAGATAGAAAAATCCATAAGACCCTCCATAAACTGTAACCACTTCTTCAGCTCGTCGCACAAACTAAAAAAACATTTTACAATATAATAACATATGCCTACGAACCAATTTTTCAGATTTAAATAACATCCTTTTAAAAAAAACAAACAAAAAAAAAAGTAAACATCAATGCATGACATTTTTATAAAATTTTAAGTACCTCTTCGCTTAGAGAGAGCCCTATAAAAACAAGACAACAAGCATTAAAGCCCCAGTCCATTTTCGGAAGCAGCATCACTTCCGCATAAAGCCGGTACTCAACAAGAGCCTTTGGTAGCTCATCCATCAGCTCGCAAGGCTCCTGACACAACTTTCGTTAGTAGATCCACTTACGAGCGTAGAACACTGCTGGGATGTCAAGGGGAAACAGAGCACTTGACACTTACCATTGGTCTCGATTACAGGAAGCCCGGAAAACATGTCTTGAAGCGAAGAGACACACCTCAGTTCCAACACCAAAATCTGCGCGATTATGAAGCGTACAGCTGAATCCATACAACCAGTCTCGTGTATCTGATGCACGGAAAGACGAAACGTTCACCCCAGGAGGAGGACGTCATCCTGAAGCTATGAAGCCACAGAAAAGCAGTCTACACAGTCCGGGAAGGATCGAAGCAAAACTGAAAAGGATTGCAACGCTGTATTGGCTCGAGACCTTGGAAATTTCCCACCATTCCGTTTTCTTTCTTTTTTTTTTTTTAAAAAACTATGTTGTCAAAAACAGAATCACTTTACAAACAATTATGTTCAGATAACCCACACATACTGTTAACGCAGAATATATAGAAATACCAATATTCTGTGTTTGTGACATTTCTAAAAGCCAATAAAAGCATATAGAACATAACATAAAACTAGATTGATTTTCCTAATATTATA
Organism: Protopterus annectens; assembly: GCF_019279795.1. NCBI lineage: Eukaryota > Metazoa > Chordata > Ceratodontiformes > Protopteridae > Protopterus > Protopterus annectens. The sequence goes on from NC_056733.1 coordinate 16,350,429, forward strand.
AGTCACTATTCCAATAAATATTAAGAGTGCTTATTAATAAATGAAGATATACTGACCAAACAGTAAAAGCATTTACATATTTAGAAGAAGTAATATTATGAAACTGACTCAGGAAGAGATTTGAATACTTTTAGAAATGTGTCTTTAGCTTCTTTAGGGTCTGTAACCATAAATCTTCTGTCATTGTGACTGAAAGAAAGAGTGTTAGGATAGCGCATACGGAACCTTATTCCTCTTATTATGAGCTCTGCACAGTATGGTGAAAGTTTTTGTCTGTTCATTTTAATTTGTGGAGGTAAATCCTGTGAAAAAGGACAATTTATGATTATTCCAGATAAATTGTTTTTTGCTTTTAGCTGCTTCCAAAATATGATGAGTGTCTTGAAAATTAAGTAATCTTGTGTAGATAATCCGAGGTGAAGTGGAATCCTGTCTGGTACGCAAGGCTCTGTGCGCTCTTTCTATAACTAAGGTTTTTGAAGTTGTCTCACAATTTAGTAATGCCTCAAATATTTGTTTAGTCACTGATAATAAATTCTGATTTTCATAAGACTCTGGTAATCCTCTAATTATGATATTATTTCTGCAGCTCCTAGCTTCTAAGTCCAATAGTTTAGCTTGAATTTCTGTAATGAGCTTATCTTTAGATTTTAGATCTCTTTCAACTGAGTCTGCTCTTATTTCTAAGGCTATATTTTTGCTTTCAATAATGTCCATTCTTTCACCTATCTGTTTTAATGTTTTACCAAAATCAGTGAATTGTTCAGAAAAACTTTGTATAGCACTTTGAATAGGTTGTAAAGCCATCTTTAAATCATCTATATGAAAGTTAGAATCATTTTTGTCTTTAGTACTTACTTTAATAATCTCAGAAGATTGTTTGGTGGTTCTTAATCTTTTAGAACTAGTGTCTTTTTCTGGTGAAAGCATAGAGGAGAATTTGGCCTTAGTAGTCTGCGTCTCCATGGTATCAGTGTTGCCAGCCATGCCCAGAATAGAGGTGTGAAGTCAGGATGACTGATTCTAAGATGTGCTTCCAAGGTGCAAGTGACCAAAGTCTGATGAATCCAAAATTGTTCTGAGGTAAAATAATTCAAAAGCTGAATTCTTCTGAAGAAAAAATAACCCTATTACGAAGGAATAGTCTCAGAGGTACTTTTTGTAGAAAAAACTGAGGAAAAATATCACTTAGAAGTTGTAAAAAATAGCCAGTTATTACATAACAGTGAGGAGCACAGTGAACAGGGACTAGTCTAGTCAGCAGCCATCTTGGAATCCTTCATAGCAGAAAGAGTTGATCCTGACAAAACAGTGGTAAAAGGGTAAACTATTAAAAGTTGTGAGACAGTGTGTTTGTGGAAAATGATTATTCACTGAACACCAGGCAGAAGAGAAACACATTTTAGTCCAGTAATCAGGGAATGTCAAGAGGTAGATGGGAGATTAAAACTGCTGTATCCAGCTGTCTTCAGAATTTTTTTTCCTGTAGGATCAAAGTAATTTTTTGATGGAGAACAGGCTAAGGAGGAAATACAAAAGTCTGTACAACAAAGACAATCATCAAGAAGAAGGGTATTCTTCTGTTTCCACTGACAAAGCACGCAGAGAGACATTGCCAGTGAAAACGTTTTCACTGTTCCAAAGGAAAATGCTTGAGAGACACAGAAAAGCACAGGAGTTGACCAGAAGAATATGAGCACTGTGAAACTGAATTGGAATCTGGAGTTGGGAGATGAATAAGACCAGTAACATAGAAATTACTGAATAAATGCGAGACTGTAAAGCATCAATTGCACTTAAGAAACATGGCTGCATAACTGAAAAGAGTGGACTTTTATTGACTTAAATTTCTAAGGACCTGAAAGGTGTTCGCCTCGCTTTATGTCATTAATGTTTGGAAGGATTCTGGGGCAGAGGAGGAAGGAAAATGCTAACTAATTAAAACAAATTATTTTCTTAACAGTATTTCTATGAAGCTTTTCACAAGATCAATTGCATATTTTACAATAAAGTATTTTTAGCTGTTTTGTATGTAATTAAGTTATTAAAGTTTTCAGAAGCCTTTCTTCTTTTTCTTTTTTTTGTATTAAGAAACACAGGCATTACAACGCAAAAAAAAAGCTAGACAAAAGACTGTAATCTTGGGTTGATGAGGTGGGAGATGGGGTGTAAAAGTACACAGATCATACTATATGTAATACTGATAATGTTTTCACTTACTTTTGCAGAGGTGAATGTCTGCATTAAGACCCTTGGCTTAAGCTAATAAATGTTAAGTGGAAAGGAGTAAATATGAGAACACTGAATATAATGAAAAGTTCTCCTTTAGCAATTAAAGTTTCAATTTGTCTTTCAGGCTGCAGCAGAGTGCTACATTTGTTGATGATGCTTTTTTTGCTGTGGAAAGGGACTATTGATGAGTTTGAGAGTTTTATAGAGAATCTACACACTACTACAAATTTTCTGAGATTTACCAGTATTTGTTCACAGCAACAAATAGACTATTTCAATACTAGGTTAGAGATGAATATGGCAGTATTATTACCAGTCTCAGAATAGACTGCCATAAAAAACACGTTACACAGAAAGAGTTTACATCTGCCACATATATTTAAGAATATTATTAAGGGACAGGCGATGAGGCTTTCTCATCTTAACAATAATGATGAGAGCTTTTTGAGAGACCTAGATACTTTGGACGAGGAACTTGGGGCTAGAGGCTATAATAGTAAGGAAGTGGGACAAGGCATAGATGAGGCTGTTTCACTTAGAGATAGTAGAGCATCTCCATACTTTTCTGGAACGTATAATAAGAACAACATAGTAGCCCCATGTGATAAAGTATTTGACTTACTCCAGCAATATTAGAACAGTTTGTGATGTTATTAAGAAGTGGCATGCTGATGCCGAAATCAATAGTTTGATAGGTACACAACCTACTTTTTCATTTAGAAATAAAAAGTCCCTTAAGAGACTTTTATGTTACAAGGACAATGCTATTAATAATAATATGATTATTCACGGCACTGTTCCTTGTGGAATGTGCAACTTTTGCTTTCTAATTGACTCCTGTAGTGAGTTTATTCATCCAGGCAGTGGTCTGGTGTATAGTTTTAGGGCACATGCCACTGGCAAGACTATGAATCTGGTCTATTTGGCACAATGTCAGGCCTGTAATAAAGTTTATATAGGCAAGACGATTTGGATGTTGTTTGAATGAATGAGGGAACATCAGAGAGACATAAGAAATGTAAATATGAATAATTCTTTAGCTAGACATGTTAGAGAGAATGATGCCAAACATGATTTTAAGTTTAAAGTTATAGAAGTTATTAATAAAAATGGCAGACTTGGAGACATGATTAATTACACTGACAGTCATGAACTATTTTGGATATTACATCTGCAGGCAGATAAAATGTGGGGACTTAATGACAAGGTCTCTTTAAAGCCTAGGCTGAAAGATAGGAGATACTAATTGATTTTTATCATGTGCTCTAAGAACTGTTTGTTATTGGCTACTGATATTTTGAATTTGTATTTATTCACTCAATTTTTGTTTGTAATGGTCTGAAGAAGTTTTTTATGAAAGTGCTTACCAATTGTTACATTAAAGTACCTTGCTGCCGTTTTAACCACAGCTTATTTATTTTATGTGATTTGGTTTCTGATCTGATGGTGATGTTTTTTATACTTATAAACACAAATTAGTTTAAGTAGAAGCACTGTCAAATAATATGCATCTTAGCATGGATAACCTCAACTTTTGGTTAACTAGGGCCTGTGTGAGTAGCTGTCTTATTGTCTCAAATGTTCCTATTCCTATTAGAAGTATTACAATTCATTATTTGAAGATATATATAGTTGTGTGTTTGTACTAATAGGTTATAGGGATGTTCGGGGGGGTGGGTCTGGGTTTTTCTTTTTTGAGGGTTTTTATTAAAACAAAAATTCTTATAAAATAAGGCATAGGTTCCAATGGTGATCATAAGAAAAAAAAAGTATAAAGAATTAACAGGCCAAACATTAATGGGTGTATGTATTACAAAACCTGGAATTCAACATTTTAAAAAGCTGCTACATATAATAGGTGGGAATAATGACTTCTTACCATAAAAAATTACACTTTCCATATTATCTTGGAATAAGAATGGTCTCACAGGTATATACAAAAAGGAAAGAATACTTTATATTAAGAAATGCACAATGCAATGCTATAGTAGACACACTGGAAAAAACTGAGCATGTGAATTTGATAAAAAAAAAAGGATTTCAGGATGGATACTCAGTAATATCAGGGGCAAGGGAAAACAGGAGTACTTATATTAATTGGTAGAGAAGCACCAGTAGGGATAGAAGAAAAAATGATAATAATAGCAGATCTGGAGTAGTAATATGCTACTGGCAAGGGGTGAGGATTACAATGGCATTTATTTATTTCCAAATAAAACTGCTATTTTGGAGTTTAAAAAACTGGGGAGAAATAATCAGCTTTTGGCAGGGATTACTTATAGGTGTGGACTGGAATTTGATTTGCAATGATGAGGATATATCTGGGGGGCCTAGAGGGCAAAATATAACAAAACAGGGTAGATTTATGAAGAACTTTATGAAAATATTTGGTATGAAAGAGGTGACTACAGTAGCACAAACTTGGAGAGAATTTACATATTATCCCCAAGGTACAATAACTGTGTTAGACTTGATAGAAATTATATGTCACAGGAACATGTACATTTAATTGAGAACTCTGATACACATCCAATAACGATTTAAGATCATGCACCAATAAATACTAATATAAAATGCAGGATAATGAAGTAAAAATGAGACACTGGCACTTTTCCACCTACCTGTTAAAAAGAAAGGAGTTTAAGGAATGGATAGGGGAATTATCTGGGAGATATTAGGGAAGACCAAGTATTCCAAAAGTTATATCTAGCAAGTGAGATAAAAAGAAAGTGGAGTTTAAAAATTGGGTGGGAATAAAAGAAAGTAAGTATTAAGAGTAATGAGAAAGGTTAAAATACTACAAAATAAGGAGACTCTCACAGAACAAGAGGAGGCACAATTGCAGAGTGCTAATTAAAAAATAAGGAAGTACTTTGATAATATCCATGAGTTTACAAAGACTGATGTTAAGCAACTGTTTTTGGATAACTCCAGAGCACAAAAACTTTTGGCACAATGACTACAGAAAGCAGAAAGGACTGCTGCCAGACTTGGGATCTTACAACAAGAAAAATAACCAGAGATCCCTGAGAGGTATTAGAGATGCTTCTTAAATTTTATGAAGATTTGTATACAGCAGAAAAGTGTCAAGAATGAGTACAAATGGAAATATTTATGGAAGATTTAAATATGCCAAGGTTAGAGGTAGATGAGGCTGAAAGTTCAGATAAGAGGAGATGAGATAAAAATGGTGATGTAGAACCAACCTACTGGAAGGTCTTCAGGAATAGATGGTAATTCTATGGCTGTATGGAAGCTAGGTATGAAGAAAGTGATATAGATATTGAGGGTTTTGTTTAATAGTATTTTAAAAGGGAGGACATCTTGGAAGAAAACTGTGGTGGCAGTAGTACCTAAAGATGGTAAAGACCCATCAGATCCAGCTTCATATAGGTCCATGTTGATTCTAAACCATAATTAGAAAGTGTTTATAACTATATTGGCTAAAAGAATGGCAAAGGTGATGCCAACATTGATAGATATGGCTCAATATAGTTTTGTGGAGGGGAGGCATTAACCGAACATTGATGATCCAGAGGGAAGCAAAGTGTAAGAAAATACCATTGTTGTTGGTGAGTCTTGATGCACAGAAAGCATTTGACAGAGTAAACTGGGACTTTATGAGCAGGGTAATGAAAGCATTTGCATTCCATGATAAAATTATAAGGTTGATTAGGAGGATACCTGAGGGATCAGAGGCAAAAATTTAAATGGAGGCTGTTTTCTCTCAAGTTCTGTTTGAGCAGAGGAACCAGATAGGGGTTATCCTCTTTCCCCTTTGTTATTTGTGTTATATTTAGAACCACAGGCAAAGAGAATAAGACACTTAGAAATGCAAGGATATAACTGGTATGGTAATCAAGACAAGCTGGCTTTATTTGAGATGATATTATTTTGCACCCGATAAAACCAGAAAAGGATATTTCAGTGTTGTGAAACATTCTGAGACAGTTTCAAATGTTTTAGGAATACAAAATTAATGAAGATAAAACAACAGCAATAGCTGTAAACTACGTACCCACGCATAAATTGGCTCAGCAATACTCCTATTTATGGGCAATGGATGAAATTAAGCACTTTGGAGTATGGGTTAAAATGAATCTGTTATGACAGCTATGGATATGTGGGAAGAGACTAAACAAAAGATAATACAAAAACTGAGAAACTGTAAGCCCTCTTTTATGGATATGGATAGTAAGATACAAGCAGTGAAAAGGTTTTTAGTCCCTTTAGTTTTATACACAGGTCAGGCATATTTGTATCAACCAGAGGATAAGTTGTGGATAGCAATTAATAAAGATTTAAAGGATTTTATCTGGGAGGGTAAGACAGCAATATTTAAGTGGGATAATTTAATCATTTCAATAGAACAAGGTGGTTTGGGATTACCTGACTGAAAAGGTAACACAGTTAAGACCATTTCAGACCTACACATTTAAGGCGCCTATACAAAGCACAAGCAAAAAGTTATAACTCAAAGTGGAAAGGTATGATGATGAAACAGGGGGGAGGGGCTCAAGAAACAAGGAAAGACTGGGATTTTGGATACATTTCCTTAACAAGAATAAGTATAACCATACAGAATATTATATTAATAAAGTAGCAGACAGGTATCCAAGAACCAAGCCAACACAGGAATGGAGAAAGAAGATTCTGCAGATAGGGATGACTGCAATTAGAGGTATAGAGAATAGGCAAGAGGGGATTGGAATTTACAAGAGAAACTGACCAAGGCATTGGGAGCAGATAATTAGAGGGAAAAGGCAAAGAATGGGAAGAAGCCAATAATTCATTTGGACTGCAGGCTAGAGACTGCCTTTCCTATCAAGGACTGATATGAGAGTACAGGTAAAGAGAAAGGGAGAGAGGGATCCTAGGTGAAAGACCAGCACTGGTAGGGTTTTTAGTAGAATCTAGAAGAGAAACTGTTGTTAAAAAGGGATAATTCATAGGCTATATAAAATATTGCAAGATACCTATACGAATCAATAGAATGAGGCAAGAATGGATTGGGAAGAGAGATTGGATAAGCAATTCACAACAAACAACGTGAGGACATGTGTGTGGTGCTCTAATATGCAACAGAGTCTAGAAGATTTAGGATTTTTGCTTGGAAGTGTTTGCATAAGTATTTTTATATACCAAGCAGACTCCAAAGAACTTTTCATCAGGTAGACTGCAGATGTTGGAGGCATGATGGGGAAGAAAGAGAGAATTGGGAACATGTTTTTTGGGAGAGTAATGAGTTGGCAGACTTTAAAAATTCCCTGCAGGCTACTTGATCAGAAATACTGGGTAAGCAAATTGATGTAACTAAAAAAATTATTTTTTCGAGCTATGATACAAAATTGAAATTGCCTAAACATAAGGCCTTGCTGAGTTTAATTCTGGTGGCTGTCAAAAAACAATTAGAAAATGGAAATCAAAGTCTAAACCAACTGCACTAGAAGTAGTGAATATAGTAACAGAGATAAAAAAAAACTGGATGTGGGATCTAAAGAAAAAGGTAAGAGCAAATTACATAAAAATGTGAATTGTGGGAACAATACATGCAGAATAATGTTTTGGAGGAGGAGTGAGGTTTAAGGGAAGGCAGGAACTGAATGAGCTTTGTAATGCTTGACTGACAAATGTACGGATTTGTAAGTACTGTATAATTTTTGCAAATGAAAATATGTCAATATTGTGTTTTAATTTGTATAACTGTATGCTTACCTACATCATAAGTGATAATTCAATAAAGATGTTTCTTGTTCAAAAAGGTAACTGGAGTGGCTGTAAACAGAGGACTTGCAAAGAATGACGTGTGCGTGTAAGATCTTCTACTTTGGTGGTGTAAAGACTGCCCCTATTTTGAGGTGCTACAGAAGTTTCTTTAAGGTCTAATTTCTCAGATTTTTGCAATTAATGGGGATTGAACTGATCAATGTTTTTGTAGCCATAAATAGTTTCTGTATATTCAAACTCTATTTTTATATTACTGTTTTACTGAAGTCATTGTTTTGTACTGATGCGTAGCGAAAATGCAACTAAAACTAAAGTTAAAGGTCCTTTTGTCTAGGATTGCATTTTAGGTTAACCGGAATGGTATTTATGCATCCGATATCAAATATGCTTCAGAATCTTCTTGTACTACTCAGAATTTTTCCACTTCTAATGTACAATCAGGGCTTGCACCTATTTGTTTTTGAAACATCTCTTTTTGTGCAGTCTCATTCAGCCAGCCTTTTCTTCATTTAGAGCTCTGAATTTTGCAGTTTTATCATCTTGTCTGAATATCTGTTTAAAGCTTCTTCCATTTTTTCCAGCCTTTTATTGTTTGAGTGGAAATACTTCCCCATCAGTGTTTCTTTTATTTTAGTCAGGTCTGATGTCTGGAGCTTTTAATTGCTTTTTTGCTGAACAGCTGCAGTACTTTTCCTAATATTTGTTTCTCACCTTTTTCTAGTTAATTTCCTTCATGTCCTCTGTATTTCTTTTTTCCTGGCATCCAGGCAGTGCACTTACTAGCCAATTTCTGAAATTTACCCAGAAATCTAGGTCTGTTGGCTTTCTCTAAGTTTCTGTTTTCACACTGGTAGAGCTAGAATTAAGCTGTTACTCAATGTGCAGCCATCTTAGAAGTCCTATCAGGGCTTACACCTAGGCTACATCATGCACTGCTAACTGTTCTGATTTTAGTTTAGCTGGCATTTCTGTACTGCTGATATGTTTCCTGAAACAAATCACTGGATGGGGGTCCCTTAACACGTATTCTGGATCCACTTCAGATGAAACTAATGTTGCCATAGCTTCTATTTCTCACATACATATAAACATTATTCTGAAGGAAGTTAATGCCTGGCTTCCCCCCGATAGTAAAATGAAGCTTAGTCCATAATCCTGGAAGATTTTTGTGCAATACATCTACTTAGGACGGTCTGAAATCCTGTGACAGCATCGGACATGCATTTGTTTGGAAGACTAACAGAACAATATCTGTAGCATTCTCATAAAGCAAAACATTGAAATAAGTAGGGACAGTGAATCAGAACCCAACACCTGCACACTTCCTCCTTGAAGTCACTGCAGCTGAGGTTCACAGCACCTATGAAGATCAAGTGTTATCCCACTCGGATATCTTCCTAGAAGATAGCATTAACTAAGGACAGGGAAGGAGAACATATCTGCACATTTCACATAGGAGGTATACGGTACTCAGAAAGATCAAATGTGAACCACCTCTGTAAGGCTGCACTAACTTGTGACAAGGAACAGAATGCACTTCTCCATATTATACTCAAGAGGTCACTGCAGATGAGGTTCACAAAACTTAGTAGGATCAACTGTGAGGCCTCCCTGACAGTTCTAGAATGTCACACTGACTAGTAAGCAACACAGTAGCAGCAGGTCATTCACTAGAGGTAGACGGCATTCAGGAAAATCAGCTCTGAGCCCTCCTTCGTAACTTTGTGCAAAGCTTTATCTGGGGAACATTCTCCCTTCTACAGGCTGCTTTTACTTCTTTAACGTGTAAACTCTTGGCTCACACTCAACTCTGGATCCCTCTAATTTACAAAATTCTTCCAGTGCCACCAACTCTTTCTACCACAACATGTAGCCTAGACAACACTACTCACTATATGGTAAAACTGGGTTATACACTTATCACTACTGACAAATTCACGACTGATGCACTGTTAATGTGAAACTCCTAGAAATATAAATCCTTCATAAGTGACCACATTCTTCACATTAAAATAAAAATCAGTCACCCTCAACTCCAACCCCCTGCTCTCTTTTAAACGTGCATCTGATGACAGGAGTCCAAAAAATGAGTACACAAGACTGATCTAAGGAAGCGGTCAGAAAAAAAAAACAAGTAAAAGCACTCAGTCTGCAAAACAACTTAGGAAAGCTGATTACAATTTAAAAGACTATAATGCAGTGCTTCTTATCTGAGCACGCATGAGCCAAAGTTTACTCAAAACTGCATATGGTTTGTTATTATAAACTGGCCATCTTTGTAGGAAGCTATGTAGCAGTGGGTATAGCTCAAATATACATTTCTTGAAAACTTACAGTAGTATGTAACTCTCTTTACACAACAAACTGAACAGAGGACTGTAAATGAATTGTATGCTCTTGTGACTGAAGACAAACAATAAAGGATATCTTTACCCAAAAGTAGAAAAAAAGGTTTTCATCACGTTAATCTTCAGCAGTAACAGTATTGCTAATGTTGCTGCATCAATAAATTTCTATCCTTATTTTGTTTATCCCAAAATGACCTGTAAAGAAGACACTTACAATGATGTGATTTTGCTTTTCAAACCATCTCTTACTCTCGCAGTGCTCTTTTTGTCTTAATAACATGAAACAGCCTAGATATAAATCAGTTGGCTTGCTTCAGCACCTTTTTTCTAAAAACAGTACTGTGAGCCTTTTGATTGTTTTAGAAAACAGTTGCACTGTTTCTTCTCGAATTGTTCTTAGTTGTGTTAACCATTAATTATTAAAACCCTTTCACGTTTCCTTTAAATCTTATTTCATGCAGTACTTGTTGCATACTCTGAGCTGCAGTTCTGCTAAGCTTGCATATCATTCTAACACTGCATGGCTACTCTGGCTCAGTGATCTGTAAACAACAGTCAGCAATTCATAACACATTTACAAACCACTTCCTTTGTTCCACATTGTCCTTAATTTTCTCAAGTAATTAGTAAAAGGACAATTTTAGTGTTCAAAAGTAACAATGCTTATCACTAATTTTGCACTAATGAAGAAAATGTATTAGCACTCTTCATGCAAATGGACAGCACAGTGGTGCAGCGGTAACATTGTTGCCTCACAGCAAGAGGTTCTCCTGTTTGATTCTTGGCTGGAATGCTTTCTGTGCGAAGTCTGCATGTACTCCCTGCAGTTGTGTGGGTCTTCTCCAGGTGCTCTGGTTTCCTGCCACATTTTAAAGACATGTTTCTCCCCGGGCCTCCGCTGAAAACTGGTTTCGTTCCAGGTCGGACTTTCCCGGTAAACAGATGTTAAATAAATAAATAAACACAAAGATTCAAGAGTTTCAGTCTAGCTGTTAGTGAGATTTGTGAGAGTTTGCTGAACTCTGCTAGATACATAACTCAAGATGTAAAACTGCGTTCAGTGACTAATAGTGAAAACTATATAATGGGTATCGTCTTTCCTGCATTATTCATGACTAAATGAGGTAAATTCCAACCAGAAATATGGTGAAATATGAATGGGAAAAAAGATTGTAAGACGTTAATGTTCTTTGACAGGACAAAAAATGAAGATAGTGAAAACTGGAAAGTAACAAAAGGCTACTTGACAATAAATCACATTTATGTTAATTGTTGCTATTTGTTGAGCAGGATAGACCAGCTAAGCTTATAGCTCCTTATCCACGGAGTCAGACAGAAAAAATCTCCATATGGAAGAAGTTACATACAATAAAATACATTGACACAGGTACAGCAATCATAAAGCAAAACTATGTTGTTCTTCTTTCGGCTTTTCCCAGTTAGGGGTCACCATAGCAGAACTCCGGTCCGCTAATGATTGGCAATAGAGTTTTGCGGTGTCGAGGTGCCAGCTCAACTCCCAACCTTCAACGAAGGCATGCCCATTCACTCATGTCATTCGAACGTCACTCGACTGCGGGGAGGACATGCAGACTCCACACAGAAGGCGCTCCAGCCGAGAATTGAATGGGAGAACTTCTTGCTGTGAGGCGACGCTACAGCTGCACCACTGCGGCATACATGTATGCATATGTAAAATGGACAACATACAGTAATTAGTCTGTCATTGTAAAATGAATTAGTTAAGTAATAAGTATGCACTCATGGGCAACTAACTACCCCTATATAAACTGGGAATCACACACAATCCCTAACAGGCAGGCCCAGAGATTCCTGGACTTTGTAAATGCAAACATCTTGGAGCAGTTAGTCAGTACGTCCACTGGGGGGGTTGCAAACATCCTTGACCTGGTGCTCACAAATACGGATGTCTCACCCACCCCTAGGGCAATGTCTTTGCTGGTCAAATCAGGCAACAAAGCTGTCTTCTTTGAAATAAAGGTAAAACCAAATACACTAGTTAATACATTTCAGGAAGTATTCTAGAGCAAACTTCCTGCTATTAAACATCACCCTTGCAAATGTTTTAAGTCCCCCCTCCCCCCGAGAACACCACTGCTTTTGTAGAATCATTCTCAAATTCTGTACAATCACTTCAACAGCTGCTTAGAGAAAGCTCTACCTACATAGATTAAACACAGGACCAACTAAAAAAAAATAACAAGTCGCCCTGTTGAAATCCCAAGATCAATACGTTATATAACAAAAGAAAGAAATTCAAGGCAAAAATTGGAAGGTGCAGTGCCCAGCAAGGTATATAAAATAAAAATCCCTCATCAACCTAAGCAATCAACTTGGGGGCTAATCAAGCCAACCAAAGTCAAATTTGCAATAAAATTTGCCTTCCAGGACAAAGAAAATCACAAAGCTATGTCTGTGACCTCAAAGGCAATACACACCAATGTGCTGATTTAATTGTAAATTATGCCACTTCTTTCAGAGCCAGACGACGTAGCAAACCCCCTCTCCCCACCACGTGCCTCTCACGAAATACCTATAGCCATAACTCCCCCAACACTAGAGAACAAGTACTCAAGGTGCTCTCTAAGGCCAAGAACACTGAATCAATGAGTCCTGATACTATCCCAGCATGGAACATGAACTATCGGGACTGCTTAGAATTGCTATTTAATCACAGCCTCCAATCAGGCTTCATACCAAATGAACGGAGGACTGCAATGGTTATTCTGCTGCACAAGGGCAGACCATCCAGAGACACAGGGAATTACTGACCCATAAGCCTGACTAACCTACACAGTATGCAAAGCTATGGGAAGAATAATCATGGCTCTTTTAAATGACCATGCAAACACTGGACCCAAATTAGTTCAGGCTTGTCAAGGGTAGGTCTAGCCTACTCAGCCTGGTGGACTTATTTGAAAAAGTCACCAAAGCAATGGATGAGGACAAAATGGTACATACTACCTACCTTAACCTGGCCAATATATTTGAAACAATATCAAACTAGGGCATTGAAGAAAGGCTCATTAACTAGGTATAAACTCTTGCATTACCTTATGTGACTTAGGCATGAAGGATGGAGTAACCATGACGGTCACTCTTGTCCTTGTGGAAAAGAAAAGAAAAGGTAAAATGGCCATGAGAGCTTGCAACTCAGAAACTCTCCTAGAAGAGGTGTCAGCCAAGAGAAGAACCAAGTGCAGAATTTTAAATTGGCAGAAGATCCTGGTCCAAAGGAAGGCAATGTAACCTTTTCCAGCACAAAACTAAGATCCCAAGTAAGAAGAAATTGGTGTGTTAAGATGCAGAACTCCCCTCAAGAAGAGCTTGACCTCTGCTCTGGCTATCAGAGCATGGTTGAAGGGCAAGCATTCATTGATGGCCAAAGGACTAGCTTTGATAGAAGAGTAAGCAAAACCTGAATGAAGTAATTCCCAAACATATTATAGGATAGCAGGGACCTATGATAACAGTGGGTCCCATCTGTTTGTGACATCACTAAGAACATCTTTTCCATGTAGCAGTGTAAGAGTTTCTAGAAGTGGGTCTCCTGGCTTCCTGTAGTACTTGAACAACCTCCTCAGAGAACAAGTGACTTTGAGGGATTAAAATCCTATCATCCACAGAGTCAAGCTGAGTGAGGGAAGATTTGGGTGGAGAAGCAGTCCTTTTTGTTCCATGATTAGGTCCAGTTGTGAAGATATTTTCCAATAATTCCCCTTTGTCAGGTGAAACAGCAGGGGGAACCAATGTTGTCTTGGTCAAATGGGGGGGGCAGTAAAAGAAGCTTGGGTGCTTCTTTTTCTGCCTTTAGAAGAATTTATGGAAGTAGAAGTAGTGGAGGAAAGGTGCAGAGGAACTTCCATGTCCACTGGAAGGAGGTCCTACAGGCTGAGGGACAAGGGTCCCTCATGTAGAGCTAGGGAAGATTATGGTTGGTTGGTGCTATAAAGAGGTCTATCCAAGGTGTGGTCCACTGAATAATGATTACCTGGAAAACCTGTCTCTTTAGGGTCCCTTTATGGGGATCCTCCAAGGAGCGGCTTAAGGATTATGCAAGATCACTGTCCTGTAAGCAAATGTATTTGGCTGTTAGGTGATGTCCTTCTGGGTGGCCAAGTTCCATGCCTCCTGTGCTAATCTGCCCAACTGGTAAGAGGTGCCTCCTTGTTTATGCACCACATGACTGTGCTGTTGTCTATGTAAACAAGGAGTGGTCTGATCTTCCATAGGTGGAAGAAGGTTTGCAGTACTTACAGATGAGCCCACAATTCCTTCAGACTGATGTCCTTCTTTAGGAACTTTGGTTGTCAGATGCCCTGTATCTAACGTGATCCTGTCCACACACACCCATGCCTTATCTGGTGTGCCTGTGTGAATTTCTTGAAAAGGAGGAGGAGGAGGAGGGGGAGTCCTGGGTTGAGAATGATCTGTTCCTTTCACCAAAGTAGCTAATTTTTGAGACAAAGGAGAAGGATCAGAATGTGCAAGGGGTGGGAATGTTGGGACTACAAAGATTTCAGATACCACTGGATTTTCCTCATTAGAAAAAGTCTGCCTATGGGAGATGCATAGGAATGGTGGCCACCATGAAATTTAAAGTTCTTAATACCTCCCTTACCATGCAGTGTGTTGTGGTGCAGACGAGATGAAAGATCTAGGAAGAAATTGCACAGACTGTGAATTTTCTCCTGAGGGAGGAAGGCATACATTTTTTGTGTCTAGTCTGCAACCTTGGAAAATAAAGTCCTGTGTAGGAACCATGTGGTATTTTCTGTAGTTGACTGTGAAACCCAAGCTTGACAGGAGCTGCATAGTGAAATCTAGATTTTAAAGAAAAACTCCTGGGGAGAGAGCTTGGAGCAACAAGTTGTCCAGGCAAGGAAAAATCTAAATTCTATGGGTGCAACAGAATGCCACCACTAGAGCTATACACTTTCTGAACACCCTTGGTGCTGTGGAAAGGCCAAAAGGCACAGCAGTAAATTGAAAGTGCTATGGAGCCAGAGAAAAACCTGAGAAATTTCCTGAAAGAAGGATGAACAGGTATATGCAAGTAGGCATCCTTCAGAGCTAGGGACACTAGAAAGGCCTGGCAAAGAATGAAAGGCAAAGGTGTTTAGAAGAGAAAGATCTAAGATGGGTCTCCATTGTCTTCTTTTTCTTGGCACCAGAAAGATCAGAGTAGAATCCTTTCCCTACATAATCTTTTCAGACTTGTTCATTGGTGCCCTGATTCAGGAGGTCCTGAATAACAGGAGTGAGTAGACAGAGCTGGTTATGATGAGGATGTGGCATGCCTTTCAGAGGGGGAATACTTTCCCAGAAAATGACATAACCATTCTTAATGATGGACAGAACCCATTTGTCTATGAAAATAATTTCCCACTGGGCCAAGGAGATGGAGTCTTTTGGAAAGAGGAGTTAGGGGATAGGGGCAAGGGAGGAAGTGCTGCGAAGGTAGTCACAGACTTTTATTTCTAAAGGGAAGTTTCCTAGATGGAGGTCCCCATGAGGTCAAAGTACCTTTCCCTAAGTTTTTCTTGGTCTCTTTTGATGAAAGATGTAGATTTAGATAGAATAGTTCCAATGGTATCTACAGACCGAGAAAAGTAGAATCTGCCTGCAGTCTTTTATATTGCTACCTTGGTCTTAGAGAGTTTTGAACAGAGTAGCAGCCTGTGAACCAAACAACAGGCCTTTGTCCAAGACAGAGTCCAATAGTTTTTACTTGAAATCATCAGGAATAGGCTGGCTATGAAGTCATGTGTATCTGTGAATAACAAAGCCAGTAGCGCTGCCCTAGAAGTATCCACTGCATTGCAACTACACTTAATGCTGTTTCTGGCTATTTTGTAGCCTGGGAAAGTAGATTCTGTATTTGTTGCTTTGATTCTGCATTTGGAGGGTCCACCATAACTTTGTTCAGGGACTGAAGTACAGAAATAAAGTATTTAGTCATTTGAGAGTGGTAGTTAATTGCTTTAAAAACGAGGATGTATGTTCTTTCCCCACCTATACAAAGGCCTACTATCCTTGTCTGTAAATAGAGCAATAGCACTGGGTAGGAGCTTAGGCGTCTGCCACAGGATTCTAGTACAAGTATTTTAGATCATTAGGTACCTTATAAAATCTATCTGGTCTTTTAGAAGCTGGTGGTTGAGAGTCAGATGCTGAGCAGGTGGACTGGAAAGCCTCAAGAGTGCCCATTTCCAAGAGGCTGCAGTACTTCTTCTGTACACCAGAGATCTGAGTGGATTGCCATTTAAAATAGTCATGTTCTGGATAATCTCTCCAAAGTAAGCTTCCTCACTAAGGGAATCCAGAGACAGGGACTCTTCTTCATCCAAAAAGATTTCTCCAGAAGTGTGCAAGTGAAAGGAATAGTGCAAAGAGTGGTATGAATCATAATCTTGCTCTACTTCTTCAGGAGATATCACAGTAGGTTTTTGAGGTGTAGCCTGTGGTTAGAGAGACCTAAACCAGGGGGATTTCTGAGCCATAATATCTTTAAATAAGCCCTGGGAGAAATCTATCCACTCTTTTTCCCTACATGCTGATGGCCAAGCAGCATGTGTAGTCATTTGGTTTTCCTTTTTGGTGTGATGTCTGCTGGATGAGATGCTGAGATTCAGAAACCTGCTTAACCTCCATTAATGTACCTGGGATCACTTCCCTAACTAATATTTAATGTATGTTGTTAGGGCACTCAAAAATGATGAGTTGGAGTTCAATGGATACATCAGTAGTTTGCAAGGCCTCAGGAACTATCCCAGCCCCTCTGGTGGGACTCTGTAGTGAGCAACTATGAGATAACCTGATGTGCTGTGGGTTCTGCAACCATGCATAGCATGTTGGAGTCCAAACCTTTAGACTGCGTATCTGTTCTGTGCCTCTTCAGTTTCTTGGGGATGCGGACTCTGCCATTTTGGACTGGGTCATGCATTTAAGACACTGAGTTGCCCGAAAGGTGTTGAGAGAGGAAAGCCTTGATCTAAAGGTTTTGGAAAAGAACTATTAATAAATGGAGCAGGACTTGTGATCATGTTCTGGGCCTAGACAGAGAAGGCACTTTGCATGCAATTCCTTGTATGGAATCAATCTGCAATTATCTCTCCTAGCTGATATATAACAAATTTGAACAAAAATAGTTGAAGCAAAAAGGCAAAGGAAGGTTCCCCAATAAGGTACATATCTGAGATAATGATTGAGTGAAGCAATGGCACCAACAACCAAAGTCCAATGGATGCACAACCTGCATTCGGGCTGGCAGCGACAGAGTCCGACGTACACGCTTGTATGTCCATCTACAAATCCGTACATTTACAAGCTAAGGTCATGCATCGGATGTATGACCTCAGGAAGGTAAAATACTGGTACCCCAGATGGACGTCAGCTGTAACAACCCATATGTCAGGAATACTGCAACAATGACTTTTAGTCAGGACATCACCTGATCCAGGGTCCTAAACCTTGCCTGCAACATAAACAGGACATGCTGGAGGGACACATTGTGTGTCTCAGAGGCTCACCATTCTCTAGAATAGGCTTCCCATCCAGTCCCTACACTCATTGAAACTTGGAATACTGGATGGGGATTGAAACTTGGAATACTGGATGGGGAACCATAAATATGCTCCTGGTGTGGCAACTATCACTTTATTAGAGACAGGAAGCTTGTAAATGCTCAGTCACTTACGCCCATGTATATATACCCTCACAAAATCCTTGGGAACCAATACCAATCAAACTTTATTGGGAAGCATGCCTAGGCTTTAAAGGACTCCTTAAGTTGATAGCCTAGTATTTTACTATGACATTTGACTACAGATATTAGATGATTAATAGCTGCAGGTGAGATGTACAGAGGAAATGTAGAAATTATATTGAAAGCAAGATAGGAATACATGTACATGGTAGTATGGACAAACGTTGAGCAATAAACAGAAAATTATAAGTTAAGGTTTAGTGTGATGGTTGTGAGGTTAGAACAAAAAGGGAACATAAGAGTGAGTGAGTGGGTAATACAGGATCACTGTTTATTCACTCATATTGCAATATCTGCATTAGTCCAAGAGCAGACCAATGTGGAATATTTTTGAAATTGTTTTATAGCTTTCAAATGCTGCAACAGATCTTAGCAAAGCTCTGGGTGTGTACTGTGCCACAGTCAGGTGACCAGATGTGATGATTAGTTTGTTGCAAAATATTTTGTAGTTTGTTTCTGTCCTACCAGCGCTTGCTATTGCATTCTATTGCTTTGTTATAGGTACTAAGAAAAGTATGTTCCCAAGATGATTACCAGATTTATTGGTGTTAAGTTAGCTAGAATTTTGAGTCTGTAATAGTCTTATGGTTATATCTATGGATGAGATTTGCAAACACTGGGCATTCTTTGGTGAACACAGATTATTATGAATAGTTTTAGACTAAGCAAGCACAGAGAATGTTGTAGTTCTAGCCAGTATAATTACTTAAGAACTATATAAAGGTGGGTTTTATTTGGGGATGTGATGATATGTAGTAGTGCCATCTGTGCTAGGGAGAGTACAGCAGTGCATGTGTAACATATACCAGCATAGCTAGCTTGAGTTTTGTAAATAATTTTATGTGATTTGACTATCACACTGATTTGTACAGATGCTTGTGTTAAAAATACATCTACAGGGGGTCCTGCTGGACAGAAAGATATATATGTATGTTAGTATTATAATAACTGATTAAATGTATATGTTTTAACAGAGAATTTGAGAACTTTTGCAGCAGCACTTTGTTTTCTAGAACCTGACAGGAAAGCTATCTCACACAACCTCACACTTCATCTTACCTTGCTGTAGTAAGCAACTCAACAACTCATTTTAACTTGCTGTAGTAAGCAATTCAACACTCATCATCTTGCCTTGCTGTAGTAACTTAATTAGGGAACAGTAATTCTTTGTCAGGAAAATATAGTGAGATTAGTTAAATACTTTTTCTGCAACTGTGTGAATCTATCTAACCATGTTATTTTTTAAATATCCTGTGATTGAAACTCTGTTGTTTAAGGTAGCTAGATATTCAGCATTCTCATGTTTTCTATTTTATTGATTATTAAATATTTCTATAACTTTCATTTTTGCTGGTCTTTTAGAGAATACTTTTAACATCTTAAGAGTGCTTATGCTCATTTTAGTGACACTGTGTCTACTCCTGAAAGCCTTGCTGCATTGGTCAAACCACCATTTGGATTTGTATTACTTTTATTCAGTATAATTGGGTACCCTTGTAAGAGCCTTAGAGTAGCTGACAGGTGGCAACGTAATTACCCTATAGTCTGGGCAGAAGGGGCACAGCTGGTAAATCTGTGGCAGCCTTTCCCAAGTGAGTGTGTGTGTGTGTGTGTGTGTGTGTGTGTGTGTGTGTGTGTGTGTGTAGATTTTATTTGAGACTTTGAAGTTGGTGTATGCTGTTAGCACCAAATTAGACAAGGAGAGCTTCAGCCAGTTGGGAGGTTATCGTATACCATGGAAAACGTAATAAGAGAACCGAATGGCTCTGTGAGAAAACTGCTACAATTACAGGAAAATCCATTACTGAAAATGATGTTTGATGTAACTCCTACACAGGTAACCATTGACCAAAAGGTGGAGGAGTTTAAAGAGAATTTGATGGTCCTGGAAAAAAAAGGTTCAGACTTGCAAACAGCTCCAGTGGCAACGGTTAAGCTTTCAAGCTTATCTATTGTTGGGCGTAGTACCGAGAGGGTTAAGGATACTAAAAATGCCCTCTTATGCTTATACATATAATGAATTGTTAATGCAGTGGCAGCAGTTAAACTTGAAATTGCGTGCAGACTACATGAGACTTATGAATGTGTTCTTTGAACCTGTTGAAAGTAAACTTCTAGAGGGGATAGTTATGTTGGAGAACACTATTATTAACATGCCTTGCTTCACAGAACTGTCTGAGTTATATCAGAATGTCCTGACTCGCCTTTATACATTAGATTTAAAGCTCCAGCAGAGAAAGAAAAATAAAATACAAAGAGATGTCAATGACTTTAGAAATAATCATTTCTTCTCTTGGCCAAAGAATGAAAATTATTACTCGACCCTTAAAGATAAAACACTGACTGTAAAAAAAACAGGAAGGCCAGCTCCTTGGACCAATTAGATACCTTTGAAGTGCAAGAGGTATCAGTGGATACATCGGTCAACCAAAGGGGCCCTAAAAGGAACGTTGTCACCACAATTTCGGAAACAACCAATGAGCAACAGTCCTCATCTATTAAGGAAGGCGCGAATAGTGCACCGGCTTCATTAGAATGTAACGGTGACGCCAAGGGAGATTATGCTGTACGCCCCCAAGGTGAGGGAACTAACAACGCCTGGTGGTCTAAACAGTACTAAAGAGAACGTTAAGGCAAAAAATACGCAGAGGGAAATTACTTCTTTTTCTCCGTTACAGTTAAAACAGCCGGAGAAAATACTAATGCAGTCAGCCCAGAAGGGTTTACAACCGCAATGGCAAACCCAGCAACCCGGCTCAGTTGGCAAGAGAAAAAACAGCAACCCGATTGTCCACAACAAAATGAGCAGACGCTCGTACAAATGACAAGAGGTACTGTAAACCTTTTGAATTTAATGTTAACTGAAGCACAATTAACAATTTTAAGCAAAGGACTGAAATTCATCCCCAATACAATGGATGATATAGTCCAGGCTATAACGGATTTGAAACTGTTTTTGCGACAAGTTAGTTTAAAGCTAATTTTCAAAGATAACTGTATGCCTACCCCAGTGTGTAAAAAACGGAGTGTTTTTTCATCGGTTTAATGTCCTATATTGTCTGCTTACTCCAATATTGTTGAGCATGAATTAAGACTCCATTATAGGAGAAAAAATAGGAAAAAATTATATAACTTAACATATTCTGAATATGCAGCAATGAAAGAATTGCAAGCTTGTGATGATATAGTAATAAAGCAGGCCGACAAAGGGGGAGCAGTTGTTATAATGGAAAAGGATATTTATTTGACAAATTTTAAAAATATCCTGATTGAAGTATGCACCTTTAGGAAAATTACTTTAAGTGAAGTGCAAAGACATATAACTAAGGTGAATATGGTAATATATGAGTTACAACTCAATAATGATGTAAGTATAGATCTGTTTAATTATCTAAGTGTACCATGCCCTAGGGTGCCACAGATTTATGGTATCCCTAAGATACACAAAAGCCTCATAGATCCACCACTGAGACCTATAGTCTCAGGTGGTGGATGGATAACTGAACCTATTTCTAAATATTTACAAACAGTGTTAGGAAAGTATTTGGGAGGATGTTCTATGGTATTGAAAGATACTAATAATTTTCTGCATGATTTATACAATTGGCAATTAAATTATAGAGGGGAGAAATATATTATGGTATCTCTAGACATTACTTCACTATTTACTGTCATTCCTAATGAGTATGGACTCAATGCTATTCGTGATTTCTTGAATAATGAAGTGAAAATGTCTGTACCCTAATTGAAACAGTATTAACGCATAACATTTTTATATTTGATGAAGAACCATATTTATAGCTTACAGGTGTAGCAATGGGTAGCCCCATAGCCAACACCTATGCCAATTTGGTATTATATGAGTGGGAGAAACGTGTTATACTAAGTGATGTGAATGAAATGAATAAGAATGTTAGGTTCTACAAGAGATTTGTAGATGATTGCTTTATGATTTGGAGTGGTTCTTTATCAGATTTAAATAGTTATGTGCAATACCTCAATGATTCTACTGAATTTTTGAAGTTTAAAATGGTAGCATCAGATCAAAATATAAACTATTTGGATGTACATCTATATAGAAATGAGAATAGACTGGAGTGCATGATCTACAGGAAAAAGGTAGATGCTTTGAGATATATAAACAGAGACAGCATGCATGCACAACATACGTTTAAAGGGATACTGAAAGCACAACTAATAAGAATGAGTAAATTGAATACCGTAGAGTTTAACTAAAATATGTATAAAAAGTCTGTATTAAATCTAGTTATGTTAGAGGTATGGTAGGGACACAAGTCCTGAGGTAAATGTTATATCTCTCACATCATCTGTACTATATGAGAAGTAAAGTTGGAACAGTACTTTTAAGCTGCAACATTTGTCCAGTTTGGTTTATTATAAAAAGTTATTGGTTACTGCTCTCTAAAGTTGATGCTGCAAAGTATATTCTCTCATCAGTGTATATTCTGCAAGTTTCTGTATGCGACAGACTGTGAATGCAAATATAACTAGACTTTGAATTTTAGCAGAATCCAGCCAGAAAATCCCATAGCAAGAGCAAGCAGTAAGAAGCAGTAAGCAGATCCAAATGTTTTCAATAGTAACTTTAGAGAACAGGCTATGGTAATGATCCAAGCATTTGAAAGAAATGGCTACCCGAGATACATCATAGATGGAATCTATGAGGAAGTGTTAAAGGGAAGAGAAAATAGGTATCGACCAGTTTTTAGTGGAGTAACAGAGAGGCATGGTACATCAACACATGGGGACAATAAAATAGTAAGATACCCTCACTACGTATAATCTTAACACGGGTACTGTATTGGCCCATTTTAATGGCTATGCCTGAGATAAGATCTATAGTAGGTGACAGACTGAGTTATGCCTATAGCAACTCGGAAACCTTGAAACAAAAGCTCTGTTATAAGGATTTTAAAGTAAAAAATAAACACACACAGAAGGGGATTGGGACAAGAAAATGTTACAACTGTACTCGTTGCAATGATTTATATGAGGGTGACAGTACATTTATACATCCAACGAGTGGAGAAGTTTTCACCCTGAGAACCCTAACAACTTGTAATGTAACACAGGTGGTTTATTTAGCTACATGCATAACATGTACATCATTCTATGTGGGTAAAACCGCCAGAAAATTAAGGGAGAGGATTGTAGAACATAAGTCAGATATAAGAAGGAAGATATTAAATGCATTAAGTAAACATATTAGTGATGAGGATGAAAAACATAGATTTAAATTTAGGGTTATAAGTACAGTTGAGATGGGTGTAAGGAAGGGTGATATGAATAATATGTTAGAATTGAAAGAATTTGAATGGATTATTAGGCTTCAGACTGATGCGAGTCCAGGTTTGAATAATAGTATTTTGTTTTAATTGTATTTTGAATTGCCTAATTAGGAGTGACACCAACAGCACGCCACCCAGAAGCTTTTAAATAATGTGAGCTCGCGCTCTTTTAATGCTGAAGAAGCTTCTGTTTTAATAGGAGCGAAAACGCTGGTTTATTTGTCTTAAAGTGCGTTACACTTATTTTGAACCTTTGGCTTGTTCGGGCACTTTTATTTGTTTTTTACAGTTTAAGTGTTTCTTCTAGAGGTTTGAATAATACGGTTAGTCTAAAGCCAGTTTCAATGAAAAAGCGGGGAGAGAAAGTATAGTTTTAATTTCGTAAATGAATAGCTACTGTTTTTATGATGGATTATAAATTTTTGTGTGAAGAAAAAAAAATATATATATATATATATATATATATATATATATATACATATATATATATATGTTTGTTCATAGTAAGAATGTATAAGTGTCTTATTTTGTATAGCCTACTATGTTTTTAGATTTTCTTTAAAAGTTTTTAGCATATTTTTAGGTAGAGAAACTTTGGTCTTAACTTTCTCTTTAAGAATTAATTGTTGTTTAGTGTGATCGGCTGGCTGGAGCTTGTGACTTAATTGTATCTCCTTTTTAAATGATGAGAAAATACAGTTACTATATACTGATGAAGGGTGTAGACCTGAAAGCTTTATAATAAAGTGTTTGGTGTGTTAAGTGTTTGTGGCTGTTTGAAAATCAAATATCCAAGTGTATGTGTCAGTTACTTGGAACAGGGACACAGTGCTCCAAAGTGATCAGTGTGGAGTCTTGTTTGGGGCAGAGAGAGAAAGAGACAGAGTCCAGCCCCAGTTCTGGCGTGTGCTTCCTGTGTGCTCTTAAGGGAAATTGTGCTTGGTGCAGAGAGCTGCATCTGAAAATACTGCGTGTATCCATTTGTGTTTCCAGTGGCCATCCCTAACTGATGCCAGTGGTGAGGATTGAGGCTCCTTGATTACTGGCCCAGAGTAGGGACCGTCATGGGGAAATTAATGGAAAATTTAATAATTTTGATACAACTGTTTCAATTTTGATTAATTGCACTTTTTGCATATCAGACACGGACAGGCATAGAGCACTATATGAAGTAGGAGGGTTTGTGCAGCATAATTGTTGTGTTGATGGCATTAAGTATTGCTTAATTCTATAGTGTGTGCCAGGTTACCTATTTGTTTTGTTTACTGTATAACTGATGTAATAATCAAATTTTAAAATGTCTGTGATTACTCTGAATTTTTTTTTTTATTTACTCTCTGCTCTCCTGCCTGTCGACCATCAGCCCATTCATTCCCCATTACAGGCATTAGGGTTGACTGGGAAGGACCCTCATTTAGACAGCCATAGTGGTGGTTCAAGTGTTTTCTTCTTAGCCCTACTGTCCCTGCAAATGCTTGGCTCGCATAGCTGGACAGGGACATGTAGTGAGCTGTTCAAAGTGGCCATCTCTCATTTCCAGCAAAGAACATTGCCAGCAGGTAGCCATGTCCCCTTCCCTCAAGCACAGTAAGTGGTTTTCCCAGTCTTCATTACAGAAAACACACTTCACTATGTGCTTCCACACACCTACTACCCTTCCCACTCCCAGGTGAGATGAGTGGTCAGAACACTTCACTCTTCTTCCTCCCTTGCTTCTTCTGTGCTGGAGCCACCAAATGAAACATGATCCCCTGGGATGCAGTTAAGTATTCGATCCCTCAGTCACAGAGCAAGGTTAGAAGTTTGGTTTGATTTACCAGTTCAACCTCTTTCGTTAGTTCATGTTATGTGGATATTAGTGTTTTGTTTAGTTTTATATGGGATTCTTTTGTGGAGTCAAGTATTAGCTGTAATTGGGAAAGCCATTCCTCTAGTTTTAGAAAGTTTTGCTGAGTTTGTAGTTGGAGTTGAACTAGAGTGTCAACTGTTCATATTAGGGTTGAATCTTCAGCAGGATTACCAAGGTATTATTCACTACTTTATACATCTCACTGATGAATATGTTGAATAAGGGAGGCTCTAGAATTGATCCTTGTGGTACCCAAGCTGTTGTGGGAAGAAAGGCAGAGCATGTGTGTTTTAATTTGAATGACAGATGTGTCTTTGCACATGTCAAGTTTGGCCAGTCTATGTATTAGTCGTTCATTGGAAACACAGTTGAAAGCTTTTGACAGAATTAAGGCGAGAGAAGCAGTGAATTTATTCTGGTTTAACTGAGACTAAATTGTCAAAATATGTTTAGGAATGATAACAGTGCAGCATCTCGATTATGGCCCTGGTGGAAACCATGCTGAGTAGGCAAAACTCTTGGTCATCTTTGTGTATAGGAAAAAAACAGGCCTTTTTCCAAGATGTCATGAACATACTGTTCAGCAATGATTGTGTTTATAAGTATAGTAGAGTCTCGATTATTCAAAACTAATTGGGACCTAGGGTAGTTCAGATAATCAAACATATAATCGCAACAGATAAAAAACTTCTAAGATCTTGTTTTTTCAGGGAATACACTTTTCAACCAGTCAGTGATTACAGTAGATAATAAAGAATATGTTTCACAAATGAGCAGGCTATAAGCTCAAAAAACATGCACAAGCGAATGCATATAATGTTTACATATTCAGACTACGATTTTTCCTAAGTGAAAACTTTGGAAGGCTGCATTTGGATACTTGACATTTCAGATAATCGACACTGTATTGTAATTGGGCAGGCACTACAGTTAGGGCAATGTACATACACTCAGATGTAATAGTATCTGGTGCTAATGTGGTGAGTTTTAGATTTTTTTTCTAACTAGATTAATTTACATAGGTTGTAGATTTAAGTTGCAATAATTGGAATTAGTGTTGTTAGATTGCAATGGACAATTGGCAGCTTGAATAAAATGTGAGTTAATGGTGCATGCATTTGTACAGTTAGACTACAGTAGCAGGAGTTTTGCTGGTTGCTTTTGCTGGAATTTTAAATGATTAATGGTATTCCAAAATAGTTTGGGCTTTTTTGAAGTGGAGGATAGAAGTCTTTCCTCTCTTCTGGGACATACATTTACCTTGTTTTCTAATGCCCTATAACTTTGGAATTCTAATGCAGTGTGTTTTTTTCACTGTTTTTCCAGGATTTGTCTCTCAATCACATTTTATTTTAGGACTGGGTACATTCAAGGAGCTGGGGATGCTTTTTTTTATTGGTGCCACTTGCTTCAGTATTTCTCAGAAAGTTTGGTTGAAGGAGTTAGTAGTGGCAAAAATTATAGAGGTTTCTAGTTACAGTGTTATAGTAAAACAAAAGTTAAATTAATGAATAGTTATGATGTCACAGAAAGAAAAACATACGTATGGTTTAAATATTCTTCACGGTGGCGATTCCATTTAAGTTATGGCATAAATAAGTAGGACACAGAATGGTGTAACAGCAAACAAGGTTTGAGCCATATCTGTGAATTAAGCTTTTAAATACCAAAGTAAGCACACCAACAAGCTAATAATAGCTGAAAGAATGTTTAAAACTTAGCTCTTCTCTAACACATATCTGCCAAAAGGCATTGCTGCCAACAGATTTTCTTAGGCAAATGCAGTATTGGACACAGACTAATACAAAATATACATTAGGTAATATAACCTGCATACATGTCACAAGCAGCAGACATTTTACTTTCATTCTGCTAAGGCAATTTCATCAACAGTCCTGCCCTGCTGTCTCCTATACAAAGTTTCAGCAGTATGCTATATCTCACAATTTCAATTACAGCCAGCAATCTGCACTACTTTTAATGTGTTTGTTGGCACTGTTTCTTTTTATTTTTAAATGTCTTGCAAACCAGCATGAAGGGGAGAAATTCATGAAGGATGGTGAATCAGACTTTCCCGACTTACTGGGAGTAGAAGGGAGATACTGATGTCAGCTGCACAAACATGTTCATGAAGCCTAAAACTGTTTTAGTCTTGGGAGATTCATATTTGATAGTAGATTTCTTTCAATTAGTTTGATATGCTAATACATCAGTCAAGTTTAACTGTGATGTGATCTTTCTTTTCTGCAGGCAAAAGCCATAAAAGAATACAAGTAGTCTGTGTTGCTGTTAGTGATTTTTCAAAGACATGTATACTGATTCCACCCCCTCTGGCCCATACAATGCACACATTTAACTTGAAGCAATCTTTGATAAATTATGTGCGTTACATGTGGACACTATGGCTGCTTACGACACTTAAGAAAGACTTAACACTGCAAAGCATCTGATGGTACTTTCATTTGTTATGGTTCACAAACTTTTTTTTTTTTTTACAATATGCCTTCAGAATCTGGAAAAAAACTATTTTTTTGTGTCAGACGCACAACAGGAAGCACACTATTGCCAGAAGGCTACTGGTTTGATTCTCATCCAGATGATTGGATTGCTGACATTGCACTGCAGCATTATAAGGTGGCACTGCACTTCTGAGTACATCATCCTTCAGATGAGATGTTAAATCAAGGTCCCATCTGCTGGAGTTGATTGTAAAAGCATGAGTAGGGAAAGTTTCCCAAATTTTTTCTAGTAGTAGAAATACCACTTTGGATTGCCCCTAAAAACAGGTCACTAGCATAGTGGGGCTAAACTGGTCAAAAAAAGATAAGCAAAGTAAAATATAATATATATTTTATGGGTTAACAAGGGTTTTGAAAGTGAAATGTAATGGGTAAAGATAACACATTTTAAAAGTATTCCATTTCAGAGAGTCAAAGCTTTTGGGCTTATATTTTAATAATGTAGAAGAGATCTGAAAGTCATGAGTTAACCTTGTAAGGAAATGAGCAGGTGTAAGAAAAGCAAATAAGGTCACATCATGTTGCAGTGTACTGAATAGTGTACTGACATTGTAAAAGTACAGTGGCAATACGTAATGCCCAGCAAATTATGTGAAGTATGTGTGGAACACAGCTACTTAGACTTTATGGAACTTGTACGTTGGATCAAATTCAAAAAGGTTACTGTGAGGTTTAGGCCTGCTGTACATCTCATGATAAACATTTCCAATTTAGAGACAGCTTTATCACATACTCTGTGGTACATTACCTTAGTGGTCTATCTCAAATGTTAATGAAGCATACTGGGGGAGTGGCCTAATATAATTAGCCAGCCCTCCCCCCCCAAATGCCTACGTTACAGCATTTACACAGCTAAGCAATTCAGAGAATCTTTTGGCTGTGCAAGTTACCTCACCTGCCCATGTTAATGAATACAACCTACTCTTGCATTTACCCAGCTGCTCTAGAGGTAAGAACTGGCGTTGTATGTGTGTATGTGTGGGACTGCATATGTGAATGCATGTAGAGGTATGAGTGGTGTCAGGTGTTAGTGTCTGACTGTCTACTACAGCCATCGCCGTTGAGGGGGTAGTTAGGGTAGGAGAGTGTGTGTGAATGCGATCAGATGGAGGGGGGGCTGTGTGCTTGTGTGTGTGTGGGGGGGGTGTTGTCACACATTCACAATCCTCTACACTAACAAGCAAATCCTGCAGCACTGAGTGGAGGGGGGAGAACTAGATACTAGGGAAAACTCTTTATATCATGCCTTAAAGGCATTTCAAAAAATAGGGAAAAAAGTTTTGCAGCACAAAAGACTTGGGGTGGGGGAACACCAAACATCAGGGATAAAGGTTTATATTGTGCCATAAAGACGCAACTTAACCCCTGGACCTTCTGCACTCACGCAAAGATCTTTAGCATTGATTTAGCTCTCTGTGCAATCACTAGACACCAGGGATAGTCCTTATATATTCCTGAAGTCTTTAAAAATAAAATAAATTAATGTACAAGGGAAGAAAAAGCTTTGAACTCTGCACCCTTGACATAGAAAGCGAGATCTTTAACTCTCTAAACTAAATGAGTTAGTGTAGCAGGATACACACACACACACACACACACACACACATATATATATATATATATATATATACACACACACACATAAGAAGTATGAAACTCAATGTCTAGCATTTTTCAATGACTGAAAGGGACAGGAGTGTGCCTGTATGTAGGGAGGCTTTGGGACAAAACTAAGAGAAACTCTAGATGATGTCATGGAGAGCTGGACTCGCTTAAAAAGTCAGAGTGACAGGTATAGGAGCACAATGCACCTTATGATTAATACTACTACTAAATAATAACAATGAAACTAATGTCTGGCATTACTGACAATGTAAGGATCTATGATTTACAAGACCAGGGACAAAAATGAGACAAACAGGGAGGTTCTATCAACTCACTTACAGATGAGAGGTATGATGGTGGTGGTTGCATGTGTGTGGAAAAGTGATGGAACAATTCATGGGCCACCAGTGGGAACCACTGCAGAAAAATGCCGATTTGCACTTGTAGTAAAGAACTGTTCAGATATATGCAAAGTGGCAAGTAATGAGATCTTTCCTCATTAAGGATAACGCGCCTGAATTACATTTTCCCCACATTGTGGAAATGGTCCCTTTTGGATGCAGAGCTTCCCACCATCAGCAGTGCTCCTTCTGAATCCCTTTTGGTTGCACAGCTTCCCGCCATCGTTGGAGTTCCTTTTGAATCCCCAGGATTATGTTGTATTTGAAAAAGGCAAGAAATCCAATAATGCAGTGATGTGGCAAACCAATTTTACATCAATTTCACTACACACAATTAAAAAATTGGTTTCTTTTTCAAGTGTACATTTTCTACTGACCATCCTGTTGAAAAGTTGTATATTTTCTTGAAGTATTTATGCTACGTAACTTGCAATAAATCAGCATATTTTCTTATCCACAACCCAAAACCCACATCCCACTGTTATACTTGAGATAAAAATATTTCAAGAAAAATCAAGCTCCACTACAGACCAACCCCAACAGGATAGAATAACAACTTAAATCCTGACTTGCAGTATCATATTGCTTTACCAGTGTTTTAGTCATCAACATTTTTAGGGTTTGACACAACTTGCATTTTATATGGAAAATAGTACTTGATGCATTTAGTTTAAATGTCATTGGCATTTATATTACAACTAAACACTGACAATTTGCTATGTTTGAACAAGTGAATGTTATCTGATTAAGATGAGTAATTTGTTGTTAATTTAAGAGAAGGAGAACACTGTTTTAATAAAGGTTTCCCTAAGATTATTCCAGTCATTAGTGCCACTTTAAAGGGATGCTCTTGCCTGAGACACTTCTTAGCTGTATATTCATTTGTGATTCTAATGGAATTTTCATAAATTCTAGGAATGCATCCATGTAATTTTTGAAGGCTTTGGAGTACATACACAAGCAACTAATGTACGTTTAATTTATGACTGTAAATGTTTTGTTTTTTTGTGAATGGGGACCTACTTTGGACAGCAGATATGATTTAAGGTTTAATTTAGTGAAGCAGGGCAAAGCTATACAGCATAGCTTTTAAAAGCTTCCGTTTAAACAACAAAACAAAAACAGTACTTCACTGTAGTTGCCATCTAAAAAGAAGGTTTAAGATAAGAGGCTGTTCATGATGTCATGGAACTTACCTGGCTAATTTTGCTGCTGCCTGTTTTTTCTCCATGGCCGTGTTGGTCAACTGTCTAGGGGAAACACCTCCAGACTACATCATTCTAGGTCATTGTCCAGTAGGGTGCCATTTACACTTACTCAAAGTGATGATGCCAATATTTTGGCCATACCTTTATTCCACTTTGACCACCTCAAAATGATGGCAACCCTACTGCCTTGGCTTAGTTAGTTTTGTTATTGACTGGATTAGTCCCACTAGGCAAGTGGCATCTTTTCAGGGGAGATCTGAAGTAGTATTTATACTACTAGTGGAAATTTGGCCAGGGCACTGGGGGACCCATTTTGGAGGAGCACTTCCTGTTTCCATTGCAGGCAGATGCATCCCAGAGAAACAGGGAGGCAGAGAGAAGGAGATGGTGAAGTAGTAAAAGAAATGAAGGAGAAAGCAAATTATGGAAAAAATACAAAAGGAGGATGCAGAGACAATTTGGAAGACTAATGGTGAGATGGAAAAGAAAACATATGCAGAGAAAGTAAAAGAAGGCAACATGGATTAGCAGAAAAGATGGCAGAATAAAATGAAAAACAGAAGTACATGGTAAGGATTCAAAGTAAAGAAGGCAAGAAATATACAGGTGTGAAGTGTAGAACAATTTAATAGCTCTTTTGGGTGTAAAAGCACCTGAGGTAAAAACAATTATTATTAACAAAGAGACATTTTGTGACATTATATTTGACATTGTTTTTTCAATGGAATATTTTCTTGGAGAACATGAACAAGACAGACTGTAACTCATTGAATCTATGTGATAAAAGCATTTAAAAAGGAAACGAAAAAGAAGCTTCATATACAATTTTGAACAGACAGAGGAAGAATTTGAAAGGGCATTTGAAAGCTAGTAGTACTGGACACTGCAAATGTTTATGACAAAATGGGTTTATGGACTGGTGGCTGGGATTGTAATATTGTGTTAAACATAGTGAAAAAAAAGTATGCATATGGCAAGCATGATAAATGTGGAGGGGAATAGGGGTGCTGAAAATACTGGGGACAACCCAAAACATTTTTTTGTGGAAAAGGACATTTGATAAGTAACTGTGACAAAAGAAAATGTTATATTTATGGGGAAATGGGACATGATGCAAAAATGTGAATCGAAATGTTATAAATGTAACAAAATTGGACATTTATGGCTGGACTGCAAAAATGAAAATAAGAGTAGGGAGAAGTTCATAGGTTCATAGATTCATAGATTAGTACTAAGCTAACTGTCCTTGTGAGCCATTTTAAGTCTAGCCAATTATCCCTTGAGAGACTCAAACCCTGCACCTTGTGTTTGTAAGGTAAACACCTTAACCATTAGGACACCCTCACAACCCAACCACGTAGAAAAAGAAGAATTAGATGAGGAAAAAATAAACATGACATATAAGATGGTTCTGAAATAAGTGATGAAAAATTGGGAGGTAGTAAAAAGAAAAAAAAATATTATTTTGGTTAAAGGTAAGACAGAAAAAGAAATTTAAAGGAATAAGTACAACAGAAAAAATAAAGGAAATGAATGAAAATGAATCTATACAGCAAAAAATTGGGGCTTGGTATAAGGTTAAGGTGCTTGTCTCACAGACACAAGGTGTAGTGTTTGATTCTCACCTTTGGGAAGGAAATTGGTTAGGCTTAAAATGGCCTATTAAGATAGCTATGCTAGTAATTAGCTATGAACTTATGAAAACGTGGATCTAAGGAAAAGGGAAAATTAAAATTTTAGAGTGCTTTCTATATATGAATATTATGAATATAAGAACAACTGGAATTCTTGAGTGGTGTAATGCATGCAATAGGTTCATAGGTAGATACTAGGCTATCTGCCCTAGGGCATTTATAAAGCCTAGCCAGAGTGTATTTGGCTTCCGCCTCCCTATTAGATTAGCCTACTGTGCCTCTGTAAAGTAGGTCACAGAAGGTACCCTTTTAAAATTAGTTTACTGTGCCTCTGTCTAGCAGAGACACAGAAGAGATCCCAGGGGTGAATTTGTGATTTCCCATCCACGCGTCCAGATTTCACTTGAAGAAGGTCAGCAAGGGGCTATGTCTAACATGAATTGGGATTTTATTCCAGAGTGAGGGGAGCCTCTGGGAAATTAATCTGTCCCTTCAGCATGTCCTATTTATTTTTGTGCTGAGGTTTACGTCCCTGGAGCATGTAGCTCTAAGGATCTTGGATTTTTTGAGGTGGAGCATGTCCATTAATTCTGGGTTTGACATGGCTTTGTACGTTAGGCATAGATCGCCTCTGAGTAGGCGGTAAGCAACTGAGTAGAGCTGGAGTTTCTTTAGTCGAGCTGCATAGGACATCTGTTTGTAGCCCATGATCCTCTTGGTGAGGTACTTTTGGGGTCTCTCCAGTTGCTGCAGGTATCAGGTAAGGTACATCCCAAAAGGGGCATTGTATTCAATTATGGGCCTGATGAGTGACGAGCAGAGGGGCACAATGACCTCTCTTGATCTAGATGCGAACCCTTTCGTGATAAGGTGGGCTATATAGAAGGTCTTTCTAACCACTTTGGTAACATGATTATCAAAGGAGAGATTACTATCTACGTTGGTCCCCAAATCACTAATTACTTCTTCCGTAATTAATGGATTACCACCTATGTGGTAATTTGTGGGCACCTTGTTTTTCCCAAAGGGGACGACTATGCACTTTTTAGCATTTAGCTTGAGGCCGTGGCTCTGGCACCAAGCAACCGTCTCTGTGAGACCCTTTTGGAGGATGCTTGTGTCAGCTGGAGATTCGATTATGTCCCCCAGTTTGCAGTCATCTGCGACCTTTGTCAGCCATAATCCCCCAGTGTTAGCCTGAACCTCAGAGAAGTATATACCGAACAAGAGAAGTCCCAGAACTGAGCCCTGTGGGACGCCACTTGTAACTGGTTTGGATTCGGACATGGCACCTGCGATTCTGACCATGTGGGTTCTATCTCTGAGCCAGTTTGCAACCCATCTTGTGATATAGGGGTTGATATTTAAGCTAGTAAGCTTATTTATGATGCCCGAGTGGGGTATTGTGTCGAAGGCTTTTGCGAGGTCCAGGTAGGCTGTATGGACTACCTTGCCCTCATCTATGGCTTTGGTAACTGTTTCAAAGAAATCAACTAGGTTTAAGAGGCAAGATCTGCCTTTAACAAAGCCGAATTGGGTAGGGTCCAGTGTCTGGAGGCTCCCAATGTCTTTGTTTACGAGTTCCATGATAATACGCTCCATAGCTTTACAGACCAGACTAGTCAGGCTTATGGGGTGATAGTTCCCGGGGTCCATTGTGGCACCACCTTTGTGGAGTGGGACCACTGTAGCTGTATGCCATTCTTTGGGTACATATACTGTAGTAAGGCTAAGTTTGAACAGTGACTTAATGTGAGGGTTCAGTTCTTCTTGGAGCTTGTGTAAGACACAGCCTGGGATACCATCCAGTCCCATAGATGCTGTATTTTTGCTTTGGAGAGGGCAGCTTTCACCTGTGCACCTGTGATGTCAGGGAGGTTACATTCAGTTAGGATAGGCATTTGCTCCTTTGGGAGGGGGGGGAGTGGGGGGGAGAAGTTTGCCCTGAATCTGTCTGCCAGGATGTTGGCTATGTCTGTAGTTTTGGTATATTTTGTACCGTTATGCAACAATTCAGAGCATATCTGGGAGTTTCCAGCCATATTTCTGACATAACTAACTAAAGAAGGCCTTGTGATTATCTTTAATGTCTAGGGCAATTTTTCTTTTGAAACTGGCCTTTGATGATTTTATGAGGGATCGAAGTTTCTTGCTAATACTGATCAGAGATGCCTTCCCTTTTTGGGATGTTGCTCTGTCATGTAGTAGCTTCCTCCTTCTGTTGTATAGCTTATTTATGGCCGGGGTCCACCAGACCGGTCTCCTGTTTTTGGAGGAATGAGTCTTGGTTTTATTTGGGATAGCATGATCCATGCATTCCTGCAGGTGCTCATAGAATGCATTTGTAAAGGATTCTGCAGATTGGGCTGTATTATCCTCTGGCCCGGGGCTTTGAAGGATTCCACCTCAGTCTTGAGAAGTGCAAAGTTGGCTTTTGAGAAATTCTTTACAGCACTATGTAGACAATTATATAAGAAGACACAATATGTTTAATAAATGAAGAAAGATTACAAACAGAGAAACTATGGGGAGGAAAGATGATCTGGAATTTGGGAAATGAGAGATGATCTGGATTAGCCATATTCTGTAGAAATACAGTAAAGATATTAGATATAATGTTAGCAAAAACAGGAAGATTAACCAATTAAAATGTAAAGAACAAGTATACAGAATTATAACATTATATGCTTATATTAATTGTAAAGAAGGCAAAGCATATTTCATCAGATTTTAGACCAAGTAGTGATAAACAGGAATATTAATAACAGACTCTGTGATTTAAAAGACAAACTTAAAAAGAAAGTAAATTAAATAAGAAAAATGTTAGAAGTTTTATAAGATGTGATAAGTTAAAACTTTGGGACAAAATTCTTGGACTTACAAAATGGGTATGTATAGAACTGAAATTGATTAATTTTATACTATCAGAAGGTTTAGTTGTAGGAGAATGGAAGGTAGTCAAACACGGTTTTCTGATCATCTTGTAATATAAATAAAGATAAAAGAAAACAAGGAATATATAAAAAGAGAAAGGAGTAAAAAAAAGATAAATGAGAAAGCATAGACTAAAGAAGAAAACAGACCAGTAATACAATTATGGAACAATGATACTACTAGAACATTTTATAGAAATTGGTCTGAATAGTGGATAATATTTAAGGTAAAATATTATTTTTTTTTACAATCTCAATATGATGTTTGAAAGTAAAGAAAGAAAAATATAAAAGAACATATAACTATGTATTGGAAGATTTAGAACACAATGATAGAAACTACTTTGACAAAAAAAGAATTATATGAAAGAGATCAAGAAAAAATACAAGAACTGTTATAGAAGCAAATATATTTTCTAAAAGGAAAAAGAAGAAATGTTGAGGTACTTGAGCAGATTAGCAAAGGAAGATGGTAGTGTAATGAGATAAATAAAAAATGCAAAATGAGAAATAGAAAGAACTCAGGAAAAGATTATGAATAGTGTAGGGCAATATACACAATAAATGTTTAAAGAAAAAAGAAGGTAGTGAAAAACATGGAAAGTAAGAAAAGTTAATAGAAAAAGAAAGAATTGGAAAATTAGATTTCTTTACATGAGCTAGTCAAAGTATTAGGCCAAGTAAATATAGATTTGGCTGCAGGCCCAGATGGAATAAGGGTATGACATATATAAACATTTTTATGGGATTGGCAAAAATAATTTTTTAAATTTTGAATGGTTAAATGAAGGTTTTATGTATAAAGAATTATGTAGTAGAATACTTAAATTCATATGGAAGAAGGAAGATAGGAGGCAATTAAAAAAACTTTAGATCAATAGTATTGAATAATAATGATTACAAACTCTTTATAAAAATAATACAAAAGAGATTTGAAATTAAAATGGAAAATACTATGGAATATAGCATATGCAGTATATAAAGGGGAAGTGTTAAGAATTATTAATGATAGAGAAATTATGGATGATGATATGAACAGAAAAGAAGAAGCAAAAATCATGATATGAGATCTTAAGGCATTTGACACAACTGGACATGAAATCTTACAGGTAGTAATGAAAGAATATAAGTGAGAAAGTTAGGAAATTATGTAAGTCAGTGTATAGTAATTATAAAGTAAAAATACTTGTAAATGGCTGGTTAAGCCAATAGGTACATATGAACAGTAGTGTAAGAAAGGGATGTTCAATGAGTTGTATATTCTTTGCTTTAGTTATGAAAGTGATAGAATGTGAAATAGACTACAAAATGAAGGAGGCATGGTATAAAATTCCTGAAGGATTAAGAATTCCAGTTTGGTTAACATATGCAGATGACAATATTATAATTACAAAAAACAAAAACACAATTTGGACAAAATAAGTAATACTTTGCATAAATGAGTGTCCAGAGATTCTACAAATGCCTTTAAAGAGAAAGTAAAGGTGTAGGTGATGTAGTAAAGATCAGGGGTATATATTTTACAATAGATGAAATTTCTGTGTTAGGTGCAAAATTTAGGAATAAAAATTGCAAGTAGAATTCAATGGGAAAAAACAAGAGAAGAAATAATACAAACCTGTTTTTTTCTGGAGAATATACAAATTATCATTCAAAAAAGGCTTATTTGATAAATTCAGTGGTGATGGAAAAAACAGCATACTTAGGCAAGTGCATTTATGTTGCCAACATTTTTTGAAAAGGAATTATTGTAGATATTTTTTTCATGTATATGGGGTTTTAGATTTAACCCAGTAAAAAGAGGACTTTTGTATGTAAATAAAGAAGGTTTAGGGTTAATTAACCCAGTGATATACAATGCTTTATTAAATTTGTACAAAGTGTTAATGTGGATAAATTAAAAAAGAGATTAGCAGTAAAATTGTATAAATGTTAAGTATGACAAATTTATGACAAATTTTGGGGTATGATAAAAAAGAGTAAAAGACAGTGTGTGTAAATGAAGAAATAAAATATTACCAAGAAAAAATATTTTTGTGGAAAATAAAAATTGATGATATAGAAAAAGATAGAATAGTACAGTATAAGAATGTAATGAGAAAACACTACTATACAAAACCATGGGAAAATCAACAGATGAAAACAATGAAAGCTATATAAATAAGAAACAAATGGTGTAATCAGAAAGTAGAATATCACAATTTTTTGTGGAGACTGGTAATAGATAAATTGATGGTAAAAGGAAACATGCCATATACAAACAAAAGTGATAGAATATGTTTCCATTGTCAAGAAAAAGAAAAATACAGAACATGTATTTTTGAAATACAAAAGAGTAAAAAAGTTATGGGAAAAACTATGTAAAGAAGCTATTTCTGAATATATAAAAATTTGATACAATAAAAATGCAGATTATTAATTATGGAAATAATATGAATAGAAGCAAAGAATACATTAAAAGATAAGTTATTTTATGTTATATGGATTATACGGAATGAAAAAATAAATTAAATTATGTTTAATGGTAAATGGATTTTAGCAACAATATTAACTAAAATCAGATGGTAGTTGTGGAAAAAGGAGTGGGGGTCTAACAGGGATGAAAATTTAATATGATTATGTAAACAGATATATGTGTGTGTGTGTGTGTGTGTGTGTGTGTGTGTGTGTGTGTGTGTGTATATATATATATATATATATATATATATATATATATATATATATATATATATATATCTAGAGAGAGATAGGTTCGTAGGAAGTTACTAGGTGGCTCTAGAGCCATTACAAGCCTAGCCATATTTTTCCGAACCTGCCTCAATTGTTGGTAATTAGTTGAGTGAAGTTCACAGAGGTAATGGTCTATGGTAGTTAATATCGACTTCCTCTGACCAGGAGGGCCATGGGCACCATCCCAGGAGAGAATTTATGGTCACCCCACCATATATATTTGTACACTTGTAAATATATATAAATACGTAAATATTTTGTAAATAAGAGTTATTTTTGTACAGAAATAAAGGACCCCTACTCTTTTTGCTTTGTACTGTACGATCATTTGCATCCATCTAAGCTACCACCAACTCAAGCAGGTGGGAATTTAGTTTAATGTCTCTGCCAACTGAGTGTGCACTCAGGAGTGCTGCATTATAGTGTCAAGAATCCAGTCACATGGACTGGAAAGAGTCTACAGCCTTCTGGACTTCCAGCACCAAAGGGGGAGTGCGCTTCCTGTTGAGCAACTTCCCAGCTCCTGGCTTTACCCTTTTTCAAATGTGAAACATCTGAAAGTTGATCTGAGAAACAATTACATTCTCTCCACTAAATATTGTCGCTTGCCTTCACCTTTCTCATGTTAAAATGATGCTTTGTGCTCCTGCAAAATGAAGACTTGCATTTATACAAGTGCATTCTAAATTAGTAGCAGTTGTTTATGTTAAGCCTTATTTGTTCACAAACACAAAGTCAATCAACAGTATACATAAAGCATGTCCTCTTTCCCTGTGTGTGTGTGTGTGTATGGATATCTCTCTCGCTCTCTCTCTTTCTATATATATATATAATCTTCATACATATACACACACAACACACACACACACACACACACGGATATGTGTATACATGTGTACTCTCTCTCTCTCTCACACATACACACCACCGCCTTAATTTTTGTGTGTGTGTTTGGTTTAGGATTTTCAGGATATTGTTCATATCAAATGGATGTTAATATGCTGTTTCAACACTATTTTGTTTTGAATGCCTCATTTATGTCTGCATGATGTTTCACCTCATATACTATACAGACATCTTTGCATACCTCTAATCTACTATAATTGAGGCATAGTGCAATGGTTTTGGCCTTGCTCCTATATTTAGAATATTCTTCATAAAGTCAGACCTGCTTATGAGTACACTGTTTATTAAACACACAAGCTATGCATATATAATGAATCACTCAAACTAACTATATAGGGTCTAGTATATGAAGGCCATCTTATTGTGAAAAATAAGTTAGTTCTCATCTTTCTGACCCTCTGGTATGTTTTATAAAGGCCAGTGCTGTGATTTTTAATGCTTGGAGAGTAACAGGTATACTTTCTGCCAGAAACAAAGCACATCTTTTCACAATATTCATTAACCAAAAGAACTGACTTTATGTATTTAGCATAATAACAGATCTAGATAGGCAGGTCAGTCCTTAACAGTAGGTTTAATGCCTTTAGGCAGCTTGACATCTGAAACTTTCCCAGGCTATAAGCTCCTCCCTTTTGTACTCAATTCTCTGTAAAAAGACTTTCCTCTCCAGATCACAGCCATAGTGGACTAAGGTGGAGCAAAAAATAAATAAAAATAAAATAAAATGTATATATAACTCTAGGGCCAAACTACTTTTGAGGGGTATTCAGGCAAAGGGATAGAGGAGTGGTGGCAAAGGGTATTGGAAGGGATTGTACAGCCTCTGGAAATTACTGTCCTTATCCACCAGTCCTATATGATTGCCAGGCAAGCTTAAAAGTTGCTTTACAGATGACCCCCCTAAATGCCTTCATAGTATGAAAGTCAGGCAATGTCTCAGGATTCTACTGCTGTTCTCCTGAAGGAGGACTGTAGTACTCCTGCTGTTGTTCCTCATCTCAGCTGGCAAGTGCTCAGAAAGTTCAACAGTCACTTTGGCTTCTTCTACACTTCTGGTCATTTTACTGCTGTTAGACACACCAAAAACAGAACTGATGTGGGCTCTGTTGTTAACTAGCCAAAGTGCATTGGGGAGTCTGAAATTAACACCAGCAGCAGGGTCTTTCCTTCCTTTTCCACATCCTCCAGGTAAGCTTCATCACTTAAGCCAAAGGCAACGGACCCATCAATGGTGGCACTGATAAAGGTGATCTTGGTGTTCCTAGAACTGTTATTCATGCGCAGCCCAATATGGAGGTGTACAACAATGCCAGCATCTGCTGCACAATCAGTCAAGTTGCATGAAATTCTCATGTTGAAATTAGCTATAGATAGCACAGATGCCATCTGCAACTGCAGGTTAAGTTTAAGCCTATTCAGCAACTCTTCTATTAACTGATTTATTCCATCTGCCAGCTGTTGCTGGAATCTTAAACAAGGTAGTTTACTGCCTTGAGAAAAGAGGACACATAAAAGTGCTATCCAGATCTGTCCATAGCCCTTGATTACTTGTCTGGGTGGGGATGGACAATGAGGCACTGTGGGGTAGACCACCTTTTAAAAGCAGCTGTACCCAGAATGGAATCAGGCTTGGAATTCAGATTCCATCAGGTTCCGCCTTTGGGAGGCTGAAGGATCTTGCCTGATTTCCCTAGAAACATACATCATCAATGCCTTCCAATGCAAATCTAGGTATAAGAAAAAAACATCTTGTCTATTTTTAACGAATAGGTTGGGGTCCAGAAATCCTCCTACCGGATCTTTTGAAGAAATTGGGGGGCGGGGGGGGGGGGGTCAAGTTCACCATCTTCTTCCAAGTCTCAATTTTGAATACATTTGCAAACTCAGGCTGACACAGGGGATGAGGAAATCTGCAACCTAGCAAAATAAAACTCACTGGAACCACAAGCAGCTGGTAATGAAGTTGTTTATTAAACTCAAACAACTTTTAAAACTGCTAGTAAAAACTTTCGCCTTAAACAAGGCTTCTTCAGGCATAGCAAATTAAAAAATACCATCTACCATTTATATAATATCAAAGTGGGTCACATGATGACAATCAGGCTAGTTTCAATAAGTTCCACAGCACCATCATTTCCCTTTCTGGTTTTGTCATTTATAAAATAATGTCATCTGCAAACACAGACAAGTTTTCTTGACTACCATACCAATTATACGCTTGAATTTCTAAGTCCCTTATTTTCTTTGTCAGTGGTTCTAAATATAATGCAAATAACAAAGGGGAGAGTGGACACCCCTGCCTGGTTCCTCCACTAACACAGAGATTATCAGAAAGGACCCCACCCAGTTTACTTTTCTCCTCTGCTCCCTCATATACCCTCCTAATCAAACGTAAAATTTTATCAGAGGATACATTGCTCTGCTCATAAAGCCCCAGCTTACTCTGCATGAAGACCCACCAACAGTGGTATTTTCTTACATTCAGCTTCCCTCTGGATTATCAGTGTTCTGCTAATTTTGTCAATTTTTTTCCTCACCTCCACAAAACCACATCGATCCATATCTATCAATTTTGACATCACTTTTGCCATTCTTTTAGCCATTATAGACAAAGACTTTACAGTCATGGTTTAGTTTTGAAATGGGCCTGTATGAAGTTGGATCTGCTGGATCTTTTCCCTCTTTAGGTATTACAGCTACCACCACTTTCTTCCAGGATGTTGGTCCTTCTCCTCTTAAAATACTGTTAAACAAAACCTTCCAGATCTTTGTCAGTTTTCCCCCCTTAGCTTCCAAACTTCCACTCAGTTCCATCGATTCCTTGGGACTTTCTTGTAGATTGGTTATACATCACCATTTTTATCTTGTCTCCTCCTATCCTGTTAGTAATTGAGCCTCCTCTACCTCTAACCTTGGCATATTTAATTCTTCCATAAACATTTCCATTTGTACCTTTAC
This sequence comes from Protopterus annectens, assembly GCF_019279795.1. Taxonomy (NCBI): domain Eukaryota; kingdom Metazoa; phylum Chordata; order Ceratodontiformes; family Protopteridae; genus Protopterus; species Protopterus annectens. The sequence goes on from NC_056733.1 coordinate 16,392,577, forward strand.
TTCATTTCCATATTTCTCTGCTTTATACAGACTTTCACAGAATTTCCAAAATATTTCTAATACTTCTACAGGATACTTTGTTATCTTTATTGTTATAGGCTCCCTAAGCTTGGTGACAGGTCTTTCTACTTTCTGTTGCCTGAGTTGTGCTAAAAGTTTTTGTGCTCTACAGTTATCATCAAAAAACAGTTGCTTAACAGCAGTCTTTCTAAACTCATGCATATTAATAGAGGTAATCCCTTGTTTTCTGTTTATCATTCTGCAGTCGCTCCTCTTGTTCTGTGAGATTCCCCTTATTTTGCAATTCTTTAACATCTATCAGTCCCTCTAAATAATTCTCAATACTTTTTAACCATGTCTCCCTTTCTTTTATTTCCACCCTATTTTAAACTCCACTTTAATTTTATCCCACTCCCTGGCTATAGTTTCAGAAGAAATTTCTATCTTCTCTAATAGCTCCAGAATAATTTCCACTACCCATTCCTTAACTTCCTCTCTTTTTAATGGATAGGTGGGAAAGCACCATTGTTTCATTTTTATTTCATTACCCTGCGTTTTTATTTTGGTTATTATTGGTGCATGATCTGAAATAGTTATTGGGTGTGTATCAAATTAATTTAAGACCTTGAATTAATTGCTCATGTTCCTGTGAAATGTAAATTCTGTCTAGCCTAGCCCAGTTTTTTGTATCTTGGAGAATATGTAACTTCACTCCTAATTCCTAGTTCTTAATTCACATCTTCCATGCCAAATATTTTCATAAATTTCTTTAAGCATCTACCCTCCTTTATTATATTTTCCCTTCTAGTCCCCAAGACGTATCATCACTATTTCAAATCAAATTCCATCCCTACCTACAAGTAATACTCATTGCTTAAAGCTGATTATTTCTCCCAGACTTTTCTTAAGCTACATTATAGCAAGTTTTTGCTTGTAGCCTCTTAGTACTACAAATCTACCTTATTGTTGTTTTATCCTCCTCTATTATTACTGGAGTTCTTCTTGCAATTAATGTAAGTACTCCTCTCTTCCTCTGCCCCAGGTATTACACTGAAAAAGAAAGGTTTTCAGGATGGTTAATCAAATTCACATTTTTAGTTCTTTGCAAGTGTGTCTCCTGCATCATAGCTATTTACACTCTACATTTTTTAATATAGTTCACTGCTCTTTCATTTTTGTATTTATCTGTGAGACCATTAAGGTTTAAATACATTACAGAAAGCATCATATTCTTGAGAGATTATTCACACCTTTTTATGTACAACAGCTTTTTTTGTTAAATGTCTACTTTCAGCTTCTGTGTTACATGCATGTATTGTTTGGTAGGTTAATCTTTTATATAGTTGTTTCTTATCACCTTCACTTGAGCCTATGCCACACCTTACAGAACTTTTTGTTTTATTGAAAACCCTCAAAGAAAAATACACATACACACCCAATGCCCCCCTAAAACCCATTAATGTAATAACTCACAAAACCCATGTTCTAACTAGAGTGCTCTCAAACAATCTGGAAATATAACTGCTTATAAGTATAATTCTTGGCACTTTAACTTTTCAGAGTTCTGCATTGTCTTAATTTTTGCTGACTGAATTATTTTATATATTTGCTGGCATTGTTTTTGTTTCTGATCTCTTCTGAAACTGGTTCCCCCCTATTCCTGTGGTGGTGTTAAAGTTTATAAAACTGGTCTAACAGCTTTTTTGTTATCTGATTGCTTCAAGGCTTGCTGATTTAAAATAGTCCCAGTTTGTAAATTCCTACATACACTGTTAGAAACTCCTTGTGTTCTGACTGAAGAGCGTTATCAAACATCTGGAAATATAATCTCTGATAATTATAATTTTTTACAATTTAACTTTTCAGAGTTCTGCATTGCCTTAATTTTTGCCTGTCTGAATTATTTTATATATTTGCTGGCATTGTTTTTTTGTTTCTGATCTCTTTTGAAACCGGTTTTCTCCCTCCCACCCACCCTTTTCCTGTGGTGTTTGTTATAGTTGCTGGCTTTGCAGTTGGCTACCCCTATTGTAAATTTGATATGGGAAATGCCTCCCAGTCTAATGTTCATTCTATGTAATAGAGAGAGAACATTTGGGAAGGCCAATTCACTTAGGTTCTTAACCTTGAATTATCTTCTACTTCTTCTTCCTCCCCTTGCACTTTACTAACAAAAAAAAATATCCTTGTGTTCTGACTGTGTGTGTTTCTCAGCTAAGTATATTTTGTGGCACTTCATAACTGTTCAGAGCTGAATAAAACAAGAATTGAATTTAGTTCAGAATACATTGCGAATAAATTCCATTTATTTAAACTGTACTTGATTTAATACTGCTACACACTCAAGTGTGCTAGCATGCACTGCACTTGAATTGTTTTTAGTGCTGTCTTAGCTGATTTCTGGGGAAAAAATCCAAGCTTGTTTCCTGCTTTTCCTGTAACTAGTCTAGTCCAGATACATATTTGCTGTATCCAGGACTGTTGGTAAGCTTCTGAGCCCCCAAGTCTTTCTGTGTTGGAGGAAAGACTTCTAGCTTATCAGTGAGAGTGGTAAGCACTAGGTAGCCTATCTACCACAATAAGAGTGGTTTCTGGCCCAGAAATTGTAGTTTATTGGCCATTTGGGCAGTTTTTCCATCTCTTTCAACTTTCTGGTTTAAAAGCCTGTGTTTGTACTTCTTTCCCACCTTTCCTGTAACTAGTCTAGTCCAGGTACATGTTTGCTGTATCCAGGACTGTTTGTAAGTTTCTTCTGAGTGGTACCAAAGTCTGCTCTTCAATTTTTCCCTGATATCTGCTAGTTCCCTCCGCTCCTGCACTTTTACTAGCTTATTAGCTTAGCACTTTACCAGACTTCTTGCAGCAATTTTTGTAGCACACAAATGTGCTACAAGCACTAAATGTTCTACAAGGAAACAACTCCAGTATTTATTAATGCCCACCCTTCCAGACATGTCTAAAAGTCAGTTCTCTGTGCTTTCTCCTATTAACCTCGTGAACGTGGGCATCCTGAGGCAACGTAGCAACTGCCTCATGTACACTGACAACCTTCTCCTCTTGCCTCCCAAAACTCAGACTTGTGAGAGATGCACTTATATATCCAAACTGGAAGCTACGCACTCTCCAGCCAAGACCGGAATAGCTAGTCAAGAGGAGAAGGTCAAAACTTGCACCACACCACATGGAACACACAGCCCTCCAGAACACACACCAGCACTGCCTTGACATAAAAACACAAACCACACACCCACCTTCTCGGAGGTTCTCAATAAAAATCTACCCAAAGAGCAGAATTCTCCAAGGCAGAAACACACCCGACCATCACAACACAACACTAATCATGAGACACACAGTGCCACTCAACCAAAGCCCCTATGGCAAAACAGCATGCCCAACACACTAGTCATACGTGACTCTATAGTGAGGCACACTGATGTTCCACTCGCTAGGCTGAATAAGGAGAAAGTAACAGTCAGCTGCCTGTCGGATGCCAAGATCCGCCACATAATGCACGCACTCAGGTCCCTCAACAACAGGTACAAATATGACTCTCTCTCATTGTACATGTGGGTGTGAATTACCTGAGACGTACCTCCCTGGACTACATGAAGAGAGACATGGAGGAGCTCTTGGATTATGTAGCCCAGGCGGGTATGACACTAGCCCTGAGCAGCATCCTACCATCACCCAGAATGATAACACATTACAAACAGAAAATGATCGATTTCAACAATTGGCTAAGTTTCTGGTGTCATTCTAAGGGGATCCAGTATCTGTCTGCCTGGGATGACATGACTGACGGACCTCGATGTTTTGCCAGAGATGGCCTGCATCGGTCACACCTGGGCTTCCGGATACTGGCCAAGGCTCTTGCCACACCTATAGTGCTTTTTTTAGGTGGTGTTCCAAAGACCAAATCACCACCATAACAACTACAAGCAAATCTAAGTCATGCTGCCCAATGCTAGAAGTCTAAACCTCAAAATGCATTTGCTCGAAGCACTCCTTAAAAAGGAGAACATTGACATTTGTGCTGTAACAGAGACCTGGTTCAAGGCAGCAGAAAGCATCCCTGCACTACCAGGCTAGAACTCATTCCACACCTTTCGGCCCCAGAACTTGGACCGAAGCTCCAAAGGCTGTGGTGTTTCCATATTCATAAAGGATGCGCACACCTCCAGACTGGTAGCCCAACATAACGCATCTCAGATACTTCAGGTGCAGCTAACATTGGGTAAGACAGTGATTCAGGTCGCAGACTGCTACAGGTCCCCAACCATGTCCCAAGACTCACACTCCATGTTCCTAAGCACCCTGAAGAATATTAGGTTCCAATCTAATACTCTCATACTGGGTGACTTCAACTACCCCTCCATTAACTGGGAAAACTACTCATGTACCAATACACTTGCCCAATGCTTTCTGGAATTCATTAATTCCAATGCTCTTGACCAGCTCGTTCTTACCTCACTAGAGGTAGTAACATCCTTGACCTGGTCATTACTAACATGGCCAACTGCTGCTCTACACCAATAGTCAACTCCTCCCTGGTTAGGTCTGACCACAAACTAATCACCTTAGAAATCCATACACCCACACTCATAAAGGTAACCCCCCATGATAAACTTCTCCAAAGCTAACTTTGGGCTTCTAAAAACAGAGATGGCCAACTTCATGGCACCCATGCAAATGAAGAATAGTTGCATTACTGCCGAATCATACACCAATGCACTAAGCGAACATGTACACAAATGCATGGATCTCGCCACACCCAATAGAACCAAGATGCTCTCCTCAAAAAAAAAAAAAAAAAAAGGAAGCCAATCTGGTGGTCCCCTGTCATAAACAAACTCTACAGCAGAAGGAGGAAACTGATGCGGAACAAGGCTAAGTCTCAAGACTGAAAAAACTCCCTTATCAGCTTCAACAAAAGGTTGAAATCCCTCATCAAATCCTCTAAAGCTAGCTATGAAAACAGAATTGCAGCAGATAGTAAAGACAACCACAAGGCCTTCTATAGTTATGTAAAGAATCTCCACAGCAATACCCAGATTTGCTCTGAGCTACTGCACAATGGTACCTCCTATACCGAGCCAACAGATACTGTCAATATACTGTCAGACAGATTCAGTGTTAACTTTACCCTTCTCACCCCAAAGGACCAATCAAAATACCAGTAGATTGCTAGGCACCCAGTATTACTGCTGCACAGGTTAAAACAGCACTGTCCAGGGCCAAGAATACAGCTTCTATGGGAAATGACAATATCCCCTGGCTGTGCTCTACATGAACTACAGAGTGAACTGGCACCTCACCTGTGTGCCCTGTTCAATCACAACCTCACCTCAGGCTTTGTCCTTACTGAATGGTGCACTGCTACAGTCATCCCTCTCCACAAAGGAGGAGTGACTATAGACCCTGGGAATTTTTGTCCAATTAGCCTGACGAGTCTGATATGCAAAGCTATGTAATGCATCATCATGGACCTAATAAACAAGGATATAGGGAATCTCCAAACTCTGGATCCTACACAGTTTTGTATTGTGAAGGGTAGATCATGCCTGCTCAACTTGATCGACTTCTTTGAGTCAGTCACCAGAGCTGTGGATGAAGGCAAGGAGGTCCATATAGCCTACCTTGATCTGGCCAAGGCCTTTGATACCATTCCCCACTCAGGAATCATAGAAAAACTCACCTAAGCTAGGCAACCCCTTTATCACTAGGTGGGTTGCAAATTGGCTCACAGATAGAACCCACAGTGTGAAAGTAGCTGACTCCAAGTCAGACTGACTACCAGTCAAGAGTGGAGTCCTACAGGGTTTGGTCAGGGTCCTCTGCTGTTTGGTATCTACTTCTCTGAATTCCAGGCCAACACAAAGGGACTCTGACTGACAAAGTTCACAGACGATTGTAAGTTGGGACCTATCCCCAAGTGATGTTGATATCCTACAGAATGGCCTGAATGACACCAATGACTGGTGTCAGAACTGTGGCCTTAAGCTCAATGCCAAAAAATGTGTCATCCCCCTTGGGAAAAACCCAGTTCCCTTGAACTACCATACAGATGGCAGTCCACTGGACACATAAGGCATTATAAAAAATCTGGGAACACAGGGTGACAGCAACCTTTCTTTTGACCACCACTTTGCCACTGTGGTCATTAAGTCCTTTTATGTGGCACATCTCATTACTAAGGGTTTTGCATCCAGGAAGAAAGAGGTCATTGTCTCCCTCTACTCTTCCCTCATTAGACCAATAATTGAGTACAATGCTCCAGTTGGCATGTACCTCACTAGACACCTGCAACAACGGGAGAGGCTGCAAAAGTACCTCACAAAGAGGATCCTAGGCCTTAAACACTTGTCCTATATGGACAGACTCAAAAAACTCCAACTATTCTGTCTCATATCGCCTACTTAGAGGCGATCTCAGCTTGACTTACAAAGCCATGTCTGACCCAGCTCTGTTAGAAATGCTACATCTAAAGAAATCCCAATCCCTCCACACCACACACTCCAGAGACCTCAACCTCATTACCACGATCAACAGAACATGCTGGAGGGACAGATCATAACCCAGAGACTGCCCATGCTATGGAATAGACTTTCCATACATGTCAAGCAGAATACCTCACTGGCCCTCTTCAACAGAAATCTTGATGAGTGGATGGGAAACAGAAAATTCACCCCGGGGATCACTCCAGTGGATTTACTCGACAGCGGCACTAGGAACTAAGGTCGGGTGGCACGATGCCAGGGTAATCCTATGGGCTAGGCTTGTAATGGCTTCAGGGCCATTAGCCTAGTACACACCTATGAAGCTATGAACATCTTCAGATATTGAAATTTTACCCTGCTAATAGGAATAAATGTTCTAAACTGACAGCCACACACACACAGACTCAAGCTAACCAAAAAAAAAAAAAAAAAGATTATCCATGCTAAGAGGCATGGTATAGCCTGTGGCTCTATTAAGTGCTGTCTGGTTTGTCTTATCATTATAGCTCTCTCGACTGGGAAAACACTTGAAAGCTTTCAGAAAACATTTTCTCCAAGTCATTTCTCTATCGGTTTGCTAGAGACAACAGAACCAGACACAAAAGTGTTTACTAGAACAAAAGCCTTATAATAATCAATATTCTTTTTCATTTACTTGCTTTTTCTTAAAACTTGTTACTAGACTAAGGTAATGACCCACACTGAATCATTCTTCTATTCAAGGATGAGAAAAAGCACACACATTTTTCTTTTGTCATACTCTTTTTAACCAGATTTTTTTGTTGTTTACATTGCAGTGTCTACATTTCTTAAAACTGAACAAGGAAAAAGAAAGAAGGAGAAAAGAAAAAGATAGGAACATCTATTTACATTAATGACATAGGATCATAGGAGGTTATTAGGCTATTGACCCAAAGGTCATTTCAAGCCTAGCAGTTTCATCCCAATGTAATACCATAGACACTCTAGTCAATATCCAGGACTGTACATAATAATGACTGCCCATATCCAGGAGGGCTGTGGGTGCTATCCCTGGTAAGAATTTACAGAGCCTCATCCACTCATCCAGGTTCCTTTTAAACAGTGTCATAAAAGTGCTCTGTTTCACATGAATTGGCAGCCTATTCCAAAGATGCAGCAGGTGCTGGGAGACAAATCTGTCCCTCCAGCATGTCCTATTCAAGACGCAGGCCATATTTATGTCCCTGGAATGTGTAGCTCTAGTCCCATTTGATTACAGATGTGCAGCAAATTCATTAGGTTTGGGTTGGAGATTGATTTGTAAACCAGGCATAAGTCTCCCCTAGGAAGTCTATACGATACTGAGTAAAGTGTCAGGGACTTTAGTCAGTCTGTGTAAGGTAAGTGGTGGAGTCTCTTAAGCTTAGTTATTAGAAACCTCTGACGTCTTTTCAACTGCTGCAGGTGTTTTGTATGGTATATGCCAAAAGGGGCATTATACTCAGTTATGGGCTTGATTAGTGATGAGTATTAGAGGAGTTATAACCTCCTTTGTTCTAGAGGTGATGCCTTTGCTAATCAAGTGTGCTACGTAAAAAGCCTTCCTTACTACAGTAGATACATAGTGGTCAAAGTTAAGGTCGCAGTCTACTTGTGATCCTAGATCCCTTACCACTTCTTAGTTAAATAAGGTATTGTTAATTTGACAGTGTGAAGGGACACTGTTTTACCGAAGTTAATGCTGAAGCATTTCTTTGCATTTAGTTTGAGATCGTGATTAAGACACCAGTCACTGGTCTGTGAAAAACCTTCCTGAAGTATACCGACATCATTTAGGGTTCAATAATTGCACTCTGTTTGTAGTCATCCACAACCACTTAGTTTTGGCCTGAACTTCTGAAAAGTATACACCAAACAGTAAGGCTCAGAACTGAACCTTGTGGCACCCCACTGGTGACAGGTCTGCTGGTTGATGTGGAGTCACCAACTTTGATATTGTGTGACCAGTTTGTGAGTCAGTTGGTAACCCATCTTACAACAAAGGAGTTTACATTCAGTTTACTAAGTACGGCACATGCTACAAGTTTAACAAAGTCCAAAACAGTCCAATATTTCCACATTTTCTTGTGTTATCATGTTTCACAAATAGAATTATTGCTTTGTAATCCCACATTTGTCAATTTCCAAGTTACTGACTTTATTTACCAAAGTTAAAGACATGAAGTAGGGCATATGCATTAGAGTCCACCACAACTTTAACAAAGTCCAAGAAAGTCCAATACTTCCAGATTTTCTTGTTCTATTCCTGTTCATCTCCTTCTCCTAAACCAGGGGCGTCCAACCTTTTCAGTTGCAAGGGCCGCATTGGGTTAACAAAAATGGTCTGGGGGCAAACGGCAGGTGAGGACCAAAAAAAAAAAAAAAAGGTCTCACATTAACTGAAGAGCAAAAAAAACACTGGTTTATGTGGACTAATGTGGCTGTATTGTAGGGTAATTCGAACAATAAATAAATAAATAAATAATATAAATAAATTAATAATCAGACAGAAAAGTACACTTCTTGATGAAGCACTTTTCCCTCTTGTGTTAGTGGTACCTTACTTAAAAAGGAAGTTGAAGAGACATGTTATGGACTTGCATGTAGGCATCAGAAATAGTTTCTTTAGTCAGGCTAAGGTTATCACAATTAGAGTGGATGAAGCCTGAGCTGTTTTCAGAATTAAAGGTAATAGAGATGGAAAGCACACAGTGGGTCGACTGTGCAAGGGAGGGAGAAGACATCCAGTTTTAGAGCACTGAGGTGATGCACAAGACAATATTTTGGAACATGCAGACATATGAATAGTAGGATCCACTTTTGCTGTTCCTCCAAATATTCAACGCTTGTTTAAAACTGTTGTGCTCATTTGCCATTTATGAACTCCAGACATATGCCCATAGATTTTGCTCCATGAAAGATGTTGCCATTAAGATGAGGTTGTGAAATCTTTCCAAGCATGAATAAAACAGTAGGGAGGTTAGTATACAACAAAGGGTTACTTTATTCTGCGATTAAATGTCAGCTGAATACACATGCCTGTGTTACATCTCTCAAGTCTATATGACAATGAGTGGGGGTACAGGGCTTTTAATCTTTCAAATTAACTATCGTAAGGAGGGCTCCTGACAGAGCCCTTGTCTGGGAAATCCCTCCTACTGGTGTTGCTGTTCCAAAAATATAGTCCGCTAACACAGATTTAAGACTTGCCTTATGTACCTGGCCAAATGGAAGTTATATTTTCCTACCATTATATTCAGGTACCAGCACTAAAATGAAAGTTTCAGTTAAGAAAGGTTTTTACACAATTTGAGTTAAGCTAGGCAATTCTAATCCACTGCTTGAAGAAAATAAGGTTCATTTATCTACGGTACCTAAACATAAGAAATGTACAGATCTCCCTCAAGGAATTAACTGCGCATCAAACACCCAAACAGTTATGAAGAAAACGTGTCAGCACAGAAACATGACCGAAGGCAAATAAATAAAACCAAAACGGTTTTATTAGCGTAAAAAAAGGTAAGCAGTTTCACACTGATGCAAGTGCTTTATCAGGTCATACAGTCCAAATACCCTAAAACACTTTAATAAAGACATCAATTTCCAAACATCGAATGACCTTCTACAAACATTCAAATCAACGTACACTGCAATAGAACAGTGCAACATTAAAAGCCAGAATGGGATCTGAAATGGGGTCCAATCCCTGAAATAGCCTACATCAAATTATGCCACTTATACTTGTAGCTCTTCCAAATGGACTATCTAGGGACCGAAACAATACAGACAATTCCAGATGAGTATGAAGGATCCCTGGCCACCAAAAATAGTAGAAAAAAGCAGTTAGATAAAGGGAAGCAATGCCCAGGTGAGGCTTAACAAATGGGTGTAAAAGAAGAGTTCAGGACATGTTGAGGCATTGAGATTTCTCCAGAATGTGACAACGCAAGGAGAAGTATAGTCATTTGCCTAAAAGGAATTATCAGAATGTCTTTGGCCCTGCACAGAATCACAATCTAAGCACTAACCTCAAAACCCCTTCATCCTGTAACTTACCTTTCCTTTTGAGTAGTCGGTGTGTACCCCATGAAAAATAAAATAAAACCTCTCTCTCCTTCCTGCAGCTTTTCTTATAAAAGCTAAAGACATGAAGTTGGCGCATATGCATTAGAGTCCACCACAACGTTAAACAAAGTCCAAAACAGTGAAATTAAATTTAAATTTAAGGGTCTGGAGAGTTCTGAGGAATGTGGCCTGGGTTGGACACTACTGTCCTAAACCCTGTCTCTGCATCATTTCCAACATGCTCTTGACTCTTCCAGTGAACTATTATGCTTATTTCCCTCTCTCAAGCATTTTCTGTCGAAACACTGGAAAATGTTTCACTGGCACAGTCTCTTTGTGGTCTTTATTACCAAAAAACAAGAAGCAGACTCTCCTGTTTCACAGCTCGCTTTTTGTTGAACAAACTTTTCTATTTCTTCCTCAGCATGTACTTCATTCATCAAAAATGATTTTATTTCTCAGAAAAAAAATATTTTGAAGATAGCTAGGTGCAGCAGTTTGAATTTCACATCTGCTTCTCGACATTGCTCGAATAATAGGAAAAATGTACCCCTCTTCTGCCTGGTGTACGAGTACTCATTCTCCACAAACACTCTGCTGTCTCCCACTTTTAGTATTTTGTCCTTCTGCTGGTAAGACTGCATCTTTACTATTACAGGTCTAGGTTGTTTTCTTGTAGCCAGATTGGGAATGTACACACCCTTTCCATTAACAATTCCTGTTGTGGAATACCAGTGCAATTGCTTATTTGTGCTTTCATAAAATTAAGACAGTATGTTCCTTCCATCTTCTCTGGTACAGCAGAAAATCTCCGGTTTTCCCTACATGTTCTGTCCTCTAATTATATTATTTTCTGAAATATCTCTTTGTGTGTAGCCTCATATACGGCCAGCCTTTTCTTCCTTTCAGCCTCTGAGTTTTGCAGTTTTATCACTTTATCTGAATACCTGTTTAAAGCTTTCATTTTTTTTCCAGCCTTTTATTGTTCGACTTGATATATTCCATCAGTGTTTCATTTATTTTAGTAAGGTCTGTGTGCAGTTGCCTTATACTTTCTCCTAGGTTACTGGAGGTCGTGTCTAGAGCTTGTACTGCTTTTTCCTGAACAGCTAAAGTACTTTTCCCAGTCAGTGTTTTTTCATTGCCTTTTGTAGCTGATTTTCCTTCAGGTCCACTATACTACTTTTTTTCCTGGCATCCAGGCAGTACACTTTACTGGCCAGTTACTGAAATTTACCCAGAATCTACGTCCACTGGCTTTCTCTGCTAAGTTTCTGTTTTTGTACTGGGAGACCTAGAATTAAACTGTTACTCAATGCGCAGCCATCTTGGAAGTCAATGTCCACATTAAGTATTAAAGAGATCAAGGCTGTGGACACTGGATCCTGCTATCAGAGATATAAGCCCTCTCAGGCCAGGACTTACACCAATCAAATCACTGTTGATTCCTCCCAACAGTGGGACCAACAAGTCTGCTGACCTTGGGCACAGTGTCAAAAACTTAGAAGGCCCTGATATCACCAAAATCATGTCTGAGCTTGACCCCAAAGGCCCAATATCTGACCTCAACATCTCTAAATCCAGAGATAATAGCAGGATCACAGCATAAATCATCTCAGCAAAATCAACAATGAAAAAGTAATCCACAGTTCAAGTCTGTTGACCTTGGACGCAGTGTCAAAAACTTCAGCTCTGAAGGCCCTGATATCAGCAAAATCAGGTCTGAGCTTGACCCCAAAGGCCCAATATCTTACCTCAACATCTCTAAACCCAGAGATAATAGCAGGATCACATCATAAATCATCATCTCAGCAAAATCAACATTGAAAAAGTAGTCCTCCACAGTTTTGGTCCTACCATATTGACTGCAACTGACATGAACAAGTTTGCTGACAAAAGTACTGTATCCTGAATATTGATCTCTGCCCTCCTTGGAACCAGCTTGAGGACAGACAGCGGGCAGTGACAGAAGAAAAATGGAAAGATTTTGAAGAAACAGTAGGTGCTGAAGTATCTCTATCAACTGTGATACCAAAGAGAAAATTGTCAATATACATTCTTCAATTAATCTCAGAAATGTCTCCAACTTTTAATAATCAATCTCTTCTGGAGGAATAGAATACCAACTTAAAGGACCTTGATGATGGTCTTACTCACCTCTAAAATCTGAAAGCCAACTTAACTAGAGATTT